>NC_136484.1:9147213-9487213 GCF_053919585.1 Euprymna scolopes | reverse complement strand
ATATATATATATATATATATATTGAGAGAAGGGGAGAGATAAAAGAGAGAAAAGGGAGAGACAGAAAGAGAGTAGCAGCGACGGGCCAGATAGAGATAACGACATACAGAGAGTAAGAGAGACAGAGAGACAGCCAGAAATATCATCCATATTAGTTTTACACTTCTGTACTCATTTTATTTGTGCCACTAATTCATTCACGTCTACCGACACGATTTATAGACGTTGTTTCGAAACCCTGCAAAGTGGCAACTTCACTTTAGTAAAGGTGGCAAAAGTGTTTACCTATTTTCCACTCAGCGTTCCGCGCTCGGCCCTTGGCACTACTGATATATTTTTTTGTTTGCTCGACACGGTAAACTTTTTTTTTACATGTACAGTCGCAAGGGTAATTACTAATATTGAATGTGGTGCTTCTTTTTATAGACCAATGTTGCTTACAAAACAAAATAGAATTTCTGTTTTCATTTATGCATATTGAAAAAATACATGAGTATAATTTAGATCATTTTAATTATGTTTAAGCGCAAATACGTTACAAACCAAATTTATTGGCTTTGAAATACATTTTTTTTCTAAAATACATAAAATTTCCGTTTCCGTTGTATAAGATTAAAATTTAGATAGATTAGCTTTATTGCGATTTATAAACTCTTCTCTTTATAATGTTTTTACTATAAACACCATATTGTCTTAAATATTTTGTTTATTATTTAAATTAAACATCCTGTTTATAGTATTCTCGTTCGTCAATATCGTTTACATGTTTATATGGTAAGATACCAGGGAATACAGGAATTTTTATCGTTTTTGTAATAAAAGGTTCGACAGTACCTTGCCTCCTAAACTCTAGTCCTGCCAACTAAAATATAATACTCTGTCAGCCAGATTATTATGCACCGTTTGACCGACGATGCAACCACCCCATTCTTTGGTTCGCCCATAATATTTGCACGTGGAAATCGTGATAGCAATTAACATAGTTACATTTTGGCCAAATTTTTGACAAACCGCACCCCCACCCATAAAAGTGACTGATTATTCCGAAAACTGTTCTAAATATAGGGAGGTAAGTTGTGCCCATTTAAAAAGCCGATCATAACGTAAGGAGTTTATTGGTTGGACTACAAAAAAAAACAACAACAACACACAAGCAAGAACAATAACATACTTTAATTTTTTACGCGGGGACTGTGGCATACTAACACCGGACAAGGCCACTTAACGCGTCCTGATAGTTATATATATATATATATATATATATATATATATATATATATATATATATATATATGATTCAAACACTACCGTGTTGTAATATATAGTTAAATGTTAGTTGTGCTCAATTAGAACTGCTCTGAAGCGTCACCTTTCACTTATTTTGCGACCACATTTTAAACAATTATTGCAGTCCAATTTTCCTGCCTTAAAACAAAAGGTAAAATTAAATTATTAGTGTTTTTAGTACGGAAGATGGGAGGCGGTTTCTTCGGATTTTCTGTTGGTTACTATAGCAACTTTTTCAACATTGATGTTTTAGAGACGATTTCTGCAGATTAGCAGTTGATTGCCAAAGCAACTTTTTCATCGTCGCCACCTTCATAAATCCTTACTGGTATTTCGCTTGCATGTCATCTTATTTGGGTTATATTGAGATAGTTGAAAAGTTATGTTCTTTACCGTGATAGGGCTGATAATATTTCACTGACGACATCGTCCATTAATTCTGTTTCTCTCTTTTTTATCCCTCTTTCTATTTATTTACTTACCTACTTATTTCATTTGAGTGATTTTGTTAATTACCAACGTTGGTAATAATTTTTAATGATTGTTAAAAATGCGTATAGTATTAAATAAAAAAAAAGCACACTTTATTTCAAAGCAAAGTTTTGTAAAATCATGCATTACATAGTAAAATGCGACCACGAAAAGTAATATGGTAAACATTAAGCTTATAACAGTTAAAAGACTAGTTGTTAACACTGCAAAACAAAAGGACAAGACATTCTATTAAAAATAGAATATATTTATAACTTAAAATATCGCAGCATTAAGCATTTATAAATAATGTAAAATTGATTTTTTTTAAATTTTTAATGCTGCTATATTTTAAGTTATGCATTTATAATATATTTTTACTAAAATATTTTGTTATTTACTTTTCCAGTTTTAACAACTATCCCTTCTACTTTTCGAAGATTAATCTTAACCATATTACGTTTCATGCTCGCATTTTTTCGATGTTATATATATATATATATATATATATATATATATATATATATATATATATATATATATATATAGTAGGTAATAGTTTGCTTGAAGCATTGTTGGTAAAGGAATATATGGAAGTTTTAAAAGCCAAAAACAATGCAAAAAGGAGTAACGACCGAAAAACAAACAAAAGTAGACGGATGTGTTTGAGAAGAGATATGTCTAACTGTTTATTCATCTATCATTCCTCACCTCAATGTATAATTATTTTATAACCAAGTTGCTAGTATGGCTGGTGTATATAAAGTCTGTTTGTGGTATGGAACTTTCATTAATTCCGGGAAAAAAGGGACTTCAAATTTTCCAAAAATAAAATAAAAGTATATTCAAGATGGCGGAAGAGAACATGACAGGAATGCAGTAAGATGCCAGGACCGCATAAAGGCGTGATTAGTTTACCCGTATGAAGCTGGGGAGTTATTTTCTTTTATTTGTTTACTATTTTTTTGTTATAAACATTGCCTATACATATATATATATATATATATATATATATATATATATATATATATATATATATATTTATATTTTTTATTTTCACTGATTTTTTTGTTGTAAATATGAGGTGATCTAAACACCTGATCCTTAAGTATGAATGTTTTTGGTATTATATGTGTGTATATATGTATATGAGTATATATATGTATGTGTATATGTGTGTATATATTCGTGTGTATGTGCATATATATATCTATATATATATGCATATATGTGCGTTAATTTGTATATAGGTAGAAATCAGAATATATAACTCTACGCATCAATAGAAGAAAACACGTTCATAAATAAGGATCGCGTGTTTAGATTCCCTCATATTTTAAAATATCAGTAAAAAATTTAAAGTTAATATAATAAAAAGAAAAATAAGTAAATACAAAAAAAACACGAAATAAAGTTAATTTCAATACATACACTGAGAATTAATATAACCACTAAGTGTATATATATATATATATATATATATATATATATATTACATATTTACATATGTATGTATATACATATATATAGGTATATATATATATATATATATATATATATATATATATATATATATATATATATATATATGAGAAAAAATATACAAACCCGGAAAATAAAATATATTTATACCAAGTCAGTAAAACTTTATAAAGAACAAAAGTAAAATTAATAATATTTATAGAGTTATCTCCCTTATACTAAAATTTACTGAATATAGGATATATATACTACATATGGTATGTGTGTGGTATATATGTATTTATGTGTGCATATGTATTTATATACATATGTGTGTTTGTGTATTTCTAGTATGTATATATAGGATATAAATGTATATATATTTACTAAACTTTAGAAAAAAAGGGTAAAAGTCAATAAGTTAATCAGACTTATCTAGCTTATACGATATACTAGTTCTACTTCTATACTACTAATATAATGTACCTGCCATTTACTGGGTACTATATAATTAAACATACATAAATAAATGTATATATACGTAAAAATGAAAGAATATTATAGACTTAAAATAAAACAAATAAAAATACATGAAAATAAGCCCAATTACCCACACGAATACCAATATAAAAAAACTAAAAACAAAAGAACACAAAATAAAAACAGCAACAACAACAAAAAAGATAAATATTTACAACAAACTGATATATAAAGGAATACATATATATATATATATATATATATATATAAAATAATAATAATAATAATAATATTAATAATAATAATAATAATAATAATAATAATAATAATAATAATAATAATTATAAGAGATAAAATAAGGTCTAACAAAGTTATCTCCCCCTCCCTCACCCAATAGGTCACGTGAATTTTTATTGCGATACTATCATTCTTAAGAATGAAAAACCTTAGCCGCATAATAATAATAATAATAATAATAATAATAATAATAATAATAATAATAATAATAATAATAATAATAATAATAAATTATACAATATTATAAAAATTATATATATATATATAGCCAATGTTTATAACAAAAAAAAATAGTAAACAAATAAAATAAAATTACTCCCCATCTTCATACGGTTAAACTAATCACACTTTTCTGCGGAGCTGACATCTTTCTGCAGTTCTGTCATCTTCTCTTCCGTCATCTTGATTATACTTTTGTTTTCTTTTTTGAAACGGGGAGGTACCTTTCTCCCGAATTAATCATACCACCAACGGACTTTATATACACCGGAAATGCTAGCAACTTGGTTATAAAATAATTATACATCGAGGTGAGGAATCGTCATCATATTTTGCCCTCGGAACGTGAGTTTTCGTGTACAAACATTGTATTTTAAAACGAGGAAAATGGGGAAAGAAGAAAAAGAAGAGAAAAGAAGAAAAGGGGAGACCCAAAAACTCCGGCCGTTTCAAACGCTGATCTGTTGCATTTGGATTTTTCGTCTGATTTCTATGTGTATTTAGTTTATTTGGGATTTTTTTTTAATGTCAAACTCATTGAATTGTGCCCATCACCTTCATCCTGATCATTGAGAATATATGAAATATTGAGAAAAGACTTGTCCTGCCTTGATAGGGTTCAAAATAGACTTCGTGGCCTGGTGGGAGATGTCCTTTTCTCTTAGCTTCAACCTCTATCTCACAGAAGAGATGTTGCGAGTTTGTCTCTGCTTTATCGTTATTTTCATGGAAAGTGTTCGACTGAGCTTCAATCTATGGTCCCCCCTCGCCAAACTTTCACAAGAAACACTAGACTAGCTGAAAACATTATCAATAATTTTCCCCACTCTTTATCTGTGCCTAAACCTAAACATTCATTCTATGATCAAAACTTCTTTCTTAGAACTGCACGCCTGTGGAATTGTCTTCCGTTTTCCTGCTTTCCAGCTGTCTATAATATGGTTGTCTTCAAGTCCAACGTGAACAAGTTTCTGATGAGCCGTTCACTTAACTTAACAAATTTACCGAACTTCCATTACTATCGATTACTATATTGTCCTTTTGACTACTCTACACTCTTTAACCCTTATCCTTGAGTTGCCGATCGGCCTTGATAAGTGGTGACGCCTATGTAAAAAACATGACTTTTGGAAGGTTCCTTCATGTGTATTTTACATGTATGTGTATGCATATGTTAGTACATGCTTATATGTATGCCTCTATGTGTGTAAGTTTGCATGTGTGTACATGCATATGTGTGTTTGCGTGTATTCTGTGCGTATGCACGTATGTATGCATGAGTCTATTTCCATGTGTATGTAGGGTGGAGAGGTCTCCCGTTAGCCGTGTTGAAGTCACTCCACTCTAGGAGAAGCAAATCTCTGATTTAAAAAACCATAAAGCGAGCGACTAGTAGCCTCATTATGAGGGTCTGCAGTTTAACTTGCTGCTGGCTATTTTGCTCGTGTTTGTTGCTAGATCTCAACATTTTGAACAGAGAGAGAGATTTAGCTGTCATACAAAGCAAAATCTCTGTAAAATCATCTTTGTATAGATACTCCCTCCGGCATTTGTCTATAAAAAATAGTCCTATAGAAATGGAAAAGGTGTGACGCGTGTGGGCTTGACATTCTAGAAGCATGTAATCATTGATCTGCCAGCATTGTATCTATATGTGTGTGTATATACGCGTACGTTTACGTATGATTGTATATGTACATGTGTATGTATATGTATATTTATCTGTGCATATGTATGTATATATGTGTGTATATATGTTTATGGGTGTATGTATGTATATATGGATATATCTTTGGGGTTAGTCATAGAACTGGTATCTTTGGGGTATGCCATGGTTGGTGCGTAGGCGCTGACCAGTGTGGCGGTTCTTCCCTTCCTGAGCGGGAGTTGCATCTTCATCAGCCGGTTATTGATGCCGTCCGGGATGCTGACCAGCTTCCTCACGTGCTCAGTCTTGATGTCGAAGCCCACGCCAGCCTCTCTACGCTCCTCGCTGCTGCGTCCACTCCAGAAAAAGGTGTAGCCGCCACCTGACTCTGTTAGTTGACCCTTGTCTGAGAGGCGAGTCTCACTGAGGGCTGCGATGTCTACCTTATAGCGGGCAAGCTTCCTTGCTACAAAGAGCAGTTCTTCTCTCGGATCGGTCAGCTCTGGTGTTGTCGAGCAAAGTACGAACATTCCATGATGCTAAGGTACGCACCACCCTTTCTTTCTCATGTCTCGACCGCCGTGAGGGAAACCCCTCCAGCCGCGGTATGCTGGCCAGGGGTGATGGTGGAGCAGCTATGTTTAGGGCTCCTTTTATCGCCTCGTCCCCATGCCATGGAGGCGAGCAGAGTGATCCTGAAAAGGACTGCTCGGTCGGCAAGCCAGTTGCCTGCACCGCCTCGCTGCTTTGGTCGAGTGTAGTACGATCAGTTTCTGGGCCGCCTGTGTGCAGCTTTGCAGCTACAGCTCCCAGTTATTTCCACACCTGCTGCTTTTCAACTCGCCACACGCAACAGGGCTTGGTGTTGACGCAATGTTTGACACCCTGACTTGCGCTGGATTTGGATTATAGCGAGGGGGACTTGCGCTGAATCGCCTCACTCTCTCGTCCTGGCCCGCTCAATTCCAACGGCAAGACATAGTCGAGACGGCTGGGGACGGACAAGGGTGCAGGAGCTGCCGGAGTGAGCAAGTATGCCGTCCAACCGCCTAAGGGGCTCCACTCCGTCGTTTCTGTCGGGGTTGCTCCCCTAGTCTTATCCATTTCCATGGCTCTCACAAGGCAGTGAGGCCATTTGACCCATGGCTGGGATAGGGATTGGTAATGTGTAAGGGCATGTCCACACGTCGGTGGGCCGTAGCACAGTCCCTCTGGGACTCCCTACTGTTCCGAGATCTTCTACTGATTCAGCCTGGAGTCGCATGACAACCAGTTACCGTGTGTCACCACAAGGAGGCACAGCAGAGGTCTTGATGATGAAGAGGCTGTGTACTGGCAGGAGAAGACTTACGCACTCGGCTTCTTGTTTCGCGAAAGCTAGCCAGTGGTGGTTGCTGAGAGCGGGACGATGAGTAAGCCAAGACGCTTCCTTATAGCTAACAACCTTGCGCGTCACATCACTCTGTGTGCATTGTACACACACATATGACTAACCATGACTAACCCCAAATATACCAAGGACAAGTTCTATGACTAACCCCAAATATATATATATATATATATATATATATATATATATATATATATATATATATATATATATATATATATACAAAGATACCAAGGACCAGTTCTATGACTTACCCCAAAGATACCAAGGACCAGTTCTG
Source organism: Euprymna scolopes (assembly GCF_053919585.1). NCBI lineage: Eukaryota > Metazoa > Mollusca > Cephalopoda > Sepiida > Sepiolidae > Euprymna > Euprymna scolopes. The sequence continues at coordinate 9,479,680 of NC_136484.1, read as the reverse complement.
TGAAGATCTGGAAAGCCTCATCTCCGCTACTCTGCAGAGAGAGAAGCTCATCCTCCTCGGCGACTTCAATGCCCGCGTTGGCACGGACCATTCCACTTAGGACCGGGTCCTTGGCCATGGAGTAGACAAGTGCAATAGCAACGGCCTACGGCTGCTCAGCCTCTGCGCTGCACACTACCTTTCCATCACTAGCACCATGTTCCGCCTACCCACCCGTAGCAAGATGTCGTGGATGCACCCACGCTCCCACCACTGGCATCTGATCAACTACGTCATCATCAGGGCAAGGGACAAGAGAGTTGTAAGGTTGACCAAGGTTGTGTGTGGTGCCGACTGTTGGACAGACCACCGCCTGATCATATCCAAAATCTTCCTCTATATTCGACCCAAAAGGCGGTCTCAGGCCAGAAAGTCACAAAGCGCCTTGACGTGGAGAAACTGAAAAGTCCAGATGTCTTCCATGAGCTACATGAAGCAATCAACGACAAGCTATCTGTCCCCTTAACCATTTGAATATCAGTGGGCACACCTCAGAGACTCCACCTACTCCATCGCTCTCGATATCATTGGGCCCAAGAAAAAGAAGCACCAGGACTGGTTTGATGAAAATGACTCTGAGATTCAACCCTGGAGGAAAAACGCCAATTTCGCAAATAAAGCTGCCTTCATCAACATCCGCAGCAAGTTGCAGGCCAGACTCCGCTCCATGCAGGATGCCTGGCTTAGCGCCAAAGCAGATGAGATCCAGGATCATGCCGATAGCCATGATATTAGGAAGTTTTACGATGCGCTGAGGGCTGTCTACGATCCCCAGTCCTCTAGCTCCTCCCCTCTGCTTAGCTCTGATGGAACAACTCTCTTGAATGACAAAAAGCAGATCCTTGATAGATGGGCAGAGCACTTTAACAGTGTGCTAAACCGGCCATCTGCCATCAACGATGAAGCCATCGACCGACTACGCAAGGAGCCTATCAACGAGGAGTTCGACATCCCACCCTCGTCAAAGGAAGTAAGTAAAACCATCAATCAACTTTCCTCTGGGAATGCCCCTGACCCCGACTCAATTCCAGCAGAAGTATACAAATCTGGTGGACCTACACTGCTTGTAAGACTGACAGAACTCTTCCAGTCCATGTGGGAGAGTGAAGAACTACCCCAAGATTTTCGTGATGCTTCTATTGTTCACATTTACAAACGCAAGGGAAATTGTCAGTCATGTGACAACCACCGCGGGATATCCCTTCTCTCCATCGCCGGGAAGATCCTGGCCCGCGTCCTTCTCAACCGCCTGCTGGTGCACCTTGAAGATGGTCGTCTTTCCGAGAGCCAGTGTGGCTTTCGAGCGTGCCGCGGGACGACTGATATGATCTTTGCTGCACGCCAACTGCAGGAGAAGTGTGTCGAGCAGCACCGGGGCCTCTACACCACGTTCGTCGACCTGACCAAGGCCTTCGACACTGTTTGCCGAAATGGCCTCTGGCGGATCATGGAATAATTTGGTTGTCCAGGCAGGTTCATCGTCATTGTCAGGCAGTTCTACGAGGGCATGACCGCCCGTGTCCGGTGACCAACGGAGTCAAGCAGGGATGTGTCTTAGCCCGACGCTCTTCAGCATGGTTTTCTTTGCCATGCTTCAGGACGCTTTCAAAGACAGTCACTCTGGCATTGACATCAAGTACATATGTGACGGGAAATTGTTTAATATCAGGCGAATGCAGGCAGTCACGAGAGTGAGGGAAACCATCATCAGATACCTACTATTTGCCGATGACTGCGCCCTTAATGTCCCAAATGAGATAGAGATGCAACGTCAAATGGACGAATTCTCCACCAGTTGTGACAAATTTCTCTCACCATAAGTACAAAGAAGACAGCAGTTATGTACCAACCCGCTCCTGGAGATGCATACCATGAACCCGGCATCACTATCAAAGGGCAGAAGATCAATGCTGTGGAGCAATTCACCTACCTTGGCAGCACCTTCTCCCGCACCGCCAACATGAACATTGAGGTTAACCATAGGACCTCCACAGCGAGCAGTGCATTTCGCAGACTTAGAGATAATGTGTGGAAGAGGAGAGGCATTACACTCGCAACCAAACTGAAAGTATACCGAGCAGTTATCCTGACAACCCTACTCTATGCCTGTGAAACTTGGGCGCCATATAAAAGACATGAAAAACAGCTGAATGGCTCCCACATCGGATACCTCCGTAATCTTCTCAACATCCGCTGGCGAGACAGAATTCCTGACACAGAAGTTTTTAAGCGCGCGGGGCTCCATAGCATAACCACCATAATCCGCAAAACCCAGCTCCGGTGGGCAGGACATGTCTATCGCATGCATGACAGCCGAATCCCCAAACAACTTTTCTATGAGGAACTTAGCCAGGGAAAGCAGACTGCAGGAGGCCAAAAGAAACGATATAAATACTGCCTGAGAACCTCCCTCAAAGACTTTGACTTGAACCCCCAGTCTTGGGAGAGCCGTGCTGCGGAACGTTCTGCCTGGCGTTGCACCATCAGCCTAGGAGCCGACAGGGCAGAGGATCAACGCATGACACACAACCAGCAGAAGCGCAAGAGGAAGAAGGAGAGAGCTGCCGGTTCACAGCCTGCCGATACCACCTTCACGTGTCCAGAGTGTGGAAGAGCCTGCCGAGCACGGATTGAGCTCATCAGCCATCTCAGGACCTACCAACCCCCGACGGCGAACTGATTGATACCTTGGTCATCGTCGACTTCGACGGACGAGCAAGAAGAAGAAGAAGAAGAAGGAGAAGAAGAAGAAGAAGAAGAAGAAGAAGAATATATATATATATATATATGTGGGTGTGTGTGTATGTATGTATATGCATGTGTATATATGCATATGTGTATGTTTGTGTATAAATGCATATATATGCATGTATATATGTAGTTAAATGCATGCGTATGTGAATATATGCATACATATTTGTATGTGCGTATATATATGTGTGTTTGTATTTTTATATGTGTGTGTATATATGCGTATGTATTTGTGTATGTATGCATGTGTGTAGGTATATTTATATGTGTATTATGTATTGTGCATGTATGTACATATATATATGCGTGTGTATATTTATGCATGTGTGTGTTCGTATATATATATATATATGTGTATATATATATGTGTGTGTGTGTGTATGTATATCAATGGCCGTCTTCAGTGTCATGTTTGCTTGAGCGTGTGAATTCGCCAGAAGCACTAAAAATTTTTATGTTAGCGTCATGGACGTAAAGTGTATGAGGGAGTGGCACTCGTCTGAGAAGACGGTGCAACCATCATATACATATATATATATATACATATATATATTTAGAGCGATATATATATATATATATATATATATATATATATATATATATATATATATATAGATAGATGTGTGTATGTATATAAAGAAAAACACAGAGGTGAAGTAACTTATTATTGTGAAAAACAGACGTTGCATATTTAAACGTAATTATGAATTCAACAATGTATTTTAAAATAAATGTGTCCGGGGTTTGGCGAACTATTACTAAAATAACCAATATTAAACGGTTGTCTTGCGTTGTCATTTCGTTACTTCTATTATATTTTCGTACTAGCAAGACCCGTTAACGGTGTTGTCCGGTTGTAGCATGCATCCCCCTTCCTCGCGTAAATATTTGAAATACGGCTTTTTTAATTTTTATTGTTGGCCAATCCCTAGCCTCTTCATCTTAAAAATGCTTTTTGTAATAGACACCATATTTTGTGCATTGAGGTGGGGTTTTCACAAAATTTTCTGGAAGTTTAAGCGAATTTTTCACGGTATGATTCAGTATAAAGTTTAAGGCAAATATTTTTGTTATCAGCACCGGAGATATGGTGGCAGACAAACAAAGTTATAAAAGAAGTCTCGAAGAAGAGAAACGCTTTAATCCACCGATCCACGACTAACGTACGAGGATTCGGCCCTCAAAATTACTTGTTTAAACAAACAATCACTGAAGTCGATAAGTCGCGTTTGTCAACGGAAGTAAATTTACTGTGGATTTAAATCAGCAGACTAGTTATTTTGGACAATGTTTATAAAAATTATTTATAATACATATTTTCAATAGTCAATGTGTTAAATATTAAATGTACGAAGGCTGAAGAAAAGAAGCGTGCTGAATCAGTTGTTTTATTTTTTTTAATGTGTTTAATCAAGCTTTTAGAAAATGAATAAATAAAGTCTATCAGCCATTATGCACTCTGTAGCTAAATTAAAAGTTGTATCACCCTAGCATACGAAGGGAGAGTATTTTGTAATGAATCTGTGTTTCCACCTTAAATTGAATAAAATAATATCGTGAAACTTTATAATAACCCGTGAAAATATGTATAAATACCGTGATATACCTAAGCACTAAAGTTTGGTTTTATTTAATATGCCTATTGCACTTTAAATGGTTAAATTGTTCATGTTATTATTGAAATGTGATTATGCGATTACATTTTTCTGTAAACTATACAAATTTTTTAACAAATAGAAAATAATGGAAAATTAAGTTAATAACTGTTTGGTACTATTGCATTTCTTTTTCCGTGCTGAAATAATAATGTTATTATTTTCTAAACCGTTTTTACTTGGGGAGTGTGTTTTGCATCTTATGTGCTTCAGTCTAAAACCTAATAAAAAATAAGAAAAAGAGATTTTAAAACTTGAATTTTACATGTAAAAACTATTTAAATATAGTGCAGTACCAAAAATATATATAATAACAAAGTGCAAGTTAAATTTTCAGTAGGGGTAGTTCTCAGATGCCTATGATGGCAGATAGTATGGTGCATCGCAATCATATGCATATGATAATATCTACTTTACAAGTTAATGTTTATGTATTTTTGGTACCAAGCTATTCGTAAATCTTGTTTGTAGGTTAAATTCAAGTTTAACTCTAATCATTTTTATTCAATCTTAAGATGGAAGAACAGTTAAAAAAGCACCATCCTCTCCCCAAGCTAAAATGGTTTTGACAAAAAGTTATTATTTCAGTACCTACCAAATATACGTATTAACCTTAATTGTACTTTGTATTGTTCACCGCTTTTAACTCTAAATTATAAAATAAAGCTACTCTTTATTTATTGCGCACTATTATCCTCATTTTCCTCCGTTGTTCTTTTCACGACGTTTCGGCCAACTTCTCCTCTGGCCTTTGTCAGGTAGTAACCGAGACGGGATAGGAACTCCCAATCTCCTGACTGCATGCTCAGCAATTAATTCCATCCATAGATGTTGTCGTCTCACCACATCTTGGCCAAGTAAACATCTGGCCGACTTTTAGGTAGGATTGAAACCGCTATCTTCAGACAATTCCCACCTGGAATCCTACCGTAAAGACGGCGACAGGTTAATTTTGCCAAATAATGAATCTCAATAATAAATTCCAATCAAATAATATAAAACTACTTATTTGTACTCATGTTAAAACGTTTCTTGCATTATTTTTTATTTTATTTGTTAAACAGCGTTGTTACTTTAAATTAAATTTTAATACATGCTCACATTTGAAATAATAATAATGCGATTGAATTTTACCCATTAAAAGTTTTTGAAACGTGTCTAATATAAACAAACTTCACAACTTTTTATTCGACTGAAAACCAGAAATTGAACTGGATCATCCGTGGAACAGATACTATACTTTGATTCTTACCAGAAGACCAGGTAGTGGACCATTTCTGATATAAACAAATAAACGTCAAAACTGAAAAATCAAATCGGAAAGTCAAAAACAAAACGAAACAAATTCTTTTTTCACACGTGCCTATTAATATTGGAGTAAAAACAACTACTATTGTACCTTCTTAATAAAATAAAATATACTTATTCATTTTATATTACTCTTTTTGTACTGTAAATGAAATAAATAACGAAAGTAAACTAAAAAGAAATCCTATTTCTTCTTGTTCAAATTACACGATGAATCAGCAATAAACCAAAGATTTTTTCCCAACACAGAATCTTTTAAAAGAAAAACATTTTTGTATCCAAGTGTATCAGTATATATTTGTAAGAAATATTTGATTAAAAGTCTGCGTAAGGAAATATAATTTTAATAACAAATATTTCGTAGTGAAAGCAACGTTGTATTTTTATAAAGTAAAACCATAAAATGATAAGGATGTACGCAAAAAAAATGAAAGAATTAACGATGCAATTTTATCAATAAAGATAACGAAACATTTTCGTAAGAAACGTAAGGAAATAATAATTCATTCTTACTAAAATAATATCAGGGGATGCACATCTTTATAATAATAAAAATAAAATTCGTGTCTATCTTTTTATTTTCGAGTTTCAGAAATTTGTAATCGGGGTATTTAATATGAAAGCATTGCTTAATCTAATGTTTCTTTTAATCGCTGGAGTGACTTTTTTATGTGGTTTCGTTCATTGTAGAATGGCGGAACATTTACTTGTCAGCCAATGAGATTGTGTGCAATGCAAGAAGGGATAATAATTATTTTTTTTTTGGATAGAGAAAAGGGAGGAGTATAGTATGTGTATGAACATATGAACCAGCAAATTAGAGCGAAGCCCCATATATGACTCTAATGCAGAACATATCCAGATGTCGACAGGAAGTAGGAGGAATAATGTTTATTTAGGGGGGAAAATAAAACCTACTTCCATTGTACGTGTTTGCGATCGTGATCATGTTACTCCTAAGATTAAAACTGGGATTTTATTATAACGAATGAATGTGTCCAATATGGGTTCTGCACTTACATGAGATATTTGTTTATAGTATAGACATAACAAATATGTATGTAACCTCGATTGTTGTAAACCTACAGTATTTTTGTCTAGAGGAGAATTTCTGCAATAAATTAGTATATATAAATAGAGAGAGTATGCCTGCGTAAATTTATGTTTTTTAATGTATTACACTATTTATATAACTTGAATCTTTCATGATATAGCAATTATTGCCTTAGATTTTTGCAGTTATGTCCTCAACAATGATCATTCTCTTGACCGGCATAACTGCTGTATTAAATGATCAGACATGATGAATATTTTGGCTATATAAATATTTCACCGATTAATTAGTCCTTAACAATTTTCTAAATTAATAGTAGGTGGTTAATACGAAAGAATATTATCAAACTGACCTATTTTGGTAATAATTGCTTTACTTTCCTAATAAAACAATTTTTTGAATAAACATAACACACCATCCTTACTGGCTGAATTATATTAACACATCATCCTTACTGGTTGAATAATATTAACAGATTATATTTACTGATTGAATAATCTTAGCACATCATACTTACTTATACCTTGCAAATAAAAATAGTCATTACGTTTTAAAAGTGACTTTTGAAAAGTTTGATGATAAAATGAAAAAGAGTTAGTATTGAATACGTAGGATTATTTATACCCACTCCTTCCAATACCTGATTATAGCGGTTATTATTATATCATGCAAATGTATATATAAATATATATATATATATATATATATATATATATATATATATACATATACACACATATATATATATATATATATATATATATATATATATATATATATTACATTTTCACCCCAAACAAGGCGCATTGCCACTTTGGTGTAGAGGGCTACTATCAGGGTCAGCAACTACTGAGGCACTATGTAGGGATTTGGGCAGCAATATGTCGGTTCACGTTGAACTTGAACTTCTGCATGTCAGTACAGTTATGGAAGCAGGATCCTGGAATGGAATTCCAGAGTCTAGCGGTTCTGGGGAAGAAACTACTGGAGTAGAAAAATCTTTTACATCTAGGAATCTCTACTGTGTGGGGTGGGATTTAGCTGCCTGTCGGGTTTGTCGAGGGTGTCTGCGTCGTGGGAGCACAAGTGTCTGCAGTTCATCAGAGCATTCACCATTAAAATACTTGTAGAACAAGCAGAGGGACGCAACGTTTCGTCGATAGGACAGAGGCTGAAGCTTAGATGCCAGTTCAGGGCCTATCAGATTGGCGACTCTTTTTTGAACCAGGTCTAGGAGCGAGAGACTAGTAGTAGACGCACCAGCCCAGATGTGACAACAATACTCCATACATGGGCGAATGGTAACGTTATAGAGATACAGGATACTTTCAGGTGTCAGTAGTTTTCTATCACGGTAGAGAGAGCCTACCTTTTTTGCAGGGGCTCTGGCAATGTTTTCAATATAATTATTCCAACTCTTGTTTCCTGTAAACCTAAGGCCAAGCAGTTTGAAAGATGTACTCTCAGACACGGAGTCACTGGTCATTGCTATTGGTGGCAGAGAAGATTTCTTGTAGTTATTTAAGGACACAAGTTTAGTCTTGGCAACATTGAATGTGGCCATCCATTTATGTCCCCGTTCCACTACAGATTGGAGGTCATCCTCTAATGTTTTTGCCATTTCTTTAGATATGTGTTCATTTGTTTTCCTGTCATGGCTGTTATAGAGTGTAGTGTCATCAGCATATATACCCATCTCAGCGACAGTTTTGTCGGGGAGGTCATTAATAAATATCAGGAACAATAGAGGTCCAAGAATAGACCCCGGAGGCACTCACGCATTTATATCACACTGTTTAGATGGTCGACCGTCGAGGACAACCTGGGTTTTTCTCTTATCTATATTATATCTGATATTATTTCAAACTATACACCAGTAATAGTAGCAAACAAAAAATCATTTTCGTATGTATGCTCTTTCCTTACATTCAAAATCAAATGAGGAAAATCACCAGACCTCTAGTAAAATTAATATTTGTTCATTTGCATCACTGTGTTTTATTGTGAAACTGGAAAAGAACATTGGCTGGTTTGCCTTCCACAGAATGTTCTTGCAATAAATGTATTGCATTCTTTGTGTACTAGATGCCAATTAATTAAATATTTTAAGCACATTTGTATATCCAGAATAAACATATCTGCGGAATTTTTACAAGTTCAATTAGTGATTCTTCTCTGGATTTTATATTCCTTAGCTCATTAGCTGTCTGCTAATCGGCATCATTATAGGACTACAGATTCTAATATTTAATTGTTGTTAAACTTTCTACTAACAATGATATTTATAGTGATAGTGCTCCTTATGATGTAAGAATAAATATATCTTATTCTGCTATATAATAATTATATCTGCTATAAATTTAGGCTATACGAAAAAAAATGTTCAAACACCTTGCAGGTTAACGAGTAGTGAAAACAGGTTGAATTCCAGAAGTGATGGAGATAATGATACCGCGTATCTACAAGCTATCATATTTTTCCAATGCAGGAAGTTTTACATAAGCATCTTCCATACCTAAGAAGAATTATTTGGAGGATAATGCAAGCCCTATCAAGTAAAACTTAATGTTACGCGAAAGAGGGGTGAAGTGCTGATATTACAACAAAGTTCAGTTTAAATGCGCGTTGACAATAATTCCCTTCTCTCCTGATTGGATTCTATTCGAGGGGGGGGCAACGAACTCATGACGCACGCTGGTTAATAACGGAAATGGCGGGGAAAAACTGGTCCTCCGTTCAGTCTTGAAAAGCAAAGATACCAAATAGGGGCAGTAGCGCGTGTAATTGTTGCGCAATCCCAAACTACACCTCTCCTGAATCTGCACTGTTTGAGTCCAATGGCAAGGAGAAGAACCGGGCGACTGGAAACAATGCTGAGATAAGCGGAGAGAACTTACAGCACATGAAATTCCCAAATGGTCACTCATTTAGTACTGACCAGGATCAACGTTGCTTAACTTCAGTGATCCATCAGGAACCAGTGTGTCAACTTGATTATGCCATAAAAACTGCCTCTACATAGCCCTCGTCACGTAACACATTTCGTCACCACTTACCCGCTTCATATTAATTATTTTCTCTCCAAAGATAAAAAGAGCGGGAAATTATTAAAGTGAAAAGTAATTGGCGCATGAACACATCTGGAGAACTAAATATTAAAACATGCTTATTTTTAAATCAACCGTGGATATTGCAAGGCGCGATATATCAGTGTCTTTGGTGGAGAAATGTTTAAATTATTCACGCTCTCAAATTAAATGAATTTGGAGATAACTGCATGGTATTTGATAAAGAGAAACATATACATATATGTGTGTGGCACCTGTCAGTCGAAACGACTATGGATCAGCGCCGTACTAAGATTTTGCCTGTATGCATCTTTTTGTGTGACTGTAGAAACCAATTCTTAATTTGCATAGTCTGCCACAGCCTTGACATACGAAGGTTGTTATGCAATTTGCCGCTCCGTCCGGTTGTTCCGCCTGTACACTCGCTCTTCTCCTAGCTCTCTTTGCCCCATTGTAAACATGGAGGGTCCTCTCGCTGATGATAATCCCCTGGCGTATCATTTTCCTCCAGGCAGTTCTGTCAGCTGTAGAGGCTTCCCATGTATTCCTGTCCACCGAGAAAGCCTTCATGTCACGCTTGCAGACATCCCTGTAGCGAAGATGGGGTCGCCCCCTCTTTCTTGAGCCTGAGGCAAGCTCGCCATAGAGACGGTCTTTAGGGATGCGCCCATCATCCATCCTGCGCACATGGCCCAGCCAGCGGAGACGTCGCTCAGGCAGTAGGGAGTAAATGGATGGGATGCCCGCTCTCTGCAGAACATCAGTATTACTCACTCTGTCCTGCCATGTGATACCAAGTATCCTACGCATACACCTCATATGGAAGACCTGGAGTTTCCTCTCTTGTGTTGAGTACGTAGTCCAGGATTCACTCCCATACAGTAGAACACTGAGGATGCACGCTCTGTAGACGGTCATCTTGGTGGAAGTGGTAAGTGCCTGTTTTCCCAGACTCTTTTAGTTAGTTTAGAGAGGGCTGCGGATGCCTTTCCAATCCTTTTGTTTAGCTCCACGTCCAGTGAGAGGGTGTCTGAAGTAGTGGAGCCTAGATATTGAAACTGGCGTACGACCTCTAGTGGTGTGCCTTGGATTGTGATGCTGTGGTGGGGAGGCGGTTGCTTGTCCCATGACTTGGGTTTCCTTCTAGTTGATGGTGAGACCGAACAGGCTGCAAGCATTAGCAAACCTGTCCATCAGTCATTGAAGACTATCTTCCTGATGCGATGCTATAGCTGCATCATCGGCAAACAGCATGTCTCTTTTCCGAACTGTCCTGGTCTTTGTCCTGGAGCGGAGTCTGGCGATGTTGAAGAGACCACCATCTGACCTGGAGTGCAAGCAGATACCATCCGTTGTGTTCTTGAAAGCATGCTTCAGGAGTAGGGAGAAGAAGATGCCGAAGAGTGTTGGGGCCAACACACAACCCTGTTTGACACCACTCCTCACCCCGAACTCAGCAGACATGCCACCGTTAAATTTCACAGTGCTCCTCATGCCATCATGAAAGGATCTTATGATGCTGAGGAGTTTTGGTGGGCATCCGATCAGTGAGAGAATTTTGAATAGTCCATATCTGCTCACGAGATCGGATGCCTTCGTCAGGTCTATGAAGGCAACATACAGAGGCTGGTTTTGCTCTCTGCACTTCTCTTGCAGTTGGCGTAGGGAGAAGATCATATCGATTGTTGATCTCTCTGAACGAAAGCCGCATTGAGATTCTTGGTAGATTCGGTCGGCAAGAACGTGTAATCGCAGTAATACTATACGGGCGAATAGCTTGCCAACGAAATTCAACAGTGAGATACCGCGGTAGTTGTTGCAGTCACCGCGGTCCCCTTTGTGTTTGTAGAGAGTGATGATAATAGCGTCTCTCATGCCCTGAGGCACTGAGCCTTCTCTCCAACACTGTATCAGGAGACTATGGAGAGGCTCAAGTTGGCTAGCCTTTCCACTTGTTAAGACCTCTGCTAGAATATAGTCCTTTCCTGAGGCTTTTCCTGATGGCAGTCTGTCTATTGCCCAGGATAGTTCTTCTATGGAAGGCTCCTAATCGAACTCATGCATCAGCGGTAGACGATCAATGGCATCCAGGGTTTTACCATGTTTTCCCTGGTGTAAAGCTCGGAGTAGTGTTCAACACATCTGTCTAGCTGTTTAACTTTGTCTAGTATTGGTTCACCCGATTTAGACTTCAGTGAAGCAGTTTTGTTAATTATGGGTCCCGTAGCTCTCCTGATCCCGTTATACATATTTTTTTTTATATTTCCTGTATAAGCTGCATGCTGGATAGACTTGGAGAGCTCCATCCAGTAGTTGTTTGCAGCTTCTCTTACAGACTTTTGAACTGCCATTTTGGAAAGCCTCAGTGCAGCCAGCGATGTAGGAGATGGGTTGGCCTTGTATGAGAGCAAGGACAAACGCTTTGCCTCAATCAGAGGGTTAAGGTTAACAGAGTTGGCATCATACTAGTCATTTCGTTTGCTAGCTGTCCTCCTCCCAAAGACTTTGAGAGCTGTAGAGTGGATGGCATTTTTAAAATAAATAAAATTAAAATACATATATACATATATATATATACATATATATATATATATATATATATATATATATATATATATATATATATCAACGCAGGGGAAAAGGCCAGACTCCTCTCAGGATTATGCTATCCACAACTCAGGGAACGGGCATGTTACCGCGAATATCTAGTAACTGTTAAAATCTTGGAAGCTTAAAATAAGACGATGACTTCTCTTGAATAATTTGTTTCATGGATCTTTCATCTGACTTGATTAAAACTTTTCTAATAGATAAGTAATATGTTATTATTAATCTCCGCTATGTTTCATAACAAGCCGAACTAAAATCTTCAAGCATTCTTTTCGTTTGACTAAATATTATATGCATTTTACAGAAAAGAAAAAGAGAGAACAACGAAATTGGTTCACTTTTAAAAGTCTTGCTCTTGCTCAGCTTTTTTTTAACACATTGAGACATTGAAACATATGTTTTATTTTGTGTTCATTAGATTTTATTGCACAATAAAATAATTGAAGCATATATAAGTCTGTATATGCATATATTTTGTCTTGTCGAATTGTCCCAGGATTATTTCATGACTATACTTATCGAAGAACCTTAGACTTCATTGCCATTTTGCTTTGTAGCATATCATGACCGGCATATTATATTTTCCTTTTATTAACACCATACGTAAGCGGGAATAAATTCACATTTAGCACCCATCCGGTGGTATTGTAACTCTAGGAAAATCATGTATGAAATTACTAGTTTATGATCCCCTTGTAACTATACTATCAGACTATTTGTACTATGTCGTTAATTTCGATTTTTACTCTTATTTCCTTACAAAATAAACATTTTTGTTACTATTCAAGGAACCGAAAAAATGTGTATTTGTGTTTTCAGATTAGGTCATATAAAAACAACAATAAATCATTCGATACTCAATGATTGCGTTATTATGAGTTAATATAACCTCCCATGAAACGGCACGGCATGGGCAAACTATAAAATATGTTAAAAAAACATATTCAAAACATGCATGAATTAAAATATAAATTAAAATGCCATTATTTATTAGACGCATATGCTTATAGCAGATGTAACAACCTATAACGAAATAAAAGTGATCAACGACCTCCTTGCTTGTTAATTATCGGAAAATATGTTTACTGATGACTAATAATATATGATTCCTTGTTTAATTCTACTTAAATATACTAAGATGAGGATATTCACAACGTATGTATTCCCGTAGAATATATCATATGCATTTATATACAATAAAACAAAGAAAATTATTCACTATTCGTAAACAACAGTATAACTTTAAATATGATGATATTAGTATACAATATCTGTTATAGTTTCGCTTTTCTCATACATGTATACATATACACATATATTCCTAGGAGACACATACTCAATAATATGTTGTATTTAACAGTGATAGCACGATTTTTACTCGCTAACGATTGTCTACTCTTTCTTATTCTCAACGTAACCGGGAACTTCTCCGCATTTGGCATGCGTTTGACAAACACGCCGTTCAAGTTTAGTTTTTAGTCCAATACATTACACAAAATTTGGTTCAATAGCAAGGTTCGTGGCGTTCGTAGGGTATCACATCATACACCGTTACGTGTCAAGTTAAACCGCCTCGTGCAAGATATATATCTTGCACTAATATAAATACAGATATATGTTTATTTTTTATTATTATTATTATTATTATTATTATTATTATTATTATTATTATTATTATTATTATTGTCTCACATGGAGCTTTCACACAAGTCAACAAACGATCTGTTTGGAGACCTGTGATGTTATCTGAGAGCTGAGTGACAACAAGTCTCGCCAGACGTCAAGCTCTCTACACCTCCTTCGATAGTATTTGCAAATAAATTTGCATAATCACAACAGCCTCCTACCATTGATTTCCCGCTGGCAGTCGCCATTGGTTTATACTGGAATTTGAGTGGAACTAAGCCTCCCCAAGATCGCAGTTCTCTTCGCGCTTATCCAGCGGAGGTCTGGTCAGTGCTCCCTCCTCGGTCTTTCCATTTTATTTTTGTTCTTTTACTTGTTTATTTTATTCTTGCAAGTAGCGGAGAGGATAAAACATCAGTAGGCAGCCCGGGTTGAAAAGGCGGTCGTTTAAAAAAAAAGACTGTCGAATTAGGCAGGCAGGTTCGAATCCGTTACACGAAAGAGATGCCCGACTTTGTCCGGGTGTGGAAAAATGATGTTATAAGGAATCCCGGGGGGGAGGTGTTACAAAAAAGTGTTAAAAGCGGGGGTGCCCGACATTGCCTGGGTGTGTGTATGGTAGTGTATTAATTAACCCGGGAGAGGAAATAAAAGAGTGGTAGTAGCGGGGGGGATTACAACTACAGCAGACGGTTTCTGTGGAGATGATCGTTGTTTAAAAAGTAGTAGTAGGCAGGCAGGCTCGAACCCGTACCCATAACGCGCAGAATGGAAAAAATGTAACGTCTTAGCCGATGCATCCATGGTGCAAGCAAAAGTCGAGAGCATTGAGAATCGGCGTAGCCAATCCGACGGGGATGATGCATTGCAAAAATGTCGACGCTAAAACCGACCATTTTTTGTACAAAATTGGCCAGTTGAGGGTGGATGAATAAATGTATTGGGTCAATTTTTTCGATATTTATCGTCCGAAGGCTCGATGGAAAACAATTATAATTTTGTAAGGACTTGTCGCGTGTGTCGAAGGTTTTTTTTCGAGACATACAAACTCAGGCACATTCTGCCTTTCATATATTAGATAATAACAAAATTTGCTGATACTAAGGCACGGTCGTAGTACTTACGGTCCTTAATATTGCTTCAGACATAGATACTGCACTTTTACATTTTTAGATAAATATAGTGTATAACAGCGTAAACTGTTATTATCATTCTTCTTCTTCTTCTTCTTCTTCTTCTTCTTCTTCTTATTATTATTATTATTATTATTATTATTATTTGTAGTAAATGGAATAGTTTAATCGATGTCCAAGTAACTTACATCAAAATTTTAAAATGTTCAGACCCAAAATTGGCAGATGAATTTGGTAAAATCTTAAAAACTGAAATCGTTGAACTTCGAACACTTTACAGCCAAATTTCTTGCCGAAACCCGATTTAAAACATTTTCCCAGACCTTATTACCACTTATATTAAACCTCTAGAAATTAAGAAGTTTGTTAGGGAAATATACACACATACATACACAGACAGACAATATCACTTTTATAGATATATAGGTATATGCATATATATTTCTCCAAAACTGTTTGGCCTTGATGGAGAGATAAAACTTGTTACAATGCTTTCAAATGATCTGAAAAAAACAGGAAGGGGGAACTTGACGCCAAATATTTCTCACATGTTATATCTCCCCTCTTTTAAAAATAATGTACGATTATGAATACCTCCAGTGTCAAATAATCTTTATAGACCGATAAATTCAATTTATAAATGAAGACCAAAGAAGTGAGACATAAAATATGAGAAAATATTTGGAATCAAGTCGCTCCTTGCTGTTATTTTACATCTTTTGACATAATAGTAACGAGTTATATTTTATCAAAGCAAGCGGTTTTAGAAAATATATTCTGTAATTCAAATGCAAACTAGGTAAACAAATAACTACCATTGAAATATTGGTAAATGTACAATATCTTTCAACCCGCAACAAATCTTTTAAAACTACCACTATCATAGGTATACGAGGGTGCTGAAAACCAAAACAATAATTATACTCCCAGGAAACGAATAATTTCAATTATATGAATAAATTATTGTTTAAAAAGTGGGGAATTACTTTTTTATATTCATGCATTATAAAATAAAAATTGTATAGCCTAAATGGCCATAAAGTGGATACTAATTTTACGTAAAATCAATATAGAAAAGTGACCCCACCATAAACAACAATGTGCAAACCTATGGTTAAATGTCACATAATCCACTATACAATTCAGGTTATTAGTTTTTCAACGAACTCTAATTCTTAATTCTGACCAATAGTCACCGAAATTTCGGCCCTATAAAATTGTCAAAAAATGGTATATTATTCAAACACGGTAGTGATTGAATATATGGTTAAAAAACAGTTTTAGTCATTTAGAACCGCTTTCAAGCTTCACTCATTTTCCATCAAATTTTAAACTATTAATGCAGTTCGTTGATCACCTTCGCAGCTATATTGTGAAAAAATTCAATTTTCGTTTAGTAAAATATAAGTTATGATGGATTTTCTGCTCTTCAAAATCGTAAAAATATGTAAGAAGGTGTACGACGCTTTTTATGAATGGTTTCCGTTGCAACCGCGTCGCTTCAGCGACTACTGTTGCTACTAACTCGAAAAGAGAATAAGTAAGTAAATCAGAGAGAATAAAAGCATGAAAGGGAGATAATTGGTGTTTTTTTTTTCTTGAAGAAGACGAGTGCTGTACATTTTTCTTACGTATGTGTTTCTGGGGGCAAAATATTAAGACTAAAATTAAACCAAAACAAGTAAATTTATTTATAGTCTAGAAAAATCACGGATTACAATATAAAAATACGAGCATAGAAAGTAATAAAGTTAAGCCTAAACATTGAAAAGTAAAGGACTATAATTTTTTTACTCAATTTATAACATTATATAATCAATTCTTAATGCTGCAATATTTTAAGCTATAAGTCTATTATATTTTTTGTAGAATGTCTTGTGCTTTTCTTTTCCAGTTTTAACTACTAGAGCTTTACATTTCCATGTTTAAGCTTAACCATATTCCTTTTCATACTCGCATTTTTCTATTGTAATCCATGATTTTCTAGGCTTTCAATAAATTCACTTGCTTTTTGTTTAATTTCTGTCTCATTATTTTGCCCCCATAAACACATATGTAATAAAAAATGTACGGCACTCGTCTGCTTTAATAAAAAACCCAATTATCTCCCTTTTATAGCAGGACACTTTAGTTATGCTTCTTTTGTTGTTACTTTACAATTTTCCCAGTATTTTTATATTTCTAAAGTAGAAGTTGCCCACTGGTGGTAACTAGCAAACAAGATCAGTACATCTAGATCACGCGACAGTATACTAATATCTGTCAATGCTCCAGGGCCAAGTAATTACTGGCAGGGTCAGCAAATGGCAGCCTTGGCTAGCCAGATTCCGTTTTTGCCAGCCAAAGTTTGTCAGCTCTAGCTTTTAGGGAAAAGAATCAGTTCTCGCTCGGTGTCATACTTCTAGAGGGCAGTGCTTGTATACGCGTCTTGTTATTATCTAAAAAAATAATCAGAATATGTAAACGTATTATAAATATAAGAAATAACAAAAAGAGTAAGGAAAAAGGGCATTCATAAAAAATAAACATGAGGGAAATACAACTAAAAGAACGGCTTCCAAATATAAAAATCATACATCATAAGGAGGGTGTTTTTTTTAGATTTATTAATAAAAACAGCCTGTATTTCTATGAAATAATTAAAAAATACTGGCATCACTGTTCAAAGATGTATATAATACACATCCATATACATTACAATAATTCTCACCAAGACTCGCAAACAGTTATTCATAAAAATTCGGATAATATCTCAATCTTTTCTGCTCGTGATCATGTTCTCTCTTCCGTCTTTTACTTCAAAAGAGCATCGTGCAATTTTGAATATTACCTTAGGCGGATTACGATTGCAAAGCTGAAATCCCCCCATTTCAATATTGTAAATAATCTTTGAAGTGTGGATTTTCTTTAACGTGTTCAACATGTGCGTTTTATTAAAAACACAAAAACTCAAACGTGCCAAAAACCTATTTAGTTGGCAAATATTTCTGTTACTTATACGAATAGAATTACGAAAAATTACACGGTATAAGGTAAAGACGTTTTCGAAATATATATATAAAATAATTGTTAAAATAGATCCGAAAGCTGCATTCTTTAAATAAAGATTTTCTCACTGCCAGCGCATGTTTATAAAAGATCATGAAAAAGGAGAACACATTCAACACATCATTTAATTATTTTCTTTTTATTCAATTTGTGTTTATAATATATAAGCGTGTGAACTGAGCTGGAATTAAATTTCTTATTTTAAAAGTTACTTCATGGAGATGTTACAATAAAAGATACATGCAGATTAAACTACGTAAAACCAACTGTTTTCGCGTTTCAGAAACACCAAATAAATACGAGGGGCGTACAATAAGTAATTCCCTGACCCACTTCCCATAGTAGTAGAGCAACAAAACTTGGAACAGTTTTTAGTTTTTCTCTACATATGAAACACCAAGAATTATGCATTTTTCCGATCCTTTCATGCAGCTCTGGAGACCGTTTTTTTAGAACACCCCAGGTTGGTACTCCAACCACGACATGGCTTCAGAAATCAAGGCTTCACAATCTGGGAAACGCTTTCCTGTCAAAAACAAGTTCATGGCTGGGAAGAGGTGAAAGTCAGAGGGTGCAAGGTCAGGAGAGTATGGAGGATGGGGAGGATTTCATAACCACACGCCCGTGCTTCTGATCTGGTGGCATGCGAGTTGTGGACCAGAGCGGTGTCCTACAGGAGGGGTGTACTTGCCCCGCCTCTTGATTTTGACGGCTTCCCTTAATTTCCTCAAACGTGAAGCATAATAGAATCCTGTAATTGTGGTACCCTTTGCCAGGGAATCTGCCATCACTACTCCGTCATGGTCCCAGAAGACTGTGAGCATGACCTTTCCAGCGGAGGAATGCACCTTTGCCTTCTTTGGAGATGGTGAGTCCAACTGCGTCCACTGCATTGACTGGGCTTTGGTCTCTGGATCATAGTCATGGACCCAGGTTTCATCCTGTGTAATCAGACTTTTGAAAAAGTTTAACTCATTTTCTTGGCACATCTCCAAATTAATCCTCGCGCACTCGATGCGTTCTCGCTTCCGGAACGGTGTGAGCAACCTGGAAATCCATCTGAAAGACGCATTATGCATATACAAATGTTCATGAATGATAGTTTTCATAGAACCTGTACAAATCTTGACATCTTGGGCTATTTGGTGAATAGTAATGTGCTGGTCTTCCAAAATGGCAGCCTCATCTTGACGGACAGATGCCTCATCACTGTCAGAAGGTGGGCGACCAGGTCTGGGAGCTGTTTTCACAAACTTTAGGCCATGTTTGAATTCACGATGCCAGCGTTTACAAGGTCGTATGATTGGGCATTATCAGCATACGTTTCTTTCATTTCATCAAAAGTCTCCTGTGGTGTGCGTCCTTTCAAATACAAATACCGGATCACTGCTCGGCATTCAACAGGCTCCATTTCACACCTGGCCTAGTTCAATCACCTGTAAAACAGAAACCGCAATAAGTTCAGAGGTGTAATTTGCCACATAACCCGTAGAGATATAAATCATTGCACATGCAACATTTAAGCTAGATCAGACAACTGAAAGTGGGTGAGGGTATTACTTATTGCACGCCCCTCGTACAATGTTCAACACCTACTGAAAATATTCGGTGTTATATATATATATATATATATATATATATATATATATATATGTGTGTGTGTGTGTGTGTGTGTGTGTGTGTGTGTGTGTGTGTGTGTGTGTGTGTGTAATTGACTGAGTTCGTGTAATTCAGTAAATTTTCATATACCAATATGTTCTAAGCCAAAAAAGATTGACTTAAGGATTAAGCTACAAAATTATCACATTTCATAATTGAGCATACTCTGTGTGCAAAATCAAGACTTCAAGACAAGGTGTGAATGGCAACGAAAAGTGTATTTAATTTTATGTTACAATTGTTTCAATGTCCAGTTCGACAATTTCAAGCATTATATCGTTTGAAAATCTTCAAACACCAGCATTTCTTCAGAATTTATGAATAAACACACGTTTGGCAATGTAGTATTTTTTGAATAGAAAGAAAAAGATCGAGAGGGAGGGTGTCCCTAACGGGAAAAACATGCGAGAAACATTTACCTTGGTTGTGGTTACGGAAAAGCCCGTTTAAATATTAATGTATCGCCTAATTTTCGTATCCTTTTTTAAGAACAGAGTTATGTAAAGTTTCTACGGGGAGCCCTAAACCATTTAAAAAAGATTTTTTTTTAATATATGTCATTTGTTGGGTTCCTAAATTCCTTTATTTCCCGATGGTTGATTGTAAAAAGATTTTTTTTTTATTTGGTATCTATATTTATATTATGTTCGTAACAACCTTGTAAGGATGTTATGGTTAGTTTTAGTTTCGTATTAGTGGCAAGTAATGTTTATATAATGTCGTTTTATCGGTACATGGATTAAGCCCATTTCAGGTTTAGAATTTGACTGAAAATGAAAATAAAGTAAAATTCAGTGTTTTTCTTTTGAAATGGCTTACGGCTTTCCGTAGAAACTTCACATAACTCTGTTCTTAAAATAGGATACGAAAATTGTAACAGAAAATGAAATTCACCTTTCGTTGCCATCAACACCTTGTCTTAAAGTCTTGATTTTGCATACACTATATATATATATATATATATATGTGTGTGTGTGTGTGTATGTATACATATGCATACATATGCATACATACACACGTCAATAGATGTGTCTTTACAAACACTAACATCTTCATATATCAATCTTTAATTATTGTTTTAATTGTAAACAGCACCTTAAAAAATGTATTTCGAATGTGAGTTTTCTGGCAACTCAGTCACTCACTGGTCTAGCACATGTGTGACTAACAAATCTAACCCTGAAACGATTTGCTGAATTGTTTGATTTGGGATAGTGTTTTTATGTGTCTTTGAATTTTTTTGTATTTCATGTGATTACATTATTTTTTATGCATATTGCACAAAGTGTATTCTGTTTTAGAAAAGATTTTTTTGTCTACAGCATATGCATTAGTTGATGCAAACAGTTCTTAACACAAGCTTTATATTTCCAATTGAGAAATTACATTTTCTTAGAATTTCTCCTGAATTATGCATGCTTGATTATTTTAGTGTTTAAAATATCCAGTTTTATTTCTGCCTATCTTTCTCCAGTCTGAGCGACACATTCTGTCATTGTTCTGAAATATGATATTTATAGTTTGAGATTGTGTTAGACAATCCTTTACTCGACTCTTTCGACCTTGCTGAGCACGTATTTTTGTCTGAACCGACCATGGAAAAATATTTTAGCAGGCTTAGATACTTCATCCGAACAGCAGAACCTAACAAAACCTACTTGTCTTTCATGAACGTTGCCGTAATGTTTCAACATTCAGATTTTAAGTCTATGTCAGTGTTAGGTGTAAATCATAATCACTTTACATTCAGAATTTTCCTGATACATTTTTGGTGGCTTCTGCAAGTTAATTCTAGTGCCAACGCCTTCCATTACTCTGATAAATATATTAAATCAGAAAACACACAAGTCCATTAAACACTCATCTTGGCGTTTAATCAAACCATTGAAACTTAGTATTTCACCTGCGTAGCTATGATTTTTAATGCGATGATGTATTTCTGCACTTAGGGAGCAATCCTTGGAACATGTGCCACCGAAGTACAGAAAGGTGTACACTTAATTCAGTATTTTCCATTACTGTATCTCGTTAGTTCGATGCATTGAGCATTGAGTGCAGTTGTTTACACACTTGTGTCGTTTTAATGCTGATAGTTAAGAGTTCATATCAGAGCTTCCATATCTTGCTGAACTGAAAAATCAGTATATATTGTGTATCATCAGCAGAATGTAGTTCCCTACAAAAGATACTAATTAGATAAAAACATTTTAAAGATTAATTTTTTTTTTTATTAAATTTTCATCCCAAACAAGGCACATTGCCACTTTGGTGTAGGGGGCTGCTATCAGGGTCAGCAACTACGGTGGCACTATGTTGGGATTTGGGCAGCAAGATGCCTGTTCAGGTTACACTTGAACTTCTGCATGGCTGTACAGTTGGGGAAGCAGGAATCTGGAATGGAATTCCAGAGCCTAGCGGTTCTGGGGAAGAAACAACTGGAGTAGAAAGATATTTTACATCTAGGGATATCTACTGTGTGAGGGTGGGATTTGGCTGCCTGTCGGGTTTGCCGAGGTTGTGTACGCCTTTTTCTCTTATCTAAGAAGGATTTAATTATGGTAAGTATTCTACCAGTGATACCGTATGATCTAATTTTCCTGAGGAGACCCTCATGCCATACCCTGTCAAAAGCCTTAGATATATCTAGAGCTACTGGTCTGCCCTACCCCGCTTTATCCAGTGAATGGTATATAGGTTCAGAGATTACAGTGAGGATGTCAGCTGTGGAACGGGCTTGTCTAAATCTATATTGTTTGTTAGTCAGAAGTTTAGCATCTGTAGGGTGCCGGACTAGAGCATGGTTAATTATGGTCTCAAATATTTTGGCGAAAAGTTGGAGGAGGCTAATGGGGCGATAATTTGGTGGGTCAGTTCTTTCGCCGGAATTCTTGAATACTGGTACCACAGAAGCAGTTTTCCAACAGCCCGGAAAGCATGATTCATTAAGGCATTTGTTGTAGAGTTTGAAGAGAACTTGAACTACTTCGGCTGATCACTTTTTTAATAGCACAGCTGGAATGAGATCAGGTCCACATGCTTTTGAAGTGTATAGGTGTTTTTATGATAGCGTGTACCTGAGCAGGGGTGATTTTGAGATCGGCTAGCGTGGCGGCTGTCCGCAAAGGAAAGTCAGGCAGAGGGTGGTTGGAAGGGTCCAGTGTGGAGTTGACGCAAACCGACTGGCAAGCATATTAGCTTTGTCGGTTGCTGAGCAAACAACCTCGTGATTGTGTTTAGTGGAGGAATTGCTGATTGCCCATTATTTACTACACTGTTGTAGATTTTCCAGAAGTCACGATTTCCTAATTTTTGTGCTTCAATGCGTTTTTTAGTGGGTTCAGTAAATTCTTTCTTAGTTGTCGCTATTTCTTTCTTAACGTTACTTCTAGCTTCTATATACTTCTGTTTGTTTGTACTGGACTTATGCGGGTTAAATCTGCGGTAAGCATGCTACTTGTAGCAATGGCAGTTGCGCAAGTCGACGTAAACCATCGGGGAGAGTGAGGCTTGCTATAAAATTTCCGCATGGTAATGGTTCTAAGCTGGAGGAACATAAGTTTATCGCAGTCTTTAAATGTTTATGTAAGACACATTGCACAATGGAGAATAGAGCTGGAGTCGGAATATACCCTCGTTTTACACTGTTGCCAACAGCAAATTCTTTTTACAACAATGCAAATGAATGCAACACATGCTTTCATTCTTATGTGTATTTTTCAAACATCTTGACAAAAACTAAATACCCTTAAAGCTTCTCTTTTTACAGTGTCAACAAAATTATATTAAATCCTCAAACCCCTTATAAAGTTACAAACACACTATTATCACAATTGTCTTGCTATAAATAAGTAAACAACAGTGCATATGCCTAACATAGATTGATATAGAGCCTCAGAAATAGCAAAGTGTACATATATTAAATGAGCCTTTCTGAAATAATTATCGTCGCCGATTTTCTTACAGATCAATGTAGCCTCATCCCACACGTATGATCACAATCAACCTATGTAAAATTACATTTAAAATGAGAAATAATTAGGACATTTACTGAATTATGTTGTACCGGTGATGTCAGCCAAGACTGTTTCGGGTAACATATCCAAGGAATTCGCGATATTCCTACCTTCAAGCTGTAGCAAGCTAAGGAAGACACAGACTATTGCGCTCCTTGTTTTTTTCCTCTTCCATCGGTGACATAACCTCATCAGTAGATTATAACATCCAATTCTATGAATTTAACGAGTTTAAATATAGTGATTGTGACAATAAAATGTGCATGTAATGATTTGGAAAAAAACTCGCAATATGCGCCCACTTGTAGTCTTACTTTTTATCAGGATGTTTAATGAGTGATGTAAAATTAAAATGGAAATAAATAACTTTGAAGAAGACTATATAGTTTTTTAGTGTCTTCACATTTGTAAATCAACTGCAACTTTGTAGAAAGATCAGAACACAAATTATTCTTCATTCTCTTCACCACCTATGAGAACAGTCTTATGCTTCTTCTAGTTTGTGTCAATGACCGTTGTGATTTTGATATTGCCATTCGAAAGTCTTTCATATTTTCTTCTGCAGTATCAAACATATAAGTGCGTATATACTTGTTCAAACCCTTGATATTTACTAAGTATTTGTTAATGTTTATCAGTTATCACAAAGCAAAAATTAGCTTTATGGTTCATACATATAGTGCCCATAGCAGAATCTGTAAGTTTGGTGCAATCAATACGTTTCGGAACATTATAGTTTGTCAGGCAGATTGCTCAATTTAAATTTAATACGTTCCAAATCATAATATACGCACCACACAATATATGCATATTACACACGTCTGTGTGCTACATTTAACGTGTTAGTATAAAATTCTTGTTAGCCTATGCTTTGAACATTAGTTATATATGTACGTTTATGATTACACGTTTGAGGGGCGAACGTATTAAAACAAGAAACACTAAATCCCGAACAAAGATACAGTAGTAATAACCGATTATTGTTAACATTTCTGGTGTCATATAGATCACGTACATCCACTGTTGTTAGCCAACTGGTGCGTTGAAATCAGAAAGAAAAATTAGCTTCTCCTCAGTTGTAGCAGCTGTAAGCGTACTTCTAAAAGTCTCATTTTTTTCTATTGATTGGAGAGTGCGTGGATACACAGAGGGATTTTACGCATAAACCATTTCAAGATCAATAAATTAATGGTCTATTTATATATGTTTAATTAAATCCTACTCATTGTCACTTTATTCTTTCTTTTGTTCTGCTATAATGAATCGCCGTAAGCCTGAGTGGTATATTCTGCTTTAAATATTTATATTGTATACATGCGCCAGGTACTTTTCAAATTCTTCGTGAGTTAGGATATAATATCCGATTTCGCACATAGCTGACTGGCTCGAATTGTTCAAGTCAACGACAATATATTCAATAGGTTGAATGGTCTGCAGCTATAAAATGTTGTTGTTATGTCTAGTATTTATTCTATCATATGCAGTTCGAAAATCTTGTTCAATGTTGAAGGATACACGAGGTCTTTATCTTGTTTACAATCTGCAGTCGTTCGCCACGTAAGAAAAAATTCGAACGTATCGAGGCTGGTTTTACTCTTTCCGTATCGAAACGTGTTTTTTGTTCATTTTCTTTGTTTTCTCACCATTTGTTCACTGATCAATTTGTATGCTAGATATCAGTTTGCGACACAGTTTACATAGTGTTAGTGAGTTCGTCAGAATTTTGCACAGGACAAATAGAAAAACACTTATGTCTTGTTGCCATGAAACAGAAAATTATCTTTACAAATTTACTTTTATATAACAACACAACTGTGCAACAGACTAAGATAGAATTACGGGTTTGTGTTACTGTACACATAGATTCGAAAAAGTTGTCAAAAAACACATATATAACAAATAAATATTATCAAAGGCAAGATAGGTTACTTTTCTACCTAATTGGATATAATTTTCGTGGTTTTATTCAATGTAACATGTACAGTAATACAATCCCAGAATTACTTTTTGCAGGATATTATATTCGCTGCTAATATAAATTAATACTTGTTATTAAGCGGCTGAATCACTAAAATAAAATATTACATTCCTGTGAATGTAACAATGGTTATAGAAACAAATACCCAAGGGTAGCGGGTGCGTATAGTAAATAGTCACCAACACTCAAACTCGAAAGCCGACCTATAGAAAAATAGCAAAGTTGGCATACGCAAATGAAGACGGGATCAAAATTAAGCATATAAAAAAGTTTATTTCATAGACGGAAAATTGTTTGTTGACTTAGGGTCGTTTTGAACGCTCGGCTAATTCGCGTATCATTGGGAAGAAAGACGGACATATTTTCTACGAACGTCGAAACAGAAAGTGAAAAAGGATTGTCTTTTTTTATGTGTGCTGAGAACGATAAAAGCTGAAGAAGAAACGCTTTTTTTGTCATGAACATTTAACGGTTTTCGGCAGATTAAAGCAAAACACTGATTTTTAACTTAGAAAATATTTCTGCGGTCGATTCGAACGTGGGATTTTGAAAATTGGAAGCGTCAATTAAGTAAAATATTAAACGATTCGCATCGAACTTTAAACATTGAAAGCGTCCAGAGAGGAAATGATTCGCGTCGAACTTGGGACTTTCCAAACGTCGATTTTTTTTAATAGATTGATTCGCGTTGAAATTTGAAAATTGAATGCGTCGAGAGATAGAAATATTTAACGATTCCAGTCGAAAGTAGAACATTTAATGCGTCGAGAAATGACAAATTTTAAATGTGATTCAAGTCTAACGTTTCTTTCTAATCGGCGTAATAGGATTAGACTGACGTTTTCGTGGCTGGGATGCTAGTTAAGTCTATCGGTGTTTTTTGAGAGGATAGTATTGTTTAGCGGGGGTGGGGGTTGAAAGGCTAGCGTAGTCTGTCAGTGTTTTTGAGAGTCTAGCAGAGTCTAGAGAACTAAACAAGTCGGAATTTACAATGCCGTTCGAATGCTACTGCTGTATTTTGAAGAGGATGCATTAAGAAGGACGATGGTTGATGTAACCGAAGCGATTCGGACATTTTTGTATTTTTTAATTGGCATTACTGAAAGGATTTGGTTGGATTTTAAAAGAAAAAAATGCCATCGTAAATTGAATATATTAAAATGCGATTCGGTTAAAGGTTAAATGCGCCTCTGAAAGTCAAAGTGAAAGTTCGTCGTGCTGTGGATACTTTTAAATAGGTATTCACAAGCCGGACTTTGCGAAAAGTCATTATGCAATGGAGTAGTTTAAATCCTCATTCAAAGATCGGACTTTGTGACTTTGTGATAATTTGTCGAGCTATGTGGAATTATTTATATTCACATGCAAGTTGAAATTTAAGATTAAGAATTAAGAAATTCGAATGACAATTTGAGTGCTGGATTCTGAAATACATAAATACATATATAATACATATATAAATAAATATATAATAAGTATATAAATAAATATGTTGTCGTCGTGAAAAGATGTAATTACGAATATAATCTGACTTTGAGGCATGCGTTAAGTCATAAGAAGATTTAATTAACAATTCGTTTTTTTTCTTTAGAATTAACGTTCTATCGTGGACCAGTTTCGGCTGGCGGTGTATCGTGGACAAGTTTTGGTGGTGGTGTACCGGGGGCCAGTTGTAATCAGTTGTATACGACGACAATGAAACTGAGACAATTTACATGAGGTAGAAGTGGAAGCAAATGCTCTCGACTAAGCCTTTTCTGCAAAAAAACAAAACAAAAAAAAACTGATATAAACGACCACCACCGTGAAGTTGTTTTTGTGATAATGAGATCGGGGAGGGGTGTGACAACGGTAACAGGATCCAGCCTCTATGTGTGGCATGTGCGTATTGTAAAAAGTCACAGACACACAAACTCGAAACCGGACTGATAAGAAACGAAAAGGTGACATATGCAAATAAAACGCGATCGAATTTGAGCATATAAATAGGTAGGTATTTCTTTTAGAAATGGAATATTATTTGTTAACTAAGATGCGTTGTGGACGCTTGATTAATTTGCTTTTAGTGAAAAAGGATTGATGGAGTTTGTATGAACTACTACTACTAGAACATATACACATTAGTGTGTCTAAGATATAATCACACACGCATACAAATACCATTATTTTACACTTTTCATCCTTTCATATATTTCAACATAGACTCAACTCCACACGCCTTTGGTCTTCTTTACATACAACCAATCCTTGTTATCTTCTATATATAAGAATTTGATAGCAGAAAGTCCCCTCTGGGCCAAATATAGGTAGGCTTGCAAAAACCGATGCCACATACAAATTTATTATGTTTAATATGTTACCAACCATCTTATGGTACATTTGAAACCCGTTACGGAGACATTTACTCGATATGATAAAATCCTAACTTGACATCCTACGAGCGATATCATCACAATTGCCAAGATCTATAGACGAAGTAGTTTGTATGTTCCTCTCTAATTTCAAAAGCTTCCCACTCTCCCAGTACGGACCGGGTAAGTATATAACCATTATAACAATAAAAACCTGGCACCCTTATTAACAAGATAAAATACTAGGACACGTACAGCTACCATTTAAATTCACTAATCGAAAATAACGATTCTCCCCAATAAGATTCCGCCTATTCTCATTGGTTTTGACAATGTAATTCTATTATTCTGGATTGTACACTAACATACAAAAGACGAACGCCCCAGCTCTTAATCAATATAGCCTATCAATCACTACGCATTGTTTCAAATCATTTATTCTTTACTATCGTCGTTTTTCCTTTATTTTACAAACTGAATTTTACTTTTACTTACATGTTTCACATGGAATTACGCATCATAAGGGTTAACATTATTTACACATTGTTACATTGAAAAAGAAAACACGTCGCAGCTTTCTTTATCTTATATTAGGTGTAAGTGTCCTTAATTTACCGACGCTTAAATGAACTGATCTCTTTTTAAATCATTTATACTTTACTAACGTCGCTTTTTCTTGATCGATATTTACAAACATTATTATTATTATTATTATTATTATTATCATCATCATCATTATTATTATTGTTTTTATTATCATTATTATTATTATTATTATTATTATTATTAATATTATTATTATTATGCTATTATGCATTATTTGTATTTACAGTATTTACACCTTTTTACATTTAAAAATGCGTCCCAGCTTTCTTACTTTTATATCCTATTTCAGCATCCTTAATTAACCGATGCTTAAATGAACTGATATCTTTTTAAATTATTTGTACTTTACTATCGTCGGTTTTCTTTATTATACAGGCTGATGTTTACAACAATTAACTATAACATTTAGTTAAAACTTAAACATGGCATTACGCATTATTTGAAGTAACATTATTTACACCTTGTTACATTATTTCAATTAACATTATTTACACCTTGTTACATTATTTTAATTAACAATATTTACATCTTGTTACATTATTTCAATTAACAATATTTACACCTTGTTACATCATTTCAATAACAATTATTTACATGTTGTTGCATTATTTCAATTAACATTATTTACACCTTGTTACATTATTTTAATTAGCATTATTTACACCTTGTTACATTATTTCAATACACATTATTTACACATTATTACATTGTTTTAATTAACATTATTTAAACCTTGTTACATTATCTTATTTAACATTATTTACACCGTGTTACATTATTTTATTTTACATTATTTACACGTTGTTACATTATTTCAATTAACATTATTTGCACCTGGTTACATTGTTTCAATACTCATTATTTACACGTTGTTACATTATTAAAATTAGCATTATTTACACCTTGTTACATTATTTCAATACACATTATTTACACGTTGTTACATTATTTTAATTAACATTATTTACACGTTGTTACATTATTTCAATTAACATTAT
Organism: Euprymna scolopes; assembly: GCF_053919585.1. NCBI lineage: Eukaryota > Metazoa > Mollusca > Cephalopoda > Sepiida > Sepiolidae > Euprymna > Euprymna scolopes. Next base: position 9,449,783 of record NC_136484.1, on the reverse strand, counting down.
TTACACCTTGCTACATCATAAATATGACTTCGCGACTTTCTTTAAATCATATTTGGTGTGACTGTTCGAGATTAAACGATGCTAAAATGACTTGATCTCTTTTAAAATCATTTATACTTTAATATCATTTATTTTAAAGACTGATGTTTACAAAAATTAATTATAACCTTAGTGAACAGTTACGCATGCCATTAAGCTGTCTTTACGCATTAATATTCTACAAAATTAAAGCGAGAAAAATATTACGACAACAATTTTATCGGCGATGGTGACAAATTACGTTATGATTGAAAACTGATCCCCGAGAATAAATTTCATTTTTTTTTTTTACAAGTTTACTTTTTTCTTATATGAAATTTTAGTTTGTAACCAATGAGATTAACGTGGAAAAAGAAAAAAATATATATTATGGGATTCACAGGGGCATTTAAATAAACGTCCGTCGACTCTCTTAATAAAAGAGACTTATAGTACCTCCCCTACATCAAACTGGCACCGAGCCTAGGTAAAGGTAATTAGGCAAAAAAATATTTTTCGCTTTCGAAATAATAAAAAGTATTTCTTTTTTTTATCAAAAAAATGTTCACACTGAAATACGTCCAGAGAAATTATCATTATCATTACGTTTTAGCTAGTTTATATTTGCCTACATTTACGCAATTATTTTTTACTCCCTTTGTCTCTTAAATTATTTACGCCGCTAAATACAAATTTCCCGTTCATTATATTACCTACGGATATACTTATTTTTATATATAGGATTTAGTTTTTTTTACTATAGTTGTTTGTTGTTTATTTCTCCCTTAAAACATCTTTTCCTCACTGCTACACCATTCCCTTTAAAGTGACGACTGCCACAGGTTTAAGACGATGCTGGATAAGTCAATCTATTTTATCTTTTCGGAGACAAGCAGTTTAGAGATAAAATGATATAAATTATGCACTATAACTCACTGTTCTCCGCACACGCGTTTAAATGTGTACTTCTCTCTCACGACATACCCCCCCACATTTTTCTTTGGTTTATTGTCTTTACGGGTGGGTATGTTAACAAATTATATAAAGGTTGAGGTTGAGTCAAATACTTGGGAAGTCACACCTCATCAAATGGAGAGTCTTTTCCGAAAACCGTTCTTAACATCGCCCGATTGGTTGTGTCAATTTCATACAACGTTCTTAACATGAAAACGTAATTAGTGTCTATTCCGAAACCCGTTCTTTACATTAAGACGTGGGAGATTGACCAACACCCACAACAATCATAAATTATGGTTTAACGAGGAAGGTCATGCTTCAACTGGACACTGCTGGGAAAAATCAGACGGAATAGGATTTAAACCCCTTTTAATGAAGAAGACCTGTAATTTTCATTGCAAATCTTGCCGCTGCATAGGAGTATCGCCTAAAAAGGTCTCTTGTGACTAGCAGCTAGTTGAGCAAAACATGCTCATTATTGTGTATCAACATATTACTGCTAATGTAAAAAAAACAATACAGAGTCTCTCTCTGTGCTTGTCTGTCTGTTTCTCTCTCTCTTTCTCTCTCTCTCTATATATATACATGTGTGTGTGTGTGTGTGTGTATATATATATATATATATATATATATATATAGCGAGAGAGAGAGAGAGAGAGAGAGAGAGAAAGAGAAAGAGAGAGAGATAAATAGTCTGGGTAGACTTATACTTTGAAAGTCATAAAATATATAGTTTAAAAAATATTCTTTGCTTTTCTGTTGAAAAATATTTGTGTTAGTAACCTATTTTCTCTCTTGTAATTGATAAATATACTTCCTTTCCAGAATTCATAAGAGTCTCCAGTGTAAAGGAGTCATTAGTTTTTTACTCAAAACACTATTACAGCTATTAAATTATATATATAGTTATATAAACAAATATATATGTATATATATATGAACACACAGAAGAGAGAGAGAGAGAGAGAGAGAGAGAGAGAGTGGGGATAAGATATATATATATTGAGAGCAACATAAATTACACTGGTCAACACAATATTTTTGGCAGGCAAAGTAAGACTGGTTTCTGGGGTTTTCAAGGGCGCTGAGTCCGAATCTGACATTAGTTTTTTCAAATTGGCTCTAGTTTTTGAGATATCACAGGGGGGTCGTTTGTCTGAAATCACCCATTCGCGACCATAGCTAAACCTACAAAAAACGGCTAAATAGTGCATAAATGTCAGATATTGATTTTTATGATAATCTTAAACCACAAAGACAGTGTAAAATCTCAATCTAACAAGTTAAGTTAGATATAACATCATTTAATTTATCCTATAACTGAACACTTTTCATAGATTTCGAGGATATACAAAAAATTTTCTAAAAATTTGCTGAATTTTAATTCTCCAAGTGAAAAAAAAACATTTACATAATCAGTTATACATCATAAATTAATGCAAAGCATTATACACTAGATTCTAAGTTACAATGAACACACAAAACAATATTTTATTCACAAAACTAAAATTGACGTTTATACGATTTTCGCTTGTGAGCAACTTTCGGGCAGTCTCTCAAAAGGTTCCAGCAGTAGTCTGCCATCATGTGCTCATCCCATTTGCCTTGATACCTCTCTTCCATTGTTTTGATGTCTTGATGGAATCTCTCTCCCTGCTCCTCACTGTAATCACCAAGATTACCAGGAAATCTGTCGAGGTGGCTAAACAAGAAATGAACTTTAATGCTCATATTTGCCCCTAGTTTTCCGTATGCAGTAAGCATCTTACGGACCAATTGCTTGTAATTGTCAGCTTTGTGATTTCCCAAAAAGTGTGTCACTACATCTGTGAAGGACACCCAAGCATTTAACTCAACCGTGTTTATATGATTAGTGAAGTCAGAATCCCTCATGAGCGTTCGAATCTGAGGTCCATCAAAGATGCCACCTTTAGCTTTTTCGATGGAAAGACCTGGAAATTGCCTGCATATGTACTTGAAGCAATCCCCATCCTTGTTCAACGCCTTAACAAACTGCTTCATGAGCCCTAGTTTTATGTGCAATGGAGGGAAGATGATTCTATCCCTGGGTACCAAAGGCTCAGTTCTGGATTCTTGCTCTGCTATCCCACAAACAAAGAAAGCAGGGATACTTTGTGTACCCACTTTGCTGACCAAGCAGAAAATTCAGCATTTTCATGTCCACACAAATCAGCCATTTATGAGTGTTGTAATTCAGCTTTTCAAGAACAAATTTGATAGCATCATACTCTTCTTTCATCTTTGTAGAATGGCCAATTGGTACAGGAGCAAACTTATTGCCATTGTGCAAAAGTAAAATTTTTAGACTTGCTTTCGAGCTATCCATGAAGAGACGCCAATCTGCTGGGTCATATGATGAGATCCCCATGCAGTTAAGAAGTGCAGAAACGTCATTACAAAAGACCAGGTCGTCTTCTTTAGAAAAGAAACGAAGCAAGCTGCCTTCCCTTGTCCTATAGTATGTTACTTTTGTACCAGAATCAAGAATGTTTTTCTCTTGGAGTCGTGATGCAAGAACTTCAGACTGCTCCTTTGACAAACAAAGGTCTCGCACTAGGTCATTAAGTTCAGATTGATTGAAAAGCTGAGGGCCATTTGAGGGTTCTTCATAGTCACTACAGCTATCATCACGTGATATTGAAAGATCAGCTGGAATCTCTTCGGTTTCATCGATTTCAGGCAAACTGGTGAAAATAGGCACAGGTAGATCCTCAAAGTGCGCAACAGGACGGATAGCAGAATCCAGGCTCGGATACTGCCAATTTGCTTTCTTGTGCTTGTTAAACCCCGTCATGTCATTGAGACAGAAGTAGCAGTCATCAAAATGATTGTTGGGCTCTCTCCACACCATTGGTACGGCAAACTTCAACTTCAGCTTACCGTTGGTCTAACCGCGGAGACTTTCTACACAGGTTTTGCACACCATATGTGGGGCCCAAGACTTGTCTTGGTCACCAAGTATCATATCGAAGTATGCTTTGTACGCCCTCTTGACAAAGTCTGTAATATTCCTCTTTTGTTGTGCCATCATATACTGTCCACAGATGTAACAAAAGACATCCGGTTCATATCTGCAACATCTTCTAGAAGAACTCATTTTCTCTCTGGAACTCATTTTCAACTGTGGAATTAAAAAGAAAATTCTTAATTACTGTTTAATTTATACTGCAACTATATTTATGGAACGTGTTATTAAGTAATTGCAGTATATAATTATATAAAAATTCTCCCTATATAAATAATTATATAAAAATTCTCCCTGAAATACTTCAATATATACATAATCATTAAAATGATTCAATAATATCAGAAAATTATTATTTACTGCTTCCATATTGAAGTATTTCAGGGAGAATTTTAGCAGTTTAGGCTTATTTGGGGCTATCAGTATCTTCTAAACTAGAGCCAATCTGGCAAAACCAAAGTTATATTCGTAATCAGCGACCTTCAAAACCCCCAAAAACACTTCTAGATGGTCTGCCAAAGAAAAAAATAAAAATTTGTTGACCAGTGTTATATATGTATGTATATGTATAAAAATTATATATGCATATGAAGAATAATCTATACATATATATATATATCTATCTATCTATCTATATATATATATATATATATATATATATGTGTGTGTGTGTGGGTGGGTTTGTGTGTTATATATATTGTATGTGTATTTAATTTTGACGCACGTTCTTCACCACAACGGAGAGCTTCTCTTTGGTTATTTTTTTTGTGATATTTAGGTACGTAAATCGAAATATTAATATAATAGAAATGTCTTATTGGAAGTTGGCCGCGGTGTTGCTTGTTTACTTTACAACTTTGAATTACACACATGTATATATATATATATATATATATATATATATATATATATATATATATATACATATATATATATTATGAATATATATATATCCATATTTCTCTTATATATATTATGAATGATATATATATATATATATGTATATATACATATTTCTCTTATATGCATTGAAGTATATGTAATTATCCTATTCAATTAGAATATATATTTTAGCGAAATATACGTAATTACAATTTAACTATTCGTTTCAGTATGCAACATTACTAAACAAGTAATTAATTTAATAAAGTTATAGTAAAAAAATCACTAGTTAATTAGGCGAAAATGATTCTTTAACAAATATTTATTATTTTAGATTACACTTTATAGGTTTTGTACGTTATATCACTACCCAACACTTACTCTTCGTCAGAATAGACAGTGACAGTCATCAAATATTTCATGACACATCGACGTCCTGTATGTTTCAAGTTTGCGACCATGTTCGTTTCACAATAAGTATTTCACTTAAGGTGGTGACAACACGTGGTTTCACCCCGGAAGTACCTGATATATTTTAGAAAATTTGCTGACGAGAAAAATATTTGAGAAAGCAACGCCAAAGGATGAATATTCGGATTTATAAGACATGCTGCTCATGATGATGATCGCATCAATGTTTTCACTCTGTGCATGTTTTATAAATATTCTATTGGAATGTGCTTTTGCATAATCGTGTTGTTTGTACCCTCTGGACATAAATATTACCAACGTACTCGTGATGCAATAAAATTACACCAATCACCTTTAGAAGACTTCAGATGTCAGACTAAATTCTGCTTAAATGGTTTCTTTTATTCTCACTCTGCTAATGATTCGAATACTTTCGTGTATCCTACTTCGCTGTCTGTACTGACATGCATAAATTTACATGTAATATAAACATACATCTCACTTTCTACGTAGTATACTTGTAAATATTTGCCAAATTGAACACATATACGTTTTAATACTAGTTGGTTTGGGGATAATATGCGTATAATATATATATATATACGTATTATTTTTATTTTTTATTACCATTTTATCTGTTCAGTGGCGAAGGCAAGTCCAAACGTACATTCGACAATGAATTGTTTTAGGCAGTTAAGAGTGAATACATATGCTAATACACCCGCACATGCGCACACATGCGTACTCATATAAATACGTATATATATATATATATATATATATATATATATATATATATATATGCATATGTATATATATATATGTATACACATATATACCCAAATACACACGTATATATAAAAGTATACCAACATATGTACACGCAACCACATACGCACATACGAATATATACAGAAAGTACGCTGAAATATACATGCGAAAAATGCACACACATGCACACACCCATATATACGTATACACAGAGACACACGTATACACATATATGCATATATACACACACATATATATATACACACATATTCATATATATATGCACACACATACACATACTTGCATACATATATGTATAGACATATATCTCCAGTAGTATATTGGTGTATATACACACATACATACATAATACATACATACATACACATACACAAACAGTCATACACTTTTATATTAACATACATATCCAGAAATATATACACACATATATAGACACACACATACACATAGATATGTTTGTTTATACTAAGTAAATAAAGTAAAAAGATAAAAAATGAAAAAAAATAATAGGGTGTAGTTAATAAAGGGAGTTAATGTAGGTGCATTATAAAACATGTTCCAATACATGTTACTGGTTTAATATTTAGGGGTCTGTATGGATTTGCTTTGCTTATTATGACGGGGGGATTAAGTTATATTAGCTTGTAAAAAATAATATAAATGAAATAAAACTTTAGATTTCTACATAGAAAATAAATAAAAATAAAGAAAAAAATAAAAATGAATGAAATAAAATGGTATTGAGCACTCTCTTCAGGTTTTACTAATTACAATTTATATATATATATATATATATATATATATATATATATATATATATGTAATATAATAATAAATTTTTACATCTTGATGGGTGCTTCTAACTCTGCAGAAGTTACAGACTTAGTGTGACTCTTCTTACTGAAAGAACTTAAATACCACTTTAAACATATCCAAGGGGGTCTTTATAGAGACGATGTCCCTTTTAGTACAACAGCCAGGCCAAGAGAGTACAACAAAACTAATAAAAAATTGCATAACTTCTTCAATAACTTTGGCCTTTCTATAATTATCGAACCAAACAAAAAAACTTCAAATTTTCTAGATGTTACCCTTAAGCTGAACACCGAAACTCATAGCCCCTATCATAAACCTAATCTTACGCTTTTATACGTCAATAAATCTTCTAACCACGCCAACTCAATTATAAAATCTATAGTACCATCTGTCTCTAGAAGAATTTCTGCTCTTTCTGCTGATAAAAAAAACTTTTAATCAAAACGCTACTTTCTTCAATAATGCTTTATGGGACTCAGGACACAAAGAAAAGATTAAATACAACAATTATTCTCCTCCTGCAGGCCGCCTTAAATCTGTAATCACACACAATATGACTCGTAAGAAACCAGTTCAAATAACAAGATCTGCTGCTATCAATAACAATGACCCAGTCTACATTTATAATCCAAATCAAAATACTAATCGTAATGCCTCTAACCCACCTAGTCGCATCAGGAGAAAGAAAAATATGTGGTTTAATCCTCCATTTAGCCTAAATGTCAAAACTAATATACGTAAGAAATTCTTCAAAATTGTACACAACTCTTTCAAATACCCACACAGATATAGTTCTATTTTCAATAAAAATTCAATCCGGATTTCTTATTCAACAATGTCTAATTTAGCACAAAGAATCTTAACATCTAATAACAAAAAAATTAAATCAGCCCAAAAATCCCTTTCCCAATTAAATCCGAAACTGTAATTGTAATAACTAACATCTTTGCCCACTCAATAATGATTGTTTCCATAAAGATGTTATATATTCTTGCACTATTACTGAGCTCCCACGCAATCCTCCCATAACAGACACTAAATTTTGTGTTCAAGTTATTCTTCTTCCCATCCTCCATCTGATATATTTACTAATCCAATACACCATTCGAGCAGCCCTTCCATCTACAATCATACAACTAGTAATAATGATGATGATGATAATAATAATAATAATGAGAATAATAACATTTCTCCTAACAACCATCCTAACACTAACAACACTCATTATCCTATCCAAATTATACCTCATACAGACAGTGTCCCACCATTTGTTGAACACTATGAACAAAATTCAAACTATTTAACTAATACAAATCAGCAAATTAATATTAATACCAGACCTCGAGCTTTTTAATAAAGTACATACATATATCGGCGCTACTTCAACATTAATTAAGAAAAGAATATCAAACCACATTTCCTCTTTTAACAACCATAATTCTAATAATAACCAAGGAACTTCTCTAACAACTTTAATTCAAAAACTTAACTCTAACAATACTCCCTTCTCAATCAAATGGACTATTATAAAAAAGTTAAGTCTTATACTCCAGGCTCTAAGTCATGTCGCCTCTGCACAATCGAAGCTATAACTATAATTGCTTCCCCTCTAAGTCACAATTTAATACATTCTAAAAATGTACTGATCTCTTTCTGTAAACATAAATTACATAGTTATTACTTTTACCTTTATATAGATATAAAGATGTTTCTTTCACTTTATCGTTTTTCGACAGACTTCTTAATATTTTATAATTTAATAATCCTTTATTTTAATTATTTATCTCTTCTTTGCATGGCCGGTTTTTTATCTGCATCTTCTGTTTTATTCTTTAAACTGTCCTATATATCTAATATATCAATCTAACCACACTTTCATATCTTGTATGTATATTTACTTAAATTTTACTATATGAATTTACTTACTTTTTTTCCTGAAATTGCAGATACCGGCTATCTTCCCCCCTTAAATAATTTTTATTTTTTTTTATTCTTATTTTACTTTATTTTATATTATATATTATATTTTATGTTTTACTTTTTATTATATTTCATATATTTATTTATTTATTTATTTTCTATTTATTTATTATATATTCATTTATTTATTTTTATTTTCCTTTTAATGTCGTTTAGCAATGCTTGCTGACATTTTTAAGTGATGACCTGTACATTTCAGTTGACCTATATTATTTTGCCCTATATATATTTTCGCGCCTTTAACATTTCCTGTCTGGGTCAGTTTGACTTTTGTTTCCCTTTATTTTATATTTTATATTTAACTTTATCTTTTTTCGTTTTTTTCTCTCCTTTCTCTTCCCAGATTTTTTTATTATTTATAATTATGTCTCGGAAGTAGAGTGAAAAGCACATCTTATTTTTCTTTTATAGATATCATATTTTCCTGGTACACATTTTTGTGAATTATTCCATGGATTTCTGCCTTTGGATTATTATGGACCATCTTCTTCCAATTAAGGGATTTCCTTGGATTTTACTTGTACAAATGGAAATTCTTTTAACTTTCTTGAAGTTTTACATTTGGATTTTACCGTCACTGGATTTTTTATCTTCCACCAGACTATCCATTAATGTGTAATCACCTTTTTCTTTACCATATTCCCTCTTCTTTACTTATTTTGTTTTCAAGTAAGATCTTTGACTTATTTGTTGTTTCATCAAATACGTCTGCATGCAAAATCCGATCCTGCATTTTGCTCTTTCCTACCCTCTGATTAGAAGGAGAGTATTTCTTCGAAACTCCGCGGATTAAGGACTATCCATTTATCTAGTGTTTCCTTTTAAGATTAAATATGTTTTTAACTCATTTCAAAGTGTTTTTTAACATATTTCATTAACTGTTTGCTCATATTATAAGCTCTATTTCCTATTTGGTATTATCGAGCTTTTATATCTGGCTGAGATAATTTTGTAAATATTAATTCTTTAATATTTATAATTTACTTTAATTTTACCATCTTCGATCATTTTTGTAAATTCAATTGTAATTTTCATTTTATAAATATATATATATATATATATATATATATATATATATATGCATATATATATAACGATATAAATAGAATGGGCGTACATTTTTCGAGAGCTTTCGGAAAAATTACGTCTTAAATCTTTTGTCACACATCCTATACAACGTAAACATTATCAAAGAACGTATTTCTTTTCATAATCATTAATGATTGTAAAAAAAAAAAAAAAATCAGCTTTCGAATCTCAATGTGCAGCGAAATTTTCGAAATCAAGTGTTTACTATTAGGTCGGTGCAAAAACAATATCACTTTCTTACATATGTTATAGTCATATATATTTCTGAATAATTTCATTGCTATATATAGCTATGTTATATAGCATTTAAAAGCGCGGGGGTTTGTTTTTGTGTTATATTACGGCTCTCAATTTCTTCATTCATTGTGCCCAGGCTTTTCGACAGCATAGAAAAAAATTCAAATCCGCATGATTTTATTGTTCCAGTACAAAGTCGGCCGAAAAGCTGCCGAGACAGTTCGGTATATCAATCATGCGTTTTTCCCATAAAAACTGATGAACGTGTAGCCTAACGGCGGTTCAAGAAATTTCTCAAGGTAACGGTACCTCGTGATAAAGATGGTCGCGACTGGCCGATTGCTGTTGATAACGAACATTTTAAAGCCTAAATTGAAGCTGATCCTCGCAAAACAAGACTAGAATTTGGTGTTTAATCCCAGGTCGACCAAACAACACTTGTTAGCCATTTACAGGAAATAGGGAAGTAAAAATATATAATTTATAAATGGGTATCGCATCACTTGAAGGATAATAAACAAAATCGTCCATTTGAAGTGTCTTCTACGCTCCTTTTGCGCAACAAAACGACTCATTTTTCGAGCAGATTTTTTACATCTGATGAAAAGTGGATCTTTTACGACAAACGGAAATGTTCGCACGGTAGTTGGATGCTGTAGAAGCTCCACAACACTTTCTGGCGTCGAAACTGAACAAAAATAAGCTAATGGTTCCTGTTTGATCGTCTGCAGCCGGTCTCATCCATCACTGTTTCTGGAATCCAGGCGAAACGATTACGAGGGAGAAGTACTGCCGATAAATTGCCGAAATAAATCAGAAGTTCCCAAGTATGCCTCCGAGATTGGTCAATATAAAGGGTCCAGTTCTCCTCAATTCCAACGCTCGTGAGCATGTTGCTTAACTGTCTCTGCCCAAGATAAACAAATTGGACTACGGGGCCCTGCCTCATTCGCTATATTCACTTCACCTTTCACCCACCGATTTGAAGTTTTGCAAGCACCTCGACAACTTCCTCCGCGAAAAATGCTGTAAAAGCCAGAATGATGCCCAATCGGCCTTCCATGACTGCACCGCTTCCAGACCTACTGATTTCTATGCTAATGGGGTAAATAAACTTTTTCACCTATGCAAAAATCATGTATTCTAATAGTACTTGTTTCGATTAATAGAGTGTATTATGAAAGGAATTATGATCTTTTGAAGTACCACGTCAAGAAACGACATTATGTTTGCCCAAACCTACAATAATATCCGGTTCATCGCTGTTTGTAATGCGTAAACATACTTAATAAGCTCTTCTCTCATACAAGAGACGGTTGATTGAGATAAGAATTATTTTTCTGTATACTTTTATACGTGCGTTTTACTGCCTATAATCTCTACAAAACTTTAGAACATTTATGATTTCTTTTAAATTAGACCGAGTTTATATTTTATGTGTAACGACCTTTACTTGTATGTTTACATGCTTACGTTGTAAAAAAATACTATATTAAATACGCTAGATAAGGTGTTGGTGTGTAATAAGGTCGTCTAATCAACTCGTAGAAACTGAATAAACACAGTGTTCGCAATTTCATTTCCGTAAGAATTGATACATTTCATCCTTAATTGCGAGACATCTCAAAATTATGTCTGATGTATATTTGAGGAAATATAATTATTTTGGCGTAGAATTTTAAAATACTTCAGAATATGACATACACAACTGATTTATATATGTTTATTTGATCAGTTGTAATCTGATATAATCACAGATATTCAAATTGTAACACCAAAGTGGTTATCAGTAACATTTTAACATTTAACGCTTTATAATTTCTTAAAAAAATATGAAGGATCATAAATGCATTTATATGATATGTTTTATTAGTATGATAACACATTATTATAATAGATGCCTTGCTTTCTGCCGATACTAAGTAGGTTATAGATTGTATTAATGAAGTGCTAGTACTTGTACCGTAAAATCAAGGCATTAAAAATGCAAATCTGGAAGGAAAGGTTATATTGTACGTATCCGTTATGGAATGGATTTCTCCGAAAAAGAAATTCACTTAATTTCATCAATATTTTTTTAGAGCGAAAAAAAAACAAAAACAATTTGATATAATATCGATTTAAAGGTTCGATATTTAGGAAACCCAGCTAGTATTAAAGATAGGAAAAAGGTGTCGGCGCTTTAAATTAAGTTATTTCCACGTGGCGTGTTAAAAAATATCCAAGGTAGCTGCCTTCAACGTGCCGCCAGAAAAAAAGTGGTTTTCCGCACTAAAAAAAAAAAATTCAAATAAAAAAAACAAAAGACTACTCGATCAAATTTAGTGAAATTTATTTTGGAAAATCTTCGGTCCAAAACGGATACGTACAATACAATTTTTTTTCGATATTTTCATTTTTTAATGTCTTGTTTAAACTGTACAAGCACAGAAATTCTCATTTAAATGAATTTTAAGGATTGTTTTAATTATTATATAGGGCGGCAATTGTGCTAAACATAACTTATCTCTCGAAATAGTACAAATATTAGTGTATTGAGCAGTTGTACAGTACATTGAGTAAATAAGCATTTTAATATATAGAGAATGGCATTTTAAAGCGTCCTAAGATATTTAGAATTAAACACATATTTTTTTACATAGGGGTCACCACTTATCAAGGCCCGAAGACCACTCGGGGATAAGGGTTATTGCGTGTACAGTAATCAAGGAGATAGTATTGTAGTAATCATTAGTATTGGGGGTTTTGATAGAGTGCCTTACTTAAGGGGGCGGTTTTTCAGGAGCTTTTTTATGTTGGACTTTAAGACGTCCAAGTTGTAGTCAGGTGGGAAACAGGCACGCGGCAGAGAGTTCCACTGGTGTGCAGATCTAAGAAAGAAGCTCCGGTCATGGAATCTACGTTTGGATTTAGGCACAGATAAAGAGTAGGGAAAATTATTGACTGTAGTTTCAGCCAGACGTGTGTTTCTCGTGAAAGATTGGCGAGGGGGGACGAGGGATTGGAGTTCAGACGAGCACTTGCCCGATAAAACAAAAACAGGCTCGCAACGTCTCTTCTGTGGGAGAAAGGTTGCAGGGAAGAGAAAAGGGCATACCCCACTAAGCCACAAAGTATATTTTGTACTCTGTTAAGGCAGGATAAGCTGTTTGTAGTAGCCCCTGCCCAGATGTGGCAGCACTACTCCATCCTTGGACGTACTTGGCTTTTATACAGACAGAGAAGTGTATCAGTAGTGAGATATCTTCTGGAGCGGTAGAAGGATCCCACCATTTCCCACCGTCCTTGGTAACATACCTGATGTACTTGTTCCATTTAAAATCAGGAGAAAAGATCAGCCCCAAAAGCTTTACAAAACATAGAGCCTCCCCAAGACGAGAGTCATCCATTTCAGTTGGTGCAAGATGTGGATCAGAGCGTTGATGATGTAAAGGTTGGCTTTGTATGCATTAAAAGTAACCAGCTACCTCTCCCCCACTGTACCACGCGCTCAATTTCAGAAGAGAGAATTAGAGAGAACCTTGTCATTTACGACCTTATGCAGCGAATCAGTGTTTAAACGATGTTACTTGTAATTCATTTAATGGTAATGAAAATTAATCTGCAACTTTTTTTATTAGGTGACACATCAGTTTTTAAAAATCGAATTGTCTCTGTGTATGTTTACTAGTAATTTGCAATAACATCTGTTGCACAATATTAACAAGTATTTCCTTAAAAACAAACGAAGGAAAGGTATCAGTAGCAGCTGTAATTTCTGTCCGATCACTCACAATTTAGTTACATATGAAAAAGTGTTAAATGTCTAAAGCATCCATCCCCACGCACACGCACACACACACACACACACACACACACACACACACACACACACACACACACACACACGCACACACACATAACACCCACGTCAAAGCCATAGACACGCACCCGGAAACGATTATTCTATAGATTACGGACGCCTGTATTAAAACGCATTTTGTATACGCAATATATCCACAGGAGACACAAACACGAGACATAGCCGGAACAACTGCGGGCGTTTATACAGCACAGATTTTAACATAAATGCATATATACCGAGTTTATATTGACCGATTTTACATTTTTCATCGCCAGATGCATTACTTGGTTTTATTTATTTATTTATTTGTCAAGTACGACTGTCGGGAAAAAGGAATTATATTAGTCACATTGCGGGCGGTACACACACAGGACCACACATGCACACACATATTATTTTATATATTTCTTAAACGAAACTCGTTGATATGTCTGGTGACGAAGAAGTAATGAGCTAAAATATGCCTTTCACGGAAAGCGGCGTAAAGTTTGCTAATGAGCGCAAGACTGTATGGTCTCATGAATATACAATATATAGAGTTTGTTCTGATTTACTTTATTACACATTATTTTTATTTTTGGACGCATTGTATCACATTTATATAACGTGATTTTCTACATGCTTTCGGGAATGACTATCGGTCCGAGAAAAGAAACTTTTCACACCTGAGAGAGTCTCTATACTCACTGTGCAGGTAGTTGCGAGGTATGCTTGCGCAATGAAAATCATTTATAGTCTTAATGAGTATTGTGGATATAAGAAGAGTTTATATACTGATGTTTTCCAAAATAAATATGTTTACTCTTTTTTTTAACAGACTCTCTTCCTGGACTCTTTTAATACGTCAGCACCGTATTACTTGTTAACTCTTTGCTCAATTAGGATCCACTGTATGTAGATCATGCCAGTGCTGTCAAAAGAAGAGATTCTCATAAGTTTCTGGATGGATTCGCTCTGTCTGTCGTTTAAGAGTCTAGGATAGCAAACATGCTTAAACTAAGAACTTTGTCTCTTCGTCTCTGGGTCCTTGCAATAGACCCATCTTTCCTCCCAAATAACCAGACCATCTCTTATTGCGAGATCTGACTTAATTAGCGCGACCACCTGCCTTCTCACATGACAACGTCTTTCTTATTGATCCACTCTGAACACCTGTGTTACAAACTTCACACACATCTCCCACATCTTCAATTGCTCGCAAATAATTGCGTGACCAGTTCGCACACTAAAATCAAACTGTGCACTTATTGCCTTTATAGACAGATTGCGGTTCTTATCGAGTTAATTCTTTATTTAAACAATGAACTTTGATGTTCTGACTATCTTACGTTATCG
The DNA here is from genome assembly GCF_053919585.1 of Euprymna scolopes. Taxonomy (NCBI): domain Eukaryota; kingdom Metazoa; phylum Mollusca; class Cephalopoda; order Sepiida; family Sepiolidae; genus Euprymna; species Euprymna scolopes. Next base: position 9,434,436 of record NC_136484.1, on the reverse strand, counting down.
CGACTCTCATTATTCCTTATAGACATGAATCCCTTATGCCTCTTAAAAATTGATACTCGATTCAGACAAGATATGGCAAAAGCACTCTAAAGCATTCCATACGTTTGTGTAGTATGTTTTTTAAAAAAATTTAAATCAGAATCTTACTGCATATCGTTCTTCTATAATGTCCTCAAGCCCAGATTATATTTTTAAAATTGACCAGCTGTTAGAATCAGGCTCTAGTAGGGTGTATTTTAATTTCTGCTTTAGTTGTTCATCTAAACCTTAAACAATAAAAGTTGGTCATTCATATATATAATAATAAATCCCACAGCCAAAAAACGTCGCAGTTACAAGACCCATGGCAGTCAACGAACCGGAAGTCCAACCGCGGCAAGCACTCTATCAACTGACTTAAAATGGGTGAGGATAGAGTGATACGCAATTCAAAACATTATGAATATTCAAGATATACAAACGACGTGTCTCAAATTATTCTGCGCGAAACAAATATCACACATATGTTTAATAGAATAGGTTTTTTTTACATGGACGTCAGCAGTTATCAAGGCTCGAAGGCCATTCAGGGATAAGGGTTATTGCGTGTACAGTAAACAATGAGACAGTATTGTAGTAATCATTAGTACTGGAGATTTTAAAGAGCGTTTTACTTAAGAGGGCGGTTTGTCAGGAATGTGTTTATGTTGGACTTGAAGACATCCAAGTTGTAGTCAGGTGGGAAACAGACAAACGGAACAGAGTTCCATAGTTGTGCACTTCAAAGAAAGAAGCTCTGCTCATGGAATACACGTTTGGATTTAGGCACAGATAAAGAGTGGGAAAAATTGTTGTCAGTAGTTTCAGCCAGACGGGTTTTTCACGTGAAATATTGGCGAGGGGGGACGAGAGATTGGAGCTCAGATAAGCATTGCCATGGAGATAAAGATAACACAAAGACAGGCTCGTAACGTCTCTTCTGTAGGAGAGAGGCTAAAGGGAAGATGCCCAGATGTGGCAGCAGTACTCCATCCTTGAACATACTTGTCTTTTATACAGACAGAGAATTGTACCAGTAGTGAGATATGATTAGAGACAGAATAAACAAAATTTTAAACAACCAAAAGATTATTTGTGTAAATTTACAGTAGTCATGGTAGTATAGTTTTGAATTATCCCAATTAATGTCCGTTTACTTGGGGTTATTATAACTTAAGTGCAATTAAATTGAATTATTCAATGTTTTCTTACATTTAGGTGATGTTCTTACTAGTTCTTTACCAAGCAAAAACAGTGATTGGTTATAAACTAGGTGTTGTTAAGATAAAAAGTTTTTACAACATAGTAAACTATGTTAATGGGAAACAAGCAATATGAAAGTTCTGTTCGTATCCAATGGTAAGCTACTCCGATAAAAAATATATTATTAGTAGATCTGATCGAAAAACCGGGGACGAAAAAAATAATAAGACATACAGGCATCCTGCTTTTACAAAATTGAATTCCAGATTTTACACATTTTACAGTTACCATTAGTCAATGCAAATCCACTTTGACTAATCATAATCACTGTCACCAAACACGGGCATACGTCTGACCAAATAGTTGGAAGCTTTAAGAGGAAAGACAGACTTCATTTTTTTACGATGGTTATAACATGTTGCAGTACGATTATATCATTTTGTGACAATAAAACCATTAATGTTGTCATAATTGGAGGTTCATCCAAGCAGTATAAAATTAATACAAGAGTGCCTCAATGGTTGATCCTTGGACAACTGTTATTAGATGATATTCATTAACGACCGCCCCGATAATATTGTGTTCAATATAGGTATATTTCCTGAAAATACAACACTGTGCAAAAAGCATGAGGGAAGAACGGATGTACGAAACTCCAAGACAATGGCTGAATACTTAAAAAATGACCCCCAGACCGTACTATAACGGGGAATTAAATAGTAATACTACGCTGTTCTGCTTTAACGATTCAAAAAGCCTCTCCAACCAGCGATAAATAACTCCCTACCTGAAATTTATTTCTTTAAAACTTCACAGAAAATATGAACAGTAACAAATACATTGGGGAAATTTCGAAGGCTGCTTCAAAGAAAGTGGTCTCCCTCTCTCATGTTAGAAAATACTCACACTTGAGAAGTTCCTGCACTCCTACAAAACCACTATTCGCCGATGCACGGAGTTTTGTTTACACGTCTTGGCTGGTTCATCAACAACTGGTCTTTCCGTCTTGGAAACGGATCAAACAAGGGTCTCCAATCTAATAGCTCTTAATTTATTACACTAGGTTCCAAACCCTATTCCATCGTTCGATATTCGCTTAAAGCATACTAGATTTCATGTAACAACCTCAGAGAAGACTAGGCAACAAGAGCCGAGATTTCTAGAGGAATAAGAGTCCAAACCACCTTCTCGAGTGAGGGGTTACACCCAGACAACTTTCCAATTAGTAACCCTTGTGTCCATTTTGTTGCACTCCTTGTTCGTGATTAAGGTGACTGAAAAATAAACTATTTTGGACTGTGTTTACCTTACATTTACTGATATTTTTTCAGGTAATGAATATTTTCACTTTTAAATCTAATTTAGGATTATAGGCATCAACTTGTAAGGTTCACTTCAGTTCAAAATCTTCGAGTGTTACCTCATTAAATAAATAATTGTTTAAAAATACTTCAATTACAATACAAGATTGATATACTTCAAGAATTAAACCTTTTTATATCGATAACTAAACGAGTATATTTTACGCCATTAAATAAGCATTTTTCAAGACTGTATAATCCAGAAATTGGATAATATTTTTAATTTCAATAATGTGTTATCCTTAAATTATACTTGCATTAGATTATCTTATATATGATGGATTAAGAAACACTGAGAGCATTATAAGTATGCCGTAGACACATTACCAGGGAAAATGTGATGCTTCAAAGCAACCTTATCTCAAAGACCTTGTAAGCAGCAAGCGTAATATATAATGGCGTGACGATCAATATGTCGTTAGCTACGAGGAACGCCATTTGTAGGCAGTTCTGATGTTACATCATTAATAGATAATCAGCTTGACGTTATAAACTGCTAATTCTTGTGTGGCACGTGTGTATTTCAAAGGACTGCAGATTTTGTCTTTTGTAATTCTTCAATAAAACATTCATGAAAGAATAGAAATGGTGTGATTACAACAAAGCGTTTCTAAAGTATAGTGGTAAATTAGAAAAGTTGGAATTTTATACTCATTATACACATTCCCTGTGCAAAGTTTCCTTTAATATGAAAAAGATCGGCAATAAACGGAAAATATCGAATTCCGTTAAACTTTATACGTAAAACATACACGGAGGAACGGAATTATCTAAATTAGACAAGAAAAGACCGTGAGATGAAGAAAGTTTAAAGAGATAAAAGGAGAGAAAAGCGAATAAAAGACGCAGATATAAACAGAAGTCGGGAATGTGAGGTCCCCTGAATGTGTGAAAAAAATTACCTTTACTATGACTAAGGTTTGATCATTTTTTTTTTAATCCAAGGCATGGTTGTTGACAAACATGCTAGCAATAAACGGATGAACAATTTCGGGGTGATTTTACCCTTATAATTACTAGATTTACCCCTGAAAATTCGTTCTGTCAAAAATATTCTTTCACCATGACTAATGTTTGTAAAAAAATTCCCAAAATTTCTAGAATTTCATTCCGTTTTTATTTTGTTGCAGACCATCTATTTGTTGGCCAGTTTTGTACAAATCCAAGACTGAAAGTGACACAATGTTTAATTAGCGAGATCATAGATGAGCCGCCTTACAACTCTTGCTCTCTACCGATCACAGTTAAGAAAAAATGAAATACTGGCAGCACCATCCAAATGCAAGTCCGGACCGTTCAACGCTTTAATGAACAGTTCAATGAAGTTTTCTGTCAGGATTATAGTCTTGGTGTGGTTTCAAGTAAGATCCATTTCAAGTCACCTCACAGCTTTGAATTAGACTTGAAAGCCAACACCAAAGTGTACCTGGATGTGTTGAATAGTGCGGTTATCCCCTTTTGCAATCAGGCGGCAGTCCTTGGTTTGGCAGCTCCACTCTCCGCTGCCCCGCATGTCTTAAGAGACACATATTTGGCTTTAAAAGACTGCTGCCATGTGTATGATTCTCTCGCTACCCCCACACTGGATCTCAACCTGCTAGACCACTTATTTTGGCTCATACGTCGAGTACATCGCCAACATAACCTCCCACAACACAAAACTCAGCCTGATCGCCATTATCCGCTTTGCAGAGCTTCCACTCACGCTTGTGGAAAATACGAGCTCTCAGATACGGACAGATATCGATGCAAGAATTGAGGCTGATGCGGCTACATTAAATATATGGCACCTATACTACATAATCAAGTGACCTGGATTTATTATTCCAGTAAAAGTTGAAAATAAAAAGGAAGCGTTGTTTTCTTTAGGTGACAAAATTATAGTCCAACGCCGTATATATATATATATATATATATATATATATATATATATATGTATATATATATATACTATCTGTCCCCGACCACGCGTTGCTGTTGCTCAGTTTCTTAAAATTGAACACATTCCTCAAGAAAAAAATTGCATTTTGTTCGTTTATTTACTTTTGTTATTCTTTGCAATTTTTGTAATCAATAAAAGTTGTTATCCCCCCCCCCAAAAAAAAGATTAATTTTCTACCATAAATTATTAAGTGAATGTTTTTCTTTAAGGAAAACTTGCACTTTTTTTAAAGAAATTTGAAAACGGAATTTTTATTATAAAAAGAACATATAAATGCTTGACATGAATATGTAAATAGTACAAATTATTTTATAACAGATTTTCATAAAATAAACAGATAAATACTTCCATCATTAATTATGCAGGAAAATAAATCAAATATCGATTTAGTGTTTCAACATTATGCTCATAAATTACGATAAAACTTGCTGAGTATGCGCTGTTTTACGGTTGTTGTAAAAATGGAACGGAAACTTAAATTTCGCTCCGTTTTAATCTTTTTTGATTTTTTAATTGTGCCCCCTAAACGAATATAATCCAAACAGTAGCATTCAACAATTGTACTTTATGTACATAAAACACAACTATTTAAAAATAAATAAATAAATAAAGTGAATAACGAAAGGGAAATAATTCCATTTTTAAAATGAAAATGTCAGTTTGGTATATCTTTTTGTTATTTTTTACATACGTTCAGCTTACCATTAACATTGGAAATGTCGACATTTATAAGTTCTCGGTTACAACGAATAAACACTCCAATCTACTCATGTTAAGAACGGCTTTCGGAATAGACACCCCTAACCTTGCTAGCATACCCAAAAAGCTATAAAAGTTGGCGTGGTTAATGTGAACGATGAGTTTAACGTAATGTAAAAATGTACCGAATTAAAAAGGGAACGAAATTCAAATTCCCGTTTCATTTTTACAACAACCGTAAAACAGAGCATTCTATGCAAATTTTACCTAACTTTCTGTGTTAATGCTATTTTTTTAAGCAAAAAAAATATATATATTTAGGTTTGGCTATAAATTCCTAAACTCATTTCACCCTAAATAATTTAGGTGACTGAAATAGGATTATAATTGAATCTTTAATTTCCTGAATAGTATGCGATAAATTCATTTTTCTTCGAGCTATATCGAATTTATTAATACGGACTTTAGGTTTTTTTTCTTTTCGTAATGTTCCTGTAAAAATTATATTTTAAAGTTACAATTTACGAAAAAAAACAAAAGTAAATTCTTACGTTTTTTTATTTACTACTAAAACCATAACTTTAGTAAAGGTATTTTTTGTTTAAACAAAATAAAACATTTTCACTAAGAGTTAAGTAAAAATAATTAGTTCATTATATTGTACGATCATTATATGATAAATGCTGACATTTTCATTAAAAATTGTTAATTTCCTGATATTTGGTGATTTTTTAAGTAAAGGGAGCGGGGGTCAAAATGTTTATACACTTTGAGCGTCGGCATTCATTTTGTATGTACCTACCATTTTTCGATAAATATTTGATAGGAAAGTGACCACGTGTTGTTAATTTAATTTAAATTTCAATGACATGGTTACATTATCAATAATCATGTGATTAAACCCATTTAAAATCTACCGATATTGTAAACACATTACGTTTACATTAAGCCTGTAGTAGTGAAACCAAAATATCCTTTTAGTGTTGGCAACTCAGATTTAAAAAAAAACCCGCGAGATCAGGAGAAATAAATCTCCAGAAAATCGCTAGATTTTTAACTTTTATCGTCTGAAATTTTCAAAAATCGCTAATTCACCCCCCAAACCTCCATATAACAACTTCCTACAATGAAAAAATTATAAATATAGTATATTCAATATATAGCATGTTCCGTGTTTTCTCACTATATGTTTCTGGAATTATATTGAAGCGGTTAGCTCCCCAGAAGTCTTACATATTTTATCAGCTAGTTTTACCTGTTTTTTCAGAGAGGGTATTTTTTTAGCAAGAAACAAATCATAAACTCAAACTTTTTATAATAAAAGTTAAAGTGAAATATACTGCAAATTAAACATCACAATAATGGTGCAACATATTTTGAAATTAGAAAAATAAAAAAAAACAAAGAAACTTTGTTTTAGCATGTTAAAAGTATTTGGGTTTGTAGATAATTAAATTCTACTGTATTGGTATAAGTTTTTTTTGTTGCTGTTGTTTCTTGCTTTTTACAATTTTCGACTAAATACTTCTACATTAAGCGGGGTTGCTTAGATCGTATTTAAACTAAACTTCGGGGGAGTGAATGCCCCCCACCTAAAATGTGCTTGGAAAAATCGATTTTATAGCGAGATTTAAGAATGGTTAGCCGAAAAAAAGGTGAAAAACATAACAAATAATCAATAAATAATTGTTACCAAAGGCAATATATAAGTGCTACTTTCTTTTTACTTACATGAATGAGGTTATTTTATGTTTTAAAGTATTTCAAGCGCTTTTCTTTATTTATTAATCTACAATTGTGGGTGTGTGGGTGCCAAATATTCCCAGATTTTCTAGAATTCCCCGCTAGATAACAAAGGAAATCTCAAGATCTAGCAGGAAAACCGCTAAATTGGAAACACTTGTTACGTAACGGGAAGCGGTAATAAATAATTGTCCCTAAATAAAAAATGGCCTATCGGTACAAAGAAACCCACCTATTTATTATAGAAAAATTAAGTATAATGTTATAATTAAAAAGAAATATATAAAACACACATGGGTATAGTAAACATGTTATACCACAACGTGGAAGTCATCCGGCCAGTGGTTCTTTAGACTATTAATTGCGAACGAACCAAGAGTTACGTTTTATATATATATATATATATATATATATATATATATATATAAGAAATAAGGCAGAATAAAATATATAGAATATAAGGCAGAATAAAATCATGCTATGTTTTTTATTATTTATGTATTTATCAGTTAAAATACCTCATATAGAAAGAGAGGTTTAAACGTTATTTATACCTAGCAATATGGAAGCCTAATTTTCACGTCAGCAATGAGAGGAAAAGGGCAATGTTAGAAATATAGAGTAAATTCAACGTCTACCTTAGGGTGTATAAGGAAGCAAATGAAAATAATATAGATATATAAGATGAATAAATTACAAAATATTCATGATAATTTTGAACAGGGCGGGTGATGATATGCCACTGGGTTTAGGCAAGTAAGATTTTAATATATTTTCAAACTTCAATACTGTTCCATACCTAAATATATGAATGCGTTTAGAAGAATCTATTGCAGACCACAGTGTAAAGTTTCAGATAGTTCGGATGTTATTTTGAGTAAAATAAAAGTAGAAGTATGTGTCTTATATGATCTTAACAGATTGTTACATGGTTATAATTAAGTTTATAATTTGTTATCAAATACTTCCACACGAGAATCAGAACATCCTATGGCAGTTATACAAATTCGATGAGCACTCGCAAATGTTGCAAATTAATTGATAGAAGTATTTCTCGAAAAGGAAATTGTCAACCGCCCTTAGTTTTGATCAGTTTTATAGTATTTTTCTTATGCATATAAAAATGTTCATATCAACGCAGATCATTCGGACGAGATAAACAACTTAGAGCATTACATTAGACTCCAGTTTCTTAAATCCAAAAAAATATAATGTCCAGACCTTGTGAAAATTTGCAACTGAAAAATTATAGTAAGGATATACTCGAAATTGTTATTTATATATTAATGGTACAAGCAATATTATATAAGGTCATATATTTGTCTTTTTTATATAATTTTTTTTTTTAATTTAAAACCCCTCACATCAAAAATATCGACCGGTGTTAATCGTGACACACTGCACTGATGATTCCAGAAAGAATGAAACAGTAGTGTTTGTAAGTATTCAATAATTAATATAGTACATAATTATATATATATATATATATATATATATATATATATATATATATATATATGCACAAAAGAAAAGAAACATCCTAAACAGTAAGAAACTTTATTTTAATATGGAGCAAGTCAAGCTTTTGCGGCAATTACAGCCTCAATTCTCCAATGTATTGATTCATAAAAAAATGTGAATTGTTTTAAAAGGAGCTTTATCACATTCTACAGCTTAAACACCCTTTAGCTTTTTCTTACTTGAATTTCCAAAATCGACGATTAATTTTTAGATCAGTAGATTGTGGTTTCTATATAAGATTATCAACTTCATTGACATGCTCTTAGTGTCTATCTTTAATAATTCTAGGTGTATGAAATTTTCTATGACGGGTATCTATAAGTAATTATATACCATTTTTATAAATGTGTTAAGGATGAGTTATTTGAGTTTTGAGGTCGAATCAAATGTTATTAGTATAACAGTAAACAAAATGTTAGGCTAACGATAATTATTTAATATATAAAATCATCTGTAAAGCTAATAAATTTTACATTTAATGTAAAAGTGTGTACATTTAGGAATAGATTAGCATACAAATGCAAATTTTAGATCAAAGGGGTGTTGGTGTGAAGATAGTGGTATTTAATTTTAGATGAAAAAATATATGCATGAAGAGAGTATTATTATGCATAATTATGTGAATTAAAAGCACACTATATTATTTCAAGTTGGTTGTATTAAAATGCGGTCACAGGTTTGTATCTTAAAATAGAAATTTTTTAATTAATTGCATTTTTTCTTTGAGAAGTTGTAATCATTTTAACTATGTTTAAGATATAACCATTATGTTATTCAGAGCTTGGTCTGTATGATTTTTTTATTTTAGTATACCACAATGTATTGGGAAGGTACAATTTTAGATGTTAGTTTTATGATAAAGCTTGTTAAAAAGTTTTTTTCTAATGACTGACAAGGAGATTACACACAAGTCATAAAAAATATCTCTTTGAAAACAACTTGTGGTGTTTACTGGAAGCTGAACGAAAACAAGTCTCCCCATATTTCCAGTATACTCCACCTTTTTCGATAACATTTGAAAATAAATTTGCGTTATCGCAACAGCTGATTAGCATTGGTTTCTCGCTGACAGCTGGCATTAGTTTTCATTGGAATTTGAGTGGAAAGGTCGCCGTTCTCTTCGCACTTGTCTAGCGGGGGTCTTGTCAGCGCTCTCTCCTCGGTCTTTCCATCCTTCTTAACCCTTCCCGACTATTTGGCATCATTCGTTGGGGCGGTGATAAGGAATTAGGAGAGGATGGGTGATGCGGATACAGAACTTGGAGATATGCAGCTTCAATGTTCTTAACTCTTTGTAACACTCCTTTATATTTTCTCTCTGCAACAGTTTTTCTGGCCTGCGCATGTGGCTCACGTGTATTAATCTCTGCATTCAAGGTGTGTACTTAATATTTCAGCTGTTTTATTTATCGTTATTCGTTGTATCTTTGCAGCCATTCCTCTGATTCCAATATCTCCCATTCTATGTTAAAAGTTTTTCGGAATTGTTTTTAGCGCTCTCACTATTATAGATATTATCTTGTTTATTCCATCATCCATATCCTTTTAATCTCTCTGGATAGCTCTGTGTATTTGCTTCGTTTCTCCTTTCCTTTGACATTCACCGTGTTGCAAGCATGGAGAGGAAAATCTATGTGTTTAGAGGGCTTTTCTGTCTTCTTAATTATTACGATATCTGGTCTTCTTGCTTGGATAGTTCTATCCGTTTTTATGTCCATGTCCTATAGCATGTTGTGATTTTCGTTTTCAAGTACTGTTACCAGCTTATTCCTGTACCATGTGGCTTTCATTTGAGATGCATTTGTTTTCATAATTCCCAGAGTACTTTCCCCCTCTTGGTAGTTCCTGCTCTTGTACTCATTTTAGGCCAGTTTACTGCATTCGCTTACTGTGTGGTTTATAGTTTCGTCTCTTCGTCCAAAATGTCGTCAGTTTCTGTTTTCTTGTTTTGTAAGTCTTTGCTTTGATGTGATGTGTTCTTATCGAGTTATCATATATTATTATTATTATTATTATTATTATTATTATTATTTTCATTAGGGAAAGAATGTATACAGCTTGCGATTCGTACTTTAATTAATGTATATATTGCACCAATATAAGTGTTGTATTTTAAATGTGTCTGATCCCTATTGTATTAGTGGGATGTTCTCTTGGTTGTAGGAGCAGAGTTCTCATCTGTATTTAATTGATTTTGATTGGGGTTTTCAAAAGGACTATTGTCTCAGGTTACATTTTGGTCAATGGGAGTCAGGGAAATTACATTATTAAGGTTATTGCGTAGATTAGTTTTATTGCTACTTGGATAAATTTGTTGAATACATGTGCTTACGTTATTGGAAATTAACTTATATGGGTAAGGCTCAAGAGGAGTATTATCTGCTGGTTATTCCATTAATGTGCATGGACTCAAATATGTTTTGTAGACGGTTGTGTTTATTTTGTTCCGGAAGGTGAATTAACTGCAGTGGTTTGAGTGGTGTTAATTTTCTTAATCGATGTAATAATTGTCCCTATTAAGTAAAGGTTAGGTGAACTGGATATTTTAATCGAATGCTTATTCACAGAAGTGCTATATATATATTTGGATATTAGGAGTTTTCGGGATCTTACATAATTCTTTAGGTATTTTAGTTTTAAAATTCCTTGTAAAAAACGTGTAAAGTAAATATTTTCCTAATGAGATTACATACTTTTGATTGATTCTGGGAAGCCTTGGAGTTTATGTTGTTTTTAAGTTGTGATTATTTTTTTATTGAATTAGCTATGTTTCTAATGTAAGATTATGTTCCAGCCATATTTTGAATAATTTTAGATTTTAATTTACTTTTATTATTAGTACTTGTATTACCTGTTTTTAAAGTATTCTGTTTTTCTGATTATTCTGAGTTTTAAGGCACCATCTCTAAAGAAATCATAGTTTTACTCAAATGCTTTTATCAGCTAAAAGATTTTAAATGCTGTCAGTGACAGATGGTACTGTGTATTTAGTGATTTCATTTATGCAAATCCAATTGTGTCAGGTTAGGTTTGCGATACAGGCCTTATGGTTCTGAGTTAGAATAAAGTGAAATGTCTAGACGTTTAAAGTTGTATTTTATCAGGTCAATGCTGATCGAATGCCCTAACTTTTTTAAGAAATCGAAACTTTTCTGATACTTCGAATACTAAACAATATAAATTATTTATGTTAAAAGTGGTGGCCGTATGTGTTCGCCAAAACTCTGCTTCCGCTTAAGCAGGAAATTTTCGTTAAAAAATAAGTATTGCCGTCTATGTAAACAGTATATATTTATATATATATATATACATATGTATATATATATCAGTTATAAAATATAAGTATATATATATACTTTTTTGATAAATCTGAAAGAATTATTGTTTACAAAATGTAGTAGAAAAAGTAAGTATCCCCTATGCAAAGTGCGAATAGCAGCCCTAAGTAGAACCACTAATTTTAAATGTGTTTATGTCATATAAAATACTTTATCGTTGCTTTAATTTGCTTGGTCCCATTCTTATTCAGTGATAATGGCTACGATTTAAGTTAAAAATTAAATTGGAAAATCTCATGAGGCAATTGAGATTTGAATGAAACACTAATATCTAACGACCCCCTTTCATAGCAAACCTTTTTCTCTTGATGTTAAAGAACAATTATGAAAACGTCTAATAGTAAGAGACAAAATTGATAAAAAAACAATGCAAACGGAAAAAAACAATTAAAATACAGGTACAATCAATATTTAGTAAATGAGTCCTTGCTCTCAATGAGAAATTAACATCTTGAAAATCCTTGATACAAATTTAAGACCATTCTTCTTGAAGCGTCGCCCACAAACCATTCGTGTTAGTGGGATTTCTGTCCATAAATTTCTCTCCTACGATCTTCCATTGGATTTAAGTTAGGACTTTCCGGTGGCCTATCCATAATATAAAAATCTTGCTCGCTAAGGTAACTCATTACCACCTGTTCCTTGTGATATAAGGCATTGCTTTGCATAAAATTAACCCTATCGTAACAGGTATTCTGAGCGATTTGTACAACATAATATTGAACTATGTTTTTACAGATTTGCGAGCTTACACGAGTTTGTAACCGGACAAGAGTCATTGTGCTTTGGCTAGAAAACATTCAAAATACCATGACGCTTCCGTCCCTAAACCTGATAGTTTTTTAGTACACTTTGCACTTAATCTTTCAGCAATATATCACTTTACATTGTTTTTCCATCATATTCAAATAAATAAAACTTGCTTTCATCACTGAAAAATACTTTTGCCAATTTTTATATGTCCAAGTTACATACCTGTTTACAAACTCAGATCTCTTCTTCTTATGCTTCGAACTAACAAGTGGTTTGTTCTCTGGGGTTCAATTAAACAGTTCTATTTCTTGCAGTCGTCCGAAAACAGTCCATCTATTCAAACCCGGTTTAATTTCAGTGCAATACAAAAACCGGATGTTAATGAAATACTTTGCATTATTCGATTTTCTGTTGCCCATATTTTACGGGGTCTGACGGTTATAAAAGATCTAACTATTTTGCCAGTTCATTGTAGGATTTAACAACCATTCTTACTACACTCTAAGAACGTTTAACTTTCTCTGAAATCTCTCTAATCGTGTGATTCTCCTTGTGAAGCTTCACAATAGCTTGCCCCATAGAGTAATCAAGTTTTTAGCGTTTCACCGTTGTACGGACTGATTCAACGTTTACAAAACACTAAGTAAGACTTGTTCCTTAGAAAATAAAAAAACATTGAATATAGAATGCTGTTTACATTGTTTTTTATCAGTTTTCTTCCTTAATTTTATGTATATATATATATATATATATATATTATTTGTATCTATATTAAGCATACATCTTATCTAATCATACTTTAACCATAACCCTAACCCTAGGCGTATATATAATATATAAACAATATCTAAACAAGACATGTACTCCTCTCTCTCTCTCTTAAGCTAATCCTGTTACAAATTTAGTTGCTTCCACTGCATCCATTCCTACTCATCCCTTTTCCATTAATAATGAAAATGCAAAGCATAGTAATCTCCTTGTTAATCACCTCGAAGAGTGTAACTGTTCAGTAGATATAAAACCTATTAAATAACAGTGTATATATATACATATATATATATATATATATATATACCTACTTCATTTACTCACAAAAACCTAATATTCGAAAGTATAGATTTATGCGTAAACTTTAAGTATTTACTTCAAACGTGCTCAATACGTAGGTAGAGCTAGTTAGTAATTTATAAAATATATATGGCGATAAAGCTACACTGAATATTCTGCGTTTCATCCACTATAGGATTCGTCAGGCTTATGCGCTAGATAGAATAAGCCTGACGAATGCTATAGTGGATGAAACGCAGAATATTCAGTGTAGCTTAATCGCCATATATATTTTATAAATTACTATATATATATATATATATATATATATATGTATATGTATATATATATATATATATATATATATATATATATATATATATATATATAACCTAGTAAATAAACCGGTTAACATTAACTACCCATGCGGGATCACAGAAATACCTGGCTTAGGACCCAGGCGCGGTGCGAACTTTCTCGGTGCTGATGGCCCCGTAGATTTTTCCAGGTCATCCGTCTAGGAGAAGGACAAATCGAAATCTAAACCAAGGAGAGGGAACCCTCTTCAATCCCGGACGACAACCTCCCTAGAGCTGCTGACTCCAACAAATTACCAGTTGGCAAACCTTTACTGCGTAAGGAGGAGATAGGCACCGCTTATCGCCAGGCTTTTCATACTCCTTCTTTGCCTATTAGCCAAGAATAGAGGTGTTATCACAGGGACTCAACGGAATCATCCAGTGTTTGACCTTGCTTCCTGACTGGGGAATTAACGCCGCTTTTCCCGCTCCCGCCACATCCCATCCCCCTAAACTGTACATTGTGGGAGTGCTTCAGTAACACATATGACGGTACAGTGGGACTGGGCTGACTTTTTCCCTGATGGGTTAAGCGTACCGGATTGCCAGTTCCTTGCTGCTGTTTTCGACTGATAGTAGAGATGTCCTTTGGTAGCGCTTAGAGCGGCTCGTTTGTCAGTAGTTGTATAATATCGGAATATTTGTAGTGCCATGTCGCGCATGAAAAGGGATTCATCACTGATCCCTTATGGGTTTTCCTGAGGCCAAAATCGTATAGGTAGGGAGACACCTTATGGTCTTCTTGTATTGCATATCCAATATTCTGCACATCCACTTGTCCAGCACTCCTGACTAACCCTTATAAAACCTTTAAATTAAATAAAATGAAATGACAATGCAATCAAAAATTACGTTTAAAATAGAACCAAACTCAAAGAAAACCAACCTGCCTCTTCCCATGTGCCTTGCATTTACGAATATCCGCGGGATTAAAACTAACTTAGATGATATTGAATCATTTCTCCTAGTAAAAACCCTGGATATCTTAGAATTCAGATAAACACACCTACATTCCCTTTAACCATTTTGCCTAATAATCCCTCGCTCTGCCGTAAGGACTCAGACAAACATATGCACGGGCTTGGAGTTTTATTCGTAACACCCTCCCCCTGACTAGAGAAACAAAACTATAATCAGACGACCAGGCTTTTATGTGCGTCTGACTAAACATGCAGCATAATATTAGCTACTTGTATTTTCTCTAGCCCTCTCCCTTGACCTAGGACTGTACCCTAGCAAACCGGATCTCTGAAAACAGAGATATAGAACTCCCCTTCGACACTAGCGCACACTTACATGTATTTTATGGCTTCAATGCCAACAACAGTAACTAGCTTGAATTCTCTACTTACACAGACGTATCTGGAAACAATTCACAGCTTATCTATATACCATTCTCTGTCACAGACGATTACATTTCCGACACGTTTCCCAGACCAGTAAGATCAACATATCTTATTTCTAGATCTATTTCTGACAACAGTTCCCGATGTTTGTATAACGAATGCATACAGCCCACTCGGGAATCCTGATCACACTGTGATAATGATAGAACTCGCCCTAAATTTTCGACGCAAAACTGAAACACTCTACTAAAAACAACGAGGTATTACGAAGTATAATATGGGAAGCAATCAGAAATCAAATCAGAGATGCCCCATTGGGAAATATATGTTCTCTTCCAGCTGA
Organism: Euprymna scolopes; assembly: GCF_053919585.1. Lineage (NCBI taxonomy): Eukaryota > Metazoa > Mollusca > Cephalopoda > Sepiida > Sepiolidae > Euprymna > Euprymna scolopes. Next base: position 9,418,763 of record NC_136484.1, on the reverse strand, counting down.
ACATTGTGCAAATGGGATCACTGCATGGTTCAAAACTGCAATTGAAGCACGTGTTTCCAAACAGAAATTCAATACCTCCTGGCCCCAATGGTTTACTTCTAATAATGCAGCTGCCATTGCTCAAAGGCAGCATGCGTACCGCGGATTTAACCGGCATAAGTCCAATCCAAACAGGTAGAAGTATATAGAAGCTAGAACTCATTGTAAGAGAGACATAGCGATAGCTTAGACAGAATATACTGAAACCACCAGAACACGCTACGAAGCATAGAAATTAGGATATTATAAACTAAGAAAAAGCAATTGGAAAATCTAAGGAAAAGGAATTGGAAAATCTACAAAAGTATAATAACTAATGTGCAGTCAGCGATTCCCCCACTATCAAACAATCATTAGGTGTTTTGCTCGGAAGCCGATAAGACTAACTTGCTTGCCAGATGGTTTGTCCCAACCTTCACATTGGACTCATCACACCACTCTCTCTCTCCCTGACTTTCCTTTGCAGACAGACGCAACAATAGATAATTTGAAACTCACCCCTAGACACCTCAAAAGCATTTGGACCCGATCTCATCCCGGTTGTGCTGTTAAAAAAAGGCTCCGCTAAAGTTGCTCCAGTTTTTTCCAAACAATAAATGCCTTAACGAATCTTGCCTTCCCTAGTGCCGGAAAACCGCTCCTGTGGTATCAGTTTTCAAGAATTCTATCAAAAGAACTTACCCATTAAATTATTGATCCATTAGCCTACTCCCGCTTTTCGCCAAAATTTGAGTCCTTACTTAATCATGCTCTTGTTCATCACATCACAGCTGCTAAACTCTGATTGAACATATGGATTTAGGCAAGCCCGCTCCACAGCAGGTATACTAACTGTGATTTCTGAACGTATATACCGGTCACTGGACAAACCAGGGGAGGATAGAGCGGTGGCTCTCGATATATCTAAAGCTTTTACAGGGTATGGCACGATATCTTCTAAGGAACATTATATCATATCGTGTCACTGGAAGAATACTTAATGTAATTAAAGCTTTCTTTAATAAGAGAATACTCCAGGTTGTCCTCGAGTGTCGCACATCTAAACAGTATCATCAAAATGCGAGAGGACCTCAGGGGTCTACCCTGGACCTTTATTATTCTTGATATTCCTAAATAACCTCCCTGATAAAATTGTTTCTAAGATGAGTTTATTTGCTGATGGTACTAGTCGTAACGGGAATTTTTTCATGACGTTCAATGAAAGTTATCCCATTGCCCAACAAGAAGGAAAAAAACGACAAAATATCACGATAAAAAAGAATTGTTTAATACATGGGAAGGTAAATAGGGGAAGAAAGGTATAGTCAGTGTTATGTTCACCAATAACAGTGCCTGCCAAATTAGTCCCTCTGTCGGTTCTCAAAGAACTTCATTAAAAATATTGTAAGGGGTAGTAGGAGTAAGAATAAAGGTGTAGTCAGGACTTACTGCGTGTCAAAGAACTAAAATAAAACACATCAACACTTAATCTTTTTAGAAGAGGGTGTATGTAAATTACCTCCCTTGCGCCATAAACTTTAATGTTCTCATACGGGAGAATTCTAAGCCTCTTGGTTCTGTAATCCAAGAAAATAATGCAGATCTCCTCTGGTGTAATGTATTTCTATAGAAGATTACTTGGTTCCTTTTGACTTGTGAATTCTAACGTTTCACTGGAGTTAGTGTTCTTTCTTTTACAAGACTAATTCTAGGTCTTAAAATAGGTATTTCATCCTCGGTGAAGAGGTCGTTGTAATTTCGTTTAAAACTCTGATTTTTTAAACAGTCTTTTCTGAGAAATTCCGTGTCGTCTTCCTTGAAGAATCTCGATTGTAGAAAAAGAAACACAACCTCTGGTTTCTTTTGTTTAAACTTGCGATTTTAACGCCTTTTCGCTTGACTCATGATAGCGATCCGTTTTTACATATCTAACTTTGATGACATAACCTTCGTCATGTAGATCATTCACGATTTCTTTCTGTCTTTAAAGCGGTTCCTGGTAAATTGATATTTTGTATTAATAGACTGAGACAATAGCCATGATAATACCAACTGTGCATCGATGGCGACTATAATTTTTCTTACTTTCACAGGAAAACTTTTAATGAATAATGATACATGCCTATAATACCCAAATAAACCTGCCATAGTTCTAGGGAAAGTAGTACCCTCTTCACAGATGGGGTGACTCTTGGTTTAGCATAGAACAACTTATGCTGGTATAAATACTGTACAATAAGGTAAGCTTGATTAGAAGCATCACAGAATAAAGTAGCAGAAGAATCAGTATAGACTGTACATATATCAAAACTGTTATCTTCAAGACCCACAAGATCTACATAAAACTTATTCTAGGAGGTCATAATATCAAACGGTACCAGCTGGTCCCAGGCGACACCTAAATTCCACACCTGACTCAAAACAATATTCCTTTCATAGTAATGGATAACATACGACCCAGGGAATCAAAGAAGAAGGAATTTACTGAAAACACCACTGCTAATCAGCTTAATCGCATCTAACACAGAATCATAAAAAGCCTAAAACTTTTTCATAAGACATACCATGAGAAGAATTATTATCCAGCTGATACGATGTGATACTAATTCACTATTATTACAGCAGGTTTTAAGCTCGAATCCACCCTTTAACATAGTAGTTGTAGCTTCAACATATAGTCGTTATAATTCAGAGGCTGATTGAAGAGTCTTGACTAGGTCGGCAACATAACAATTGTTCAACAGCATTTCCTTACATGGACCAGAGATATGTTTTTCTACGTGATACTTAACGATACAACTCAAAATAAATGGATTCGAGAAGAGTAAAAAAATGAGTGATTTATTTCTAAAACACACGAGCTTATCTTTCAATTTCAGAAAAAAAGCAAAATCTATTTTTATCAAAGTCATTATTCAGCTTGATCATCAGGAACGCCTTCCTAATGTCAGCTAAAGGGATACAGTTTGTTCTAAATTCGAACAAGGTCTCTAACATATAAGTATAGATTCTCATGCTCGAACATGCACTATCATTCAGGCATGGCTGCCCTCCCGTTCTCAGCGAACAATTGAAAACATACCTTATTTTATTAGTTTTTTGTAACTCATTTTTAAAAAAAGATCGATGAGGTATCCGTGGGTATTGGCCAAAGTCTACCGGAGATACATTGATTCTCTCTATAATACCTTCTTTTTTCTTATTCTCAGAACTCTTAGCAGTAATCCGTATACAATTCCCTGTCTGATAACTTGTGCAAACTCTATCCAAAACAGCCAAGGACACCTGATAATTAGATTGAACTAACCAAAGTTTGTTCAAATTCCAAGGCAAATTAATGTAATAACAGTTATTCAGGTATTCGATTAAAGAACGAAATGTCTCGATTTTTGCCTTATCGTAATCGCTGATTACTTCGTAGATTACACCTAAGGTTTCAAAGCTAAACATCTTAATGACGTTTCTGTCTACCACAGCTTCGTCAAAAGAGTTCCAAGGATATTGCATTCATGACAAAGTAGACATCGCATTCATGACAAAGTCGATATGGGTGATGTCGCAGGAAGAAAATTCTCCCACAATACGACTACAATTTAGCTATGATTGTTCGTCCACAGACCGGAAGGATCTAAAGTTATTAATGTCCCAAAAGAAGATTATTCCATTAGATAACTCAAACACAAATCCGTCCCTAAATTTAATTATCTGCATGGGTCCCATATATTTTATGATATCAATACCCACCAGACCATGCATTGGAAGAACGTTATCTTTCATACCAGAAAAGTATGTGGCCAACTTTACATTGTGATTTGCCAATCAATGGCCATTTTACCGAGTCATTCAATCTGAAAGGACAGATCCAGATGCTAGCCTATCAAAAAAAGCACTGACCTTGACTTGTCTGGAAAATTGAGTTGATATATATCTCCTTAATTTTTTTGTCTCATTACCTAGGAATGTTTGAACATTAAATTTACGAGTGTTTAGGGGAGTTTCTTTATCAAAAATCTCATGCAACAATTTCTTACAGAAGTAAGATTTTTTTGCTGCCTGTATCTAACAGGCAGTTAAATGTAACTTTTTTGCCACGCATATTTACTGAGATGTTAACCTCAAGTAATTGAGACCAACCGCTAGTCAACCGGCTTGCATTAGAAGGGATGATAGGTTTAATCGATCAAGGACAAATAACACTAAGGTGTCCAGGCCTATTCCATGACCAGCAAAACTCAGGTTCCTTTTCCTTAAAAGGACAGCAATTATTCTTCGCATCTACATCTTCTTTACTTGTCAGTATAAGTAGGATAAGATTTGCACGTACGAGTCATGTGATTATGAAATCGACAGAAACAGTATACATATATAATTTTAGACGCACCAACGTGATGACCTCTTATTTTGTAAGGTAGGATAACATTTAGGATATGATTTCTTCTAGAACAATCCACTACCTTACGATTTCTGGAGTCGTTGGCACAAAACTCAAGAGTTCTATTATCCAAAATTAGTATAAGGGTGGGATTTTAAGTATCAAATTTATGAATCAACTCAGATTTAAATGAAGAAGGGAGCTTGATAAATATAATAAAACTCAAGAAAAGATTTCGTGGGGAACATCCCACTAGACAATTCAGTCGGAAAGAATTTTTCAATCCATACACAGGGTTTTCACATCATTCAATTATATATTTACTGCAGAACTGCCATACAGACAGCCCACGTCGAACCAGTAAAAGAATAAAGACTCTACTATACAGTTTTCATCTAGACACTCTTTGTATAGTAGATCTATAGCCATAGAATAATTTTCATTAGAAACACATAAATGTTTTATCAGTCGGAACGCGTACCGGGATACATGATTCTTTAAAACTACCAACTTCAAGGCATCGTTGTTTAAATTAGATACACAATTCAAGATGGCTAACTCATTTGATTCTAGGTCCTTATTATTAAATTAAGGACATTCTATTTTCTGGGGTAAATTAATCCCTTTTTCCTTTTTCAAATACTTAATACTGTTGTGACTAATCAACTTAATAGGAGAATGTACAGCTAATTTTTGTAAAGTGCTCTCCTTGTTGAAAAGTTTCACTATCACATCCTCGATATTTTCCCCAAAGTAGGCATCAACCAATTTCTCAGAAGGTACAGCCACGCCAATCATTCATTAACTAAGGTCTCATGTAATGAGTACTTGGATTCATCTATTTCCCTTAAGTATCCTAGAGATTCAAATATCAATAATATTCTCTCTCAGTTATACATAATTTTCTTCAATAAGAGGTCCTGGATACGACCTTAACTATATCCAGTGCAGAGGCCCAGCTTGTGAGCTTTGCGGAGTGTGGAACCACCATTTATTTTTTATAGCTCCCAGGTCCACTCTGACCCGGAGTGGTAGTACCTGTTAGGGTCCCAATTATGGGCTAAATAGAAACCGACTTGAAAACAGCAAATATATTCTATTAAAAAAAATTACTTCAAAATCTTTGGATTCGGCATTAAATAACCTGAACAGGGTTGATATGCCGTAAAACAAAAACAGCCAACCAACCATCTTCAATAAGAAATCTACTGAAGCCATGTTAGTGCAGTAAATCTAAGCAGAACAATGAGCAAACGATAGAATAGCGATTTGTTCATGAAGGAAGACCAGAAACAGGGATCCCCTTTTAAACGACAAGATAGCTTTTTAAAATCCTGCCAAAACTGAAGGAGATAGGATGGCGACTCAGGAGGGAAGATAGGTACACTAAAATAGAGGGACCTTACACCAACATTCGGGTGAACATAAACTAGGTGATATATAAAATTGGGTGTGAAATAATTTTGTGAAATGGAGAAATATTTACCGAGTCAACTCCTAACTTTGGGTCGAAAATGGGTTTACGGAAATCTTAGTTAAAGATCGGAGTAAAAGACTATTCAGGGTACGAATACTACAAATACATGAAGACATATAGTATCATTCAATTAATTTGGCAGACAAAGTTATTGGTGAACATAAAACTGACTATACCTTTCTTTCCCTTTCCCTGTATTAAAAAAGAATCATGTTTATCATGGTATTCTTTCGTTTATTTCCTTCTTGTTGTGCAATGCTTCATTGGACGTCATGATAAAATCCCCGCTACTTACAACACATGATACAACAAGCAGTAGCAGCACAAGATACACAAAGAAAGGGTGGGTAAAGAAGGGGAGGACGAGAGAAGAAAAGACAGAAGGTTGAAAATAACATTTCTACACATTCCTAATTAAAAGAAAAAAAAGAGAAAAAAAAGAAAACTCCATACAATGTAATTAATACAAAATGAAATCAGGATATCTGTCTTTAACAGATTTTTGCGTTCTAACAGATCTCGACTGAAAATCACTATTAATCTCATCTTCAACTACATAATGAGAATTATTAAAGGGTACTTGGAACGAATGGGAAATAGTGAGTTCCAAGGGGTACAGACGTCTGATTGAATTTTTCTGGAATCCGTCACATTCCTTTACCTGTATAGAATGACCTATTCCATCGCTTTCATGGTTGAGCTTTACTATTTTTCCTAAGGACCAATAAGGTATAGGTTTAGTATAATTTCATTTTAAAAATAACATTCGCTATCCTTATCTTATGTCAAAATTGGGATAATATAAGTCTTTAGACAATTCCCTTAAACTTAATAAGTTGTTTTAGTACCATAACAATTACAAGCTTTTCAACAAATAATCTCTACTCTTTAAACCTTCAATTTGATCAGTTCAATTACGAGAACTTTAAGCAAAGGGTTCTTCATCGAGGCTCAAAAACATGAAATGGTTGAATGAACGCACTATGGGTTATCACTTTAAAACTGGAATCATCAGCGCAATGATGAGTCAGTGGTCTCTCATTAATGGATTTCTGTATGTCAGATAGTACCGTCAATAGTTGGAAAGACTCCAACTTATTAGGTCCTATAGCTTTAAACAAACAATTGTTAACTGTCTTTATTAACCTTTACCATAAACACCCCAACCAAGCTGAATACATGAGCATAGTAAGTCTTAAATAGTGCAAGTATTGAGACCTCCCTTAAACTCATTAGACATAAACCCTTCCTTCAATAAGTCGCAACCGGCAATGAAGGACAAGGTGTTTTCCGAGTAAATGTTTGAGGGTACACCAAACTGATTTATAAAATATCCAAAAGGCTACTACTACAAAATGGGTAGACATATCAGGTAATAATTCCAGATGAATTGCTCTGATTATTATGAATATTAAGATGTACATTTTCTTAATTTCACTATTGTCTAAACCCACAAATGACCAGTAAAATCTATACCGGTGTGTAGAACAGGTCTAACAAGGTTGACCCTATGATTGGGTAGGTGTGTTGTATTTGGGTATTTACAATACAAGGGAGTATACTTTTTACACAAGGCACAACTAGCCAGGACAGCTTTAATTGCCTGTCTAGCTTTAGGTATCCAAAACCCAGTTGTACGAAATTTGCTAAGAGTTACAGCAATACCCAAATTATTAAACCTGTTATATGACAATATATGGTAATAAAACCTGTTATATGACAATATATGGTAATAAAAAAGGGTGATTCCCATCAATAGAAAATTACTAAGAATTATTATCTTGACTACTACAACGAATTAAACACTTTTTTATCTCAAAACTAATTGAATTCTTGTTTATCGTGATATTCTTTTATTTTCCCTTCTTGTTGTGCAATTGGACGCCGTGATAAAATTCACGTTACTTCAACATGTGATACAACAAACATTAGCAGGAAAAGTGGAGTAAAAAAGGGGGAGGGAGGGAAAAGGAAAGACAGAAGGTGGAAAATAAATTTTCTCCGCCCTCTATAACAGAAACGAGAGGAAAAGAAATGAACACATATCTAAGGAAATGGCAGAAACACTAAAAGATGACCTTCAATTTGTAATTGACTGGGGACAAAAATGAATGGTCACATTCAATGCTGCCAAGACTAAGCTTGTTTCCTTTAATAATTACAAGAAAACGTCACTAACACGAATAGCAATGGCCAAGAACACATTACGCGAAAGTACTTCCTTACAACTCCTCGGCCTAAGGTTTACAGGGAACATGAACTGGAATAGATACATTGAGCGCATTGCCAAGCCTACTGCGAAGAAAGTCGACTCTCTTCACCGTGCAAGAATGATACTTACGCTTAAAAGCATCCTGTACCTCTACAAGGCAACCATTCGCCCATGTACATACTACATTTCTCTCTTATTTTTTTTAACGTATTAAACAAATATTTAGAGAAAATCAATACGAATTAAAAGTTATTATGGCAAAATATTTTATGTTGCTTACAGATTTATAAAAAAATAATTAAGAATGTCCGAAAACGTTTATATATATATATATATATATATATATATATATATATATATATATATATATATATATATATATATATATATATATATATATATATATATATACAACACAGGAGTGACCACAGCCGAGGCAGCACGGCGGTTTCGCAACAGCCCAATAAAAGCGTAATAAAAATTGAGCATTCCAATGAATAGTAGACACTTACACGTTTCCATCCCTTGGAAACACTTCAAATGAACTAGAAAAATGCTATTTTTACATCTCCAACACATTTGGAAAATAATTTCTGAAGAGGACGCTTCACAGAACGTCTGAAACACGTTAAAAACGATTTCAATGATTTAAAAACCAAATTACAATGATCTAAACATAATTCTTAATGAAAACCCAAGACACGGAATAATAAAATAATGTTAAAAAATACACATTGTTCGTGACTCCCCCCTTATTTAAATATATATATATATATATATATATATATATATATATATATATATATATATATATATATATATATATATATATATATATATATATATATATATATATATATATATATATATATATATATATATATATATATATATAAATGAATTCTTTAACAACATTATTTTTTCGAGTCAGAGAAAGCAAGATTTACAAGTATCTTTTATTTAGTTTACTTGGAACCGATAATAATTTTTCTGATTTTTTTTCTTTAGTAATATAACATTTTTAATTTTTGGACATTTTTTTCAGCTGTAAGAACATAATAACATTTTAATTAAAGGTCGACTTTGATTAGGTCTGCTTCAATATCATTTGTATTCCTTTGGAAAGGCATGAAAAGACACATTGAATTTAAAATTATAAAAAATAAAACTGTTTAATCTAAATGATAATACGCCTGATTCATCGAGGAGTATTGAATTTTTTTTTAAAATCAGTTTAACTGCACCTGTCTAAAATTACTCTATTGACGTTCTGCGTGACGTGAATGTCCATTACTTTAGCTGATTTAAATACCTCTATTATTTGCAGAATATAGCATAATTTTTTTACAGCTTTCATTATAGCTATATATGCACAGCCTGTTTTTTTAATTATACTAATATATCTAAGCATACATACTATATCTATACAAATGTAATATTGTGTTATTTTTCATTTTAATCCTATAGTAATATAGGATCTTAGACTTAAACTCTTAGTGGATTTATGTAGGTGCAATAAATGAAGTCGTAAATCGTTATGTAGAAAATAAACTACATATAAACGAAATAAGGGAAGCGGAATACAATTTCAATTGAATAAATGTTATTGATAATAAACTAACACCTCGTGTATTTCAATTACACAAAGAAATCAAATCCTTAGTAGTTGTAAAATACTAGGATACGGAGATTATAATTTGTACAAGAAGACTGAATCAGAATACAAGTTTTAAATAGACTGAGTAAGAAAATGAATCTAGATTTCTATAAAGAGAATAATGTGAGCATTTCAAGTTAAAGATTAAAGATCGTGGAATTAATAAAGACAAAAAAATAAACAGTGAATTATAAATGCAAATAAATTTCGATAAAAAGATATATAGAACTATATGGGGATAATCGAGTAATGCCAGTTACACTGTCTCAATATAATAGATTATACGGGAATAGAAAAAAATCTACAGGTTTATATTATGATAAGCTTGAACATATATATTAATTATGTTAAGTAATTACATAACAAGTACGAGATGAAAATAAGTATTAATTAAATTAATTAAATAAACGATTTTGATTTAAATTTTTCATAAAAAGATGCAAGTGAGGAAAATAAAAAGAAAATGAAAAATGTCGTAAAATGTTAATAAAAATTTATACGGAACAAAGTCAATTGAGAAATGAAACGCTGGACATCTAAATAATGACTAAAATATGAAGGTTGAATTAAAGAAGTGGGGAGTAAATCGATAATAAAATAATAAATGAAAAAGCAATGATGAGATAACATTAAACCATTAAAATATAAAGTGAGCGCAAATACGAACCATTGTAGAAATCTATACATATAAAAATGTAACTCTTGGTTCGTTCGTAATTAATAGTATAAAACACCACTGGGCGGATGGCTTCCACGTTTTGGTATAATATGTTTACTATATCCATGTGTGTTTTTATATATTTCTTTTTTAATGATAACATTATACTTAATTTTTCTATGATAAATAGGTGGTTTTCTTTGTACCGATAGGTCATTTTTTATTTAGGGATAATTATTTATTACCGCTTCCTGTCACGTGACCAGTGTGTCCAATTCAGCGGTTTTCCTGCTAGATATGGAGATTTCGTTTGCAATCTAACGGGGAATTCTAGAAAATCTGGAGATATTTCGCACCCACACACCCGCAATTTTAGAAGAAAAGCGCTTTAAATACTTTAAAACATAAAATAAACTCATTCATGTAAGTAAAAAGAAAGTAGCATTTATATATTGCCTTTGGTAACAATTATTTATTGATTATTTGTTTTGTTTTTCACCTTTTTTTTCGGCTAACCCTTCTTAAATCTCGCTATAAAATCGATTATTCCAATTACATTTTAGGTTGGGAGGGCGTTCCAACCTCCGAAGTTTAGTTTAAAATACGCTTAATTTAGAAAAATTTAGTCGAAAACTGTAAAAAGCAAGAAAGAACAGCAAACAAAAAAACTTATACCAATACAGTAGAATTTAATTATCTACCAACGTAAATACTTTTAACATGCTAAAACGAAGTTTTTTTTTTCTAATTTCAAAATATGTTGCACCATTATTGTGATGTTTAATTAGCAGTATATTTCAATTTAACTGTTATTATAAATAGTTTGAGTTTATGATTTGTTTCTTGCCAAAAAAAATACCCACTGATAAAAAATGTAAGCCTTCTGGGGAGCTAACCGCTTCAATATAATTCCAGAAACATATTGTGAGAAAACACGGAGCATGTTATATATTGAATATACAATATTTATAATTTGTTTATTGTAGGAAGTTGAAATATGAAGTTTTTTTTTGGGGGGGGGGGTGAATTAGCTATTTTTGACAATTTCAGACGATAAAAGTTAAATATCTAGCGATTTTCTGGACATTTCTTTCTCCTGATCTCGCGGTTTTTTTTTAATCTCAAAAAAGGATAGTTTGGTCTCACATGCTTAATGTAAATATAATGTGTTTACAATATCGGTAAATTTTAAATGGGTTTAATCACATGATTTTTGATAATGTAACCATGCCATTGAAATTTGATTTAAATTAACCACACATGGTCGCTTTGCTAATGAATGCCGACGATCAAAGTGTATAAACATATTGACCCTTCTCTTTACTTAAAAATTCACAAAAAATCTGGAAATTAACCAATTTTAATGAACATTTCAGTATTTATCAAATAATGATCGCAGAATATAATGAATTAATTATTTTACTTAACTCTTAGTGAAAATATTTTATTTTGTTTAAACAAAAAATACCTTTACTAAAGTTATGGTTTTCAGTATTAAATAAAAAACCCAAGAATTTATCTTTGCTTTTTTTATATAAATAAAGCATCGTAATTTGTAATAATAAAAAATAATTTTTACAGGAACATTCCGAAAAAAATCCCCTAAAGTCCGTATTAATGATTTCGATATAACTCGAAGAAAAATAAATTTCTCACATACTATCAGGAAATTAAAGATTCAATTATATTCCTATTTCAGTCACCTAAATTATTTAGAGTTAAATGAGTTTAGGAATTTATAGCCAAACCTATATATATATATATATATATATATATATATATATATATATATATATATATTTATTTTGCTTAAAAAATAGCATTAATACAGTAAGTTATGTAAAGTTTGCATAGAATGCTCTGCTTTACGGTTGTTGTAAAAATGAAACGGAAATTTGAATTTCGTTCCCTTTTAAATTCAGTACCTTTTTACATTACCTCCAACTCATTGTTCACATTCGATACGTCAACTTTTATAACTTTTCGGGTATGCTGGCAAGGTTAGGGGTGTCTATTCCGAAAGCCGTTCTACCATGGGTAGATTGGTAGGTGTGTCAGAAATTTCGTGAAAAATAGTGAATAATTCCACCCCGTTTTTCCAAGCTTATAACTCCTCGAAAAATGTAACTCAAGCCCTACGTTTTTTTTTATTCAATTAAAGGAGCAAGGACCAAGGTTTTATTAAAAAATAACAAAAAAAAAACCAAAGAACGTGTTTTTTTTTTTTAAAAAAAAAGGTTTTACACTTCGGACTTTACAGGTAAATTTCTGAAATCACTACTTTTTTGTTTTAAATTTGAATATATTATTTTTTGACCTTTTCTCTTCAATTTGTGATATATAACACTTTAGTGAGTAAATTAATTATTTACTATTAAATAGACATTTCAAAAGGGGAGGTGTGAATTATTCGATCCACTGTATTTCCAAACTTATAACTACTCGAAAAATGAAATTAAGGCCCTAATTTTTTTTCAATCAAAGGAGCAAGGACCAAGGTTTCATTAAAAAACGAAAAAAACAAACAACGTGGTTTAAAAAAAACAAAAACTTCGAACTTAACAGGTAAATTTCTAAAAAACACTACTTTTTTGTTTTATATGTTAATAGATTATTTATTGACTTTTTCTTTTCAATTTGTGGTATATAAAACTTTGGTGTGTAAATTAATTATTTACTATTTAATAGACACTTGAAAATGGGGGGGTGAATTAAAAAAAAAACGTTTGTCTAAAATATTATATTCCGTTTATTGAAAAGAGGATAAAATTTCACAAAATAAAAAAGAGGATAAAATATCGTAAAAATAGAATCAATAGATAAATATTGATAGATTTTTAAATTTAAAAATTGAAAAATATTGAGTTCGTAAAATTCATTACTGTTTTTTTTTAAATAAAAATAACAGTTATATTACTTTAAAAACAACTTTAATAGTTTATTTTGAAAGTATAATCCATGAATAAATAAACAACCCACTTTTAAAAGATAAATTACGAGTTTTTTATATTTTATTCGCAGTTTCGTGATAGGGGTGTCAAAATTTCCTACAAGAATTCTTATACATCTACTAGATTGCAGTGTTTATTCGTTGTAAACGTACCCTATAACCTATAAATGTCGACATTTCCAGTGTGAAAGCTGGACTTATGTAAAAAATAACAAAAAAAGATATACCAAACTGATTTTTCGTTTAAAAATGGAATTATTTCCCTTTCGTTATTACCTTTTTTAATATTTTGTGTTTTATATACAAAAATTACAATTGTTGAATGTTACTGTTTTGATTATATTCGTTTTGGGGGCACAATTAAAAAAATTAAGAAAGATTTAAACGGAGCGAAATTAAAATTTTCGTTCCATTTTTACAACAACCGTAAAACAGCGCATACTCAGCAAGTTTTCTCATAATTTATAAGCATGATGTTGAAACACTAAATCAACATTTTATTTATTTTTCTGCATAATTAATGATGGAAGTATTTTTCTATTTATTTTCTGAACATCTGTTCAAAAATAATTTGTACATTCTCATGAAAACAAGAATCAAACTTTTCTCTACATTCACATAACTATTTCCAGTGTTCATGCCAAGCATTCATCTGTTCTTTTTATAATAAAAATTCCGTTTTCAAAGAGAAACCTTTACTGCCAAATTTCTTTTTAAAAAAAGTGCAAGTTTTCCTGAAAAAAAAAAACTTTCACCTAACAATTCATGGTAAAAAATTAATCTTTTTTTTTGGGGGGGGAAATAACTTTTATTGATTAAAAAAATTGCATAAAAATAATAAAAGTAAATAAACGAACAAAATGCAACTTTTCCGGAGTAATGTGTTCCATTTTAACAAACTGAGCCACAGCAACGCGTGGCCGGGTACAGCTAGTATTATTATAAATACGAAAAATTGAAGATACATCATTATAAATACGAAAGTAGGATATTTACTGTATTCGAAGACAATTGATGTTAAAATAGTGCATGAGGATTATATATATATATATATATATATATATATATATATATATATATATATATATATTAAATATGGTTGGCGGAAGTGTCTCGAGAGCTCTTTCAGCTATAATGTCATCAGGAGAAAGTCAATAGAGTAAAAAAAAATAATAATATGTCGAAAGTAAAGAGTTCTAATGGGGAACTATTGAGTGTACCAAAAAATTGCGTGGACACTAAAATAAAGTAAATTAACATTTAAAACCCGATTAAAATATTGGCACAACAAGGGGGGAACGGGAGAAAAGATTAACGGTTCTACAAAGAGAAACATTACGTTAGATCTTTCTTTCTGCCGGCATATTTCAGATATGTTGACGACACCTTTGCTGTTTTTCCATCGCAAAATGAAGCGTCGATATTTTTTGATAGGTTGAATTCTTTGCATGGAGCTCTAAAGTTCACTATGGAAAGTGTGAACGACAATTCGCTCCACTTCTTGGATGTTCTTGTCGAACGTTCAAGGGGAGGCTTTCTCACTACAATTTATAGGAAGCCGACATATACTGACCTATATGTGAACTGGTTGTCTTTTGTACCAAAATCAAGTAAGGTCGGCGTAATTAATACTTTGGTACATAGAACCCTGATGATTTGTTCACCTAACAGATTAGACGCCGAACTCGATAAGATCGGGGAAATATTCATCTATAATTGTTATCCTATTGGCCTTATTGATGACTGTATTTTCAAAAACGTTGAGGATTTTAAATCCCCTAAAAAGTTTGGACCCTTGAAATGCCCGTTTTATTAAAAATTACCGTGGATTAGGGAAAAGAGTAACAGACTTCCCAAACAGATTCGTAGAAGTATTTATGACTGCTTGTATTCTGTGTCCTTGCGTTTGGTATATACTATGAGACCTGCATTCCCTTTTTTCGCAAGGATAGTTTGCCTTACATCCAAAATGGCAATATTGTATATCAATTCAAATGCCAGTGCGATGCTGGTAATGTTGGGTGAACATCCTTGCATCTTTTGACTCGTATAAACCAGCAGGTTACATCGAAGGTCAGACAAGGGAGGATGGGGTCTGGTAGTCTCCCTCCTTCTGCAGCCTTGGACTCTGCTATTGGCCAGCATTTGGTTGAAAACCCGTGCTGTGCCGATAGATATCAAATAGAATGGTTAAAGGTGCTACATAGAGCGGACCCCAGAAACCATTGAAATATTTTGGAGTCTGTCTCTATTGCGGTGCGGAAACCTTCTTTGTGCCGGCAGAAACAAATATCTAACACACTTTTTCTCTTTGGAGAACTATGAATCTTTTCTCCCGTTTTCTCCCCTCGTTGCGCCAATATTTTAATCGTTTTATAAACGTTAATAAACTTTATTTTAGTGCCCCAGTAATTTTTGGCACGTTCAATAGTTACCCATCAGAACTCTTTACTTTCGACATAATATTATTATTTTTACGCTATCGATGTTCTCCTGACGAGATGATAGCTGAAAGAGCTCCCTGGAGACTTCCGCCCATTATATTTTAAACTGTATTTAAATGATGTACCTCTAAATATATATATATATATATATATATATATATGTATATATGTATGCATATGTATATATATATATATATGTACATATGTATGCATATGTATATAATATATGTATATATATATATATATATATATATATATATATATATATATATATACTAGCAAAAGTACCCGTCGTTGACTGGGTTCCAAAACAGCCTACATAAAATTGACTATGATTTATGAAAATATGATAGTTTATGAAAAGGAAGGGTTGTAAAGAGATATCTTCGAATATGGAGGTATCAAAACCAAAGCAAAATATGATGAAAGTAAAAATAAAATAGATAACCCCCATAATTTATTATACCATACCTGTTCACACTGAAACACTTATCACAATATTCCGTGGATCTATATTAAAAAACCTTGTTAAACTTTCTGACATATTTCCATTCTATGGAGGTCAGCCGCGAACGAATACCCCATAATTGTATTATGCTATATTTCTTCAAACCGAAACATAATTATCAAAGTATACTCACACAGATAGATATGAAAAGTCTTTATTAAAGTGTGTGCCTATTTCCATTCTATGGAGGCCAGGCGCGAACACAGTCCCCACAATTTAATTATACCATCCATATTTAAGTTAAAAACATACTTATCAAAGTATTATAATGTACATCTATATCAAAAACACTTGTAAACTTTTTTTTTAATATTTAACTTTTTTATTTCCATATATTGTGGACCAGACGCGAACGCAGACCCCATAATTTTAATGACCACCGTTCTTCCAGATCAACATAACCATTCCTGTGTCTCGATACATCTTCTATCATTATTATATATCATTATAATTTTAATAGTCAACCATATAGGAGCCTATTCGTGACCAGACATACACACACAGACATTCAGCTTTATTTTACAGATATATATATATATATATATATATATATATATATATATATATAGAGAGAGAGAGAGAGAGAGAGAGAGAGATTAGCAGATAAATAGACCGATAGATAACAAATTGTAAAGAAACCATATTAGGAATATTTTAAAATAATATTACATTAAACTTTTTCGAAATATTTTCGAAAGAGTTGTAACACATAAAAAATAAAACATGTCATGTTCTTATTTTATATATTGTGTCTTGATTTTTGGGAAACATGCTCAAATATTAAAACCGGTAATCATTACGCTTAATATAATTGAATCAATAAATATTGTTTTTTTATTTTGCTCGTATGTTAACATTACATTATGTTCGTATATTAACATTACCGAATTTTATTGTATAAAACATTATTGGAAAAATAATAAGGTATATATTATGATTATTCACAGTAGAACTCTTACAGGCTGTAGTTCTATCATTGTTGCTAAGCGACGATGGAATAATAGTTTTACCGATAATAAATGAAGTAAAATAACCGTTTCGATTATCGGAAATTATCTTGAGAATTGTGAAACAAAACTTAAACCACTCCCAGACTTATATACTAAAGTTCTGTAAATTTAAAAGAAATCTGTTCAGCTGTTTCAAACTCTATACGGAAGGAACTCTAGCACACAAATTGACAAAATTGCATTTTTATAGGTAATTTAAAAAGATAGATCTACCTACACATATATATGCATATATATATATATATATATATATATATATATATATATATATATAGAGAGAGAGAGAGAGAGAGAGAGAGAGATAGATAGATAGATAGATATTTCGTACATTTATAAGCCACAATCAACATCCAAATGAATGTTTTGACGATAATTACGGTGTTCAAAAGGCGAGCAATTAAAAGATACATCTGTCTTACTTAAACATTGCTAGGTTTATTCATGGTGTCTTTTACATCTAAAACCCCCAACCAGTACTTTTGCTGATGAGGAGAACTATATGTCAAAATATTTATATGCAACGATTTATATCTCTACGGGTTATGTGGCAAATTAAAGCTCTGAACTAATTGAATTGTCTGTTTTACAGGTGTTTGAACTGAGTAAGATGTGGAATGGAGCCTGTTGAATGTCGAGCAGTGATCCGGTTTTTGTATTTGAAAATGCGCACACCACAGGTGACTTTTGATGAAATGAAGGAAACGTATGGTGATAATGCCCCATCAAATGACCTTGTAAAACGCTGGCATCGTGAATTTAAACATGGCCGAAAGTTTGTGGAAACATAGCTGGTCGCCCCCGCTTCTGCCAATGATGAGGCATCTGTCCGTCAAGTTAAGGGTGCAATTTTCAAAGATCGGCGCATTACTATTCGCCAAATAGCCCAAGATGTCAAGATTCGTACAGGGTCGATGGAAACTATTATTCATGGTCATTTGCATATGTATAAGGTGTCTGCCAGATGCATTCCCAGGTTGCTCACATCATCCTAGAAGCGGAAACACATCGAGTGCTCGAGGATGAATTTGGAGATGTGCTCAGTAGAGTAGTAAAAGTTTTTCAAAAGACTGATTACACAGTATTAAACCTTGGCCCAGCACTATGAGCCAGAGACCAAAGCCCAGTTTATGCAGTGGAAGCTGTTGGACTCACCACCTTAAAAGATGGCAAGGGTGAAGCACTCCGCTAGCAAAGTCATGCTCACAGTCTTCTTGGACCATGACGGAGTAGTGATTACATATTCCCTGGCAAAGGGTATTACAATTACAGGGGCCTATTATGCTTCAATTTTGAGGAAATTTAGGGAAGCTATCAAGATCAAGAGGCGGAGCAAGATCAGTAAATTTACCCTCCTCCTGCAGGAAAACGCTTTGGTCCACAACGCGCATGTCGTCAGATCAGGAACACGGGCGTGTGGTTATGAAATCCATCCCACCCTCCCTACTCTCATGACCTTGCACCATCTGGCTTTCATTCTTCCAAGTCATGAATTTTTTTTTTTGGAAGGAAAGCGTTTTCTAGATGATTCAGCCTTGATTTCTGAAGTCATGTCGTTGTTGGATAACCAACCTGGGGTGTTCTACAAAAACGGTCTCCAGAGCTGCATCAAACGATGAGAGAATGCACAACTCTGGGTGCTTCCTATGTAGAGAAATACTAATAACTGTGCTAAGTTTCGTTGCTCTACTACTATGGGAAGTGATTCAGGGGCATTACATTTTGCACGATCCTCGTATGTATGATATGAAAGGAAACTGGAATCGTAGAGATGTATCAATCATATCAGTTATTACAGGTGCTACGGGGCTTGTGAAGAAAATACTAAAGTCCTTCCTAACTAATATTCCTGGTGAACCAAGTGCAAAAGGGATCGGGACAATTGCACTTAACAGAACAACGAGGGTACGAAAAAGCGCTCTGGCTTGGTTTCAATAAAAAGCAGGGAAAGGTGTGCAGCGGATTTACGTGCCCCCTACCCAGCGTTATAATCGTCAAAGGAAGAATTTTTTTTTAAATCTAACCTCCTTGGGGAAAATCTAGCTACGCACGTGTCCTGCCTGCGACCAACCAACCATAAAACGCAAATGTATCGAAATTGATAGAAACCTGACAGGCATAGCCAAAGTCGGTGAAAACTGACCTAAGAAAAAGTGGCTTTTATTATCATAGGTGTAATCAATATGATATATATTGCAGAACAGCGAAAGTATCATGTATTTGCAGATAAAAAGTTATACGCTTTTATAGCAGTTTTATTTTTACCTAACAGTGTTTATTTTTAACGAAGGAAATGAAACTTACTTTAAGTACCAACACATTGTATCAGTGGTAATGGAAAAGGAAACGTTTTAAGGGTATATATGCATATATATGCATATATATATACATATATATATGTATGTATGTATGTATATATATATATATATATATATATATATATATATATATATATTAGACTACCTGTGACCATTTGGGTCAGTATGGTATATTAGCTATTGAATTAATGTATAGGCGTAACACTTGGGACGTAAAAAATACTTTTTTATGACATAGCAAAAACTTTTCTATGAAGGTATATTAAAATAAAAAAAAGAATATAGATAGACTTTTATGAGTCGTTCTGTTTATAATTGTTTATTTTGGAAACAAAACTTACAGTCCTTGAATTTTAAGTGGTTTGCCATAGTTCACTAAACGAAAACAATAATACTTGAAGTTAAATTCAAATTTTGATATATATTTTAATTTAAAGCGAAAAAAAACAACAACTGGAGTGCTGAAAACGTATACCGTAGAACAATACGTGTTATTGTCGAGCTCATTATTTATTTGTAACGCAATTTAATTCAAAAAATATATATTATATATTTATGTAGAAGAGAATGTATGAATGTATTTTTAAGAAATCTGTATTAAAAATTGCTTTGTAAAATACTCTAATGATTGTCAACGGGCTAAAGTAGATTTATTTGTAAGAAAATTGCGTTAAAATAACTTTAATGTAATGCAGTAATGAACGATGTAAAATTAAAAGCAGAAAGCATTACAAAAATTTATTTAGATGATTTAAACGGGAACAAAAACTGGGACGCTGAAAACGTACACAGTGAAACAATACGGTTTGTTGTCGCGTTGATTATTTAGTAAAATATATATTGTATATATGAAACAGGGCAATGGCTATACGTATTATTTGTATTCACGTTTTGCGTTTGCTTCCCATATCTTGAAGTTTTTATTTCATAAATTTAAGATATTCGCTTTTCTAAGGACGGCCGTTTGTTTGAACGAAACCGGACCGGGGATTTGTGTTTCTTTGTTTACGCTGTTGTGGGTTTATGTTTATGTACGCATTCACAACCGGAAGTCGTAAACCGGATGTTGGGTTACACCATCGGTTACAAGTTCCTTTCAGTTATATATATATATATATATATATATATATATATATATATATATATATATATATATATATATAAACGTTGAGTATCCAGGTCCTTCCACCTCCATTTTATTTCATATATATATATATATATATATATATATATATATATATATACATATATATACATATGACGAAACGATACATTTGAAGCACTAGGAAAATGATATGATTCCATTTCTTTTTCATGAAAACCGGTTTTCTCTTTTGTCGCAGACAATCTACTAGTTGACTAGATGTCTACAAATCGAAAGGGCGATAATTATATACTGTCTGAAAGTGACACAAAGTTCGACGAGCGAGATCGATGTGCCGCTGTAAACTCATGCTCTCTACCGATCCCAGCTATGACAGCAGGACAATTGCTTGCCAGCATCTCTGACAATGTAAAACCAGACCGTTCAACACTTGAGTGTACATATCAATTACGTTTCCGGTCACTGTTATTATGTTTGGTGTGGTCGAAAGTCAGTGCCACATCATGCCTCCTCAAATCTTCGAAGTCAGTTTGAAAGTTAACGCATAAGAGCACTTGATTGTGCTGAAAAGTGTTATCCCCTGGCGCAATCAGCTGGCGGATGGAAAACATTTGGTGCTGCAGGAGGACTCGGCCATTTTAAATACTACCTTTTCTTTTATCATAAATTAAAATTATTGATAAGGAAAAATTAAAATTAAATGCTGAGGCATACACGGTCTTGAACAGGTAATCATTCGATTTGCAGTCGAATGCTCTACGACTGAGTTATATCTCAGGGTGTGAATAACACTCCTTCAGAGAAAATCATTTGCTAAGATTTTATCATCGTAATATATATTTATTCTGTGTTTTTATCTATAAGAAAAAAATATTTTAAGGATCAGGTTTTCGATTTTCGTTCTGATATGGTAAATTTCTATACAAAACATATGTAAGAACACTGCCAGGCATATAAATTGCGTTCGTGTGAAATTTGCAAAATTACAAATTCAGGAATTTGGGAACCTATGAGTAAGGACACAAAGTGACTATATATATATATATATATATATATATATATATATATATATATATATATATATATATATACACATATTAACACCAAACGCACACTCACCTCTCAAGGCACCACCATCCACCTGAAACTACCCCCTCTAAACTGCAATAGCTCAAATGTATGTTAAACGGCACTGAATGCATAAAAAGGTAATTATGATGGGGAAACAGGCATGGGTCTTTGTCTATGACTTAACCACAAACATATATTTAGAGACAAATCTAAGCAGCATCCAGTAACTATCCAAAATAATTTACCTAACCACACAATAGAAAAAATCCGATACATTGTAATATCATCTAATGTTATTACACAACATCAGAGACGAAAATATAAAAAAAAAACCCAACTAATTCTAAAACTCAACACTCACACTTCAGGCCTAAATAAAAATCTGGGACTACTCAATGGCTACAATTTCTATAATAAGAAAAATTTTCCATAAACATTTTCCTTATTATTGAAATGCATGGTGGGATGGGGTAAACTTTTTATTTTATTTTTTCTCTCTTGCTAACTCTTTCCGAAACCTTCACATTTTCCCTAATTTTTTTTCATTCTTTATATTCTCGTACACAGTGGTCTATGTATTTGTGTGTGCGTATTGTGTACGCATATATATGTTTTAATTCAATTTACACCCCAAACAAGGCACAGTTCCAATTTAAAGTAGAGGACTACTATCAGGGACATAAGTTGCAGAGGTATTATGAAGAGAGACGAGTAGCAAGATGTTAGTTCACATTACATTTAAACTCCTGCATATCAGTACAGTTGGGAAATCAGAGACCCTGAAGTGAGTTCAATTATGCTGCCGTTCAGAGGAAGAAACTATTGTAGTAGAATGCTTTATTATACTTAGGGATCTCTACCATGGAGGGTGGAATTAAGTATCTTGTCGGGTTTGTCATGGGTATAAACGTCGAGGGCTACAAGTGCACGTAGTTCATCAAATCATCCACCATTAAAGTACTTGTAGAACAGGAAAGGGATGCTATATTTCGTCGATGGGAAAGAGCTTGAAGCGTACACGAAAGTTCAGGACCTATCAGGTTGGCGACTCTCTTTTGCACACTGTCAAGGAGTAAGAGACAAGCAGCAGATTCCCCAACTCAAATGTAACAATAGTACCCCATACATAGCCGAATGGTGGCCTTATAGAGGTGCAGGATGCTTTCAGGAGTAAGTAGCATTCTAGCACGGTAGGGAGAGCCCGCCTTCTTCGCAGCAGCGTTGGCAATTCTCTTATTGTATCTATTCCAGTTCATGTTCCATGTTGACGTTAGGCCGAGGAGTTTAAAGGAAGTATTCCAGGCGATGTGTTCTATTGGTGATTGTGAAGGTTTCTTGTAATTATTGAAGGAAACAAGCTTAGTCTTGGCAGCATCGAATGTGACCATCCATTTTGCCCCTATTCCACTATAGATTGGAGGTTATCATCTAGTGTTTCTGCAATTCCCTTAGATATGTGTTCATTCCTTTTCCTCTCGTGCCTTTTATAGGGAGTGGTGTCATCAGCAAATATACCCATTTCAGAAACAATTTCATGAGGGAACTTATTTTTGAATATCAAGAATAATAAAGGTCCGAGGATATACCGCTATATAGTTCATATTGTTTAGATGTACGACCGTCGAGGACATCCTGGACTTTTCTCTTATTAAGAAGGATTTGATTACATTATGTATTTTTCCAGTGACACCATATGAGCTAATTTTTCTTAGTGGACATCGTGTCATATCCTGTCAAACGCCTTAGATATACAGAGGGCTACCGCTCTACACCCCCCTGGTCTGTCCAGACGTTCAGAGATGATAGTTAGGTATCCGCTGTGGAACGAACTTGCCTAAATCCATATTGATTGTCAGTTAGGAGTTAAGCAGCTGTAAGGTAATGGAATAGAGCTTGATTAATTAAGGACTAACATATTTTTGCGAAAAGCGGGAGAAGGCTAATGTGGCGAAAATAAAATGGGTCAGTTCTTTTGCCAGAATTCTTGAAAAATTCTGCCACAGAAGCGGTTTTCCAGCAGTCAGGAAAACAATATTCGGTAAGGCATTTGTTATAAAGTTTTGAGAGAACTGTAGCAACCTCTGCGGAGCGTTTTTTTTTTAAGCACAGACGGGATGATATCGGGTCCACAGACGTTTGATGTGTCTAAGTTTTTTTTTTATGATACACTGGGAGGGGGTTATTTTCAAGTGATCGAGTGTGACATCTGTCCGCAAAAGAAAGTCAGGGAGGGAGTAGTGTGCCGGGTCCAATGTAGAGTTTAAGGCAAACTGACTGGCGGCAATATTAGCGTTCTCGGTTGCCGTACAATCAACCTCATGATCGTTTGATGATGATGGAATCGTTTACTGTGCATTAGATTATTGTAGATTTTCCAAAATTCACGAATTTCTCATTTCTGTGCTTCGATGTGTTTTCTGGTGGTTTCAGTGTATTTTGCCTTAGCTGTCACTATTTCTTTCTTACAATTACTTCTAGCTTCTATATACTTCTGTCTATTTGAACTGAACTTATGTCGGTGAATCTGCGATATGCATGCTGCCTTTGAGAAATGGCAGCTGCACAAGTAAAAGTAAACCAAAGGAGAGAGTGTGGGTGGCTATAGAATTTCCGTGTCGGAACATGTCTTTCAATTGCAGTTTAAAACCATTCAGTTGTCTCATTTGCGCACTGATCAGTCGGAAGAGAAAAAATAGTTCCCCATGAGGCATATCTTATGAGATCCCTGATTGCGTCCCAGTGCCCCTTTTTGTAATATCTCGTTGTTTTGACCAGAGCATCTTCAGCTTTGGGTCGAGAATTAATGGCATATTCCATCATTGTCACCACATGATCAACGTTCCCGAGTGTGCTGTGGACATTCGGTGTATAACTAAATATACAATATGCATATATTTATGTGTGTGCATGTGTATGTGTACAAAAAAGTGTATTTACACGTCTGTATGTGTGTATGTATGTATATGTATGTGCACACTCCTAAGTCAAAAAAAATTGGCCAAGAGTAAAAGAAGGAACAAATCGATTTTTCGATAATTTTCCATTTATATTTTGCAGATCATTATTATTATAGCATATAATAATAAGTGAAAAAATAGTCCAAAAAATTTTAACACCACATTTTCGCAAGGATATAAAAAAAACGAATTGCAGGATTAAGGCATTCCAAATTGACTTACAAGGAGATTTTAGATATTTTAAGACAAGACAATGTGAAAACATCTATTTCTGTAGTGAAGCGAATTGGTCGAAGGTTCAATGTCGAACACGTGGTTAAAGGGAAATCTGGATGTGGTCGCCGTAGAGCATCCAATATGAAGGACGACCACATGCTTAAATTAACAATTTTTAAGGATCAGAAGAAAAATTATATTGACCATGGCAAAAAATTCAAAACAGGGCTGGAAATTCTCTTTCTAATTTATCTTATATGTGTGTCCGGGTTGCACTAGCTTACACCACTGCATTTATATTTGCCCTCTATCGTCCCCACAATAGTGCGGTTACTGTCTTTAAGAGCATATCTGATAAAATTGACCGCATCGTGTTTGTTCATCATTCGGCTAACATTCACATTTGTGGTGAATTCAATGTGCATAATGTGGAATGGCTGAGCCACTCGAATAAAACCGATGACGAGCGGAGGTTCTGTCATGATTTTGCCACTACCTATGACCTCACTCAGATTGTGCCCGATACTACCGGTCAGTATGCAAGCCTTCAAGACCTTTTCAACACAACTTCCCCTGAGCTATATTAATGTTCCGTTCTAGCTCCTCTGGGATCCTCCGACCACTCTGTTGTAGCAGTTAAGATAAAAATGAAATGTAATAAGTCTTCAGACGTACCTCTCCACATTACTGTATATCGATACTCTATGGCTGACTGGGATGACTTCCCTACATTCATATCTGACCTACCTCTGCATTACATGTTTAAAAAGGATGTGCCCTCTATAGTATCAGATTTACCGAATGGTTAATTGTAGGCAGAGACCGATTCACACCATCGAATAAATTCCAACAAAAACCTAACAGCCAGCCATGGTTCTCTCCTGAATGTGCTGCTGCCATCGCGCACAGAAATCACTTTTCCATAGCTTACAACGTAAAAGATGTACTGAGACTAAAGCTAGCTATATGCTCAGTTCGTTTGATCCAAATCGCTGAGTAGCGGCTTGGTTCCCACCAGTTCTGGAAAATAGCAAACAGGATCTTGAATAGAAGCGTGCGTTCTATCCCAACTATCCTCAATGGACCTGAGGCCATCTCGGCAGCATCAGACAAGGCCAGACAGTTTGCCAAGAACTTTGCCGCTAACTCTACCCTATGCGACAACGGCCATCAACTCACCGTATTTCCTCCTATAACAGACAACACGCTATGCAACATACACATATCTATGCGTGAGGTTGCCAAGCTAATCAAGAACATTGATTCCAGGAAAGCAATTGCCCCTGACGGCATTCCAGTTATAGTGCTGAAAAAGCTCCAACCAGAACTTGGCTCCATATTTACAAACCTGTTTAAGCGTTGTGTTAAGGAGAAGTGCTTTCCAACACCCTGGAAAACCTCATTAGTAAGGCCTGTATTTAAGACTTCAGGTGACATGTCGTCTCCCTCTCAGTACAGACCAATAGGTCGCCTGTGTGTAATGAGTAAGTTGTTGGAATCCATATTAAATACAGAAGTTGTCATCCACCTCAACAGGAATAACGTCCTTAGTGACATGCAATATGGTTTCCTCTCTGCAAGATCTACTGCAGATGTTCTAACGGTTATATCTCATAGGATTAGTGAATTTCTTGACAAAGGCTTCCTTTCTAGGGCATTTTCTCTTGACATATCGAAAGCCTTCGATAAGGTACGCCAGCTACGGTATCACTTCGATAAGGTACCGCCAGCTACGGTATCACTGGTAATGTCTTCTCAATCATTAAATCATTTCTCTCCGATAAGTTTATAAGAGTAGTGGTTAATGGGCAGAATCAGAGGCCCACAGTATTAATTCTGGAGTCCCTCAGACAGAGGTACATCCTGGGCGCAACTCTCTTCCTCATCTCCATCAATAATCTCTCAAAACCCATAAATCAGTCGTTGACATCTATACTGATGACATCAATACATCAAAGGCCGTAAATGACAAAGTTCTCTCTGATTCTCTCTCCTCTGATCTTGAACGCGTTGTACAATGGGGGAAAAGACGGCTGGTCACTTTTAATGCATCCAAAACCAAGCTTCCATCTTTCATCATCAACTCTCTGATCGCCATCTGGCATCAATTGAAATGGATGGCTCTCGTCTTGGGGAGGCTCCATGTTTTGACACGCTTCTGGGTTTGACCATTACTCCCGATCTGAAATGGAACAAGTACATCAGGTCTGTTGCTAAGGACGCTGGGAAAATGGTGGGGTCCTTCTACCGCTCCCGAAGATATCTCACGATTGTGCAATTCTTTATCTGTATACAAGCCAAGTGCGTCCAAGGATGGAGTACTGCTGTCACATCTGGACAGGAGCTGCTAAAAACAGCCTATCCTGCCTTGACAGAGTACAAAATATACTTCATGGTTTAGTGGGGGATGCCCTTTTTTCCTGCCTTATTTTATCGTAATTCCCATGGCTAGTGCTCGTCTGAGCTCCAATCTCTCGGCCCCCTTCGCCAATCTTTCGCGAGAAACACCCATCTGGCTGATACTACTGACATTAATTTTCCCCACTATTTATCTGTGCCTAAATCCAAACGTATATACCATAAGCAGAGCGTTTTTCTCAGATGTGCACGACTGTGGACTTCTCTTCCGTTTGCCTGTTCTCACCTTAAGACAACTTGGATGTTTTCAAGTCCAACATAAACAAATTCCTGACAAACCGCCCCCTTAAGTAAGACACACTATCAAATCTCCAATACTAATGATTACTACAATACTATCTCATTGATTACTTTACACGCAATAACCCTTATCCCAGAGTGGCCTCCAGGCCTTGATAAGTGGTGACCAATATGTAAAAAAAAAGACATACAATATTTAGTCGAATGAAGGAAATTGGATTTTCTTCTAAAAGATGTGCAAAGAAGACATTTTATCGAAGAATAACATCAATGATAGAGATTTTTATCGTGTTATGGCGTGAAAGATAGAGACTGGTTCAGGGATGTTTTCTGGTTAGACGAATCAAGTTTTTGTATTGTTACTGATGCTCCTGATGCTCCCGAACGATGCCATCAAAGAACTGGAGAAAGACTTTTGATAAGCGGCATAAAAATAACAGTTAAACAAGGGAATGGAGAGATAATTGCATGGTGAACTTTTACTGCAGCAGGAGTTGGGGAAGTTATTAGATGTGAGAATCAATCAATTAAAAGGAATACTTTCGAATATTAGAAACAGGCCTGTTACCAAGTATCCAGAAGCTGGGAATATCATAAAATATTATTTTTCAACATGATAATACCACCTGCGCACACTGTAAAGTCAGAAGAAAATGGTTTTCTGATAAGCAAATTGATGTGGTGTTTTTGTCAGGTGAAATCCCCGACTTAAACACAATCGAGAATATTTGGTCTCTGATATCTCGTGCATTAGACATTTTCGAACAATAACAAACTGTGCATAAAGTGTGCAAGGCGAATAGAATAACATCTCCTCTTCACAGTGCTCCACTTTGGTTGAGAGCATGTCTAAAAGGATTGATCTTTTAAAGAAATAAAAAGGGAATGCGATCCCGTACTAAGCATTTATTATAGTAAATTTCTTATTCTGTGTTATTAGTCTACTTAAGTTCCCATTGTTCAATTATGTTTTGTTCAATATAGCTTTTAGTGTAATAAAATGTATAAAATTTGCTTGGCCCATGTTTTTTGCTCAGGGGTGTATATCTAAGTGTATTATATATATATATATATATATATATATATATATATGTGCGTGTGTGCATGTGTATGTGTGTGTGTTTTCAAAATACATTTTCTTTTAGTATTAATTGTCTTCATAAAACAGTATATATATATATATATGTATGTATATGTATATGTTGGTGTATTTCTCGCACACCTATACTTCTTTCCCAGTCCCTATCTCTCTCTCTCTCTATCTCTCTCTCTCCCTATATTCACTCATGTTGCTTTGTGTATATATGTTTAGCTGTCTCTACTTGTAAATGCATGCGCAACCCTTTATGTATGGGCGTGTGTATTTGTTAGTATATGTATATATGTATATATGCATTTGTTTGTGTATATATATATGCATATAAATGTATATATTTTTACATGTGAGTGTTGTTTTTATACGTATGTGTATGTACATATTAACAAGAATAAAAAAGCATTGGAAATGCAAAAGGATATAGGGATGGTATGCTAAAAAGTATACAAACAAGATAGCTATGAATGGCTAGGCACATGGAAATAGAATTGCATCCACAGTATAGCCCTATAGCTTTTCTCCAATCTTCATTCCGTGCCATCATTACGATTGTAAAAAGCTATAGGGCTATACTTTGGATGCAATTCTATTTCCATGTGCCTAGCCATTCATAGCTATCTTGTTTGTATACTTTTTTGTATACCATCCCTATATCCTTTTGCATTTCCAATGCTTTTTTATTCTTGTTGATTAGTATTTTTACTTACAGTCTTATTTTTAAACTTACATTCATGATAGTATTGTCTTTTTCAGGAGGCGGCTCATTGCCGCCTCCATTAGTAGCAGGTCGCTTCCTGCTGGGTTTTAGGTCTTAGGGTTTTGGGCCTTAGGAGTTGCCTCTTGGTCCTCCATCGGTTTTATATTACATAGAGAGTGCTACTGCCTCTCTGATAAAACAGTTAGAGTATTATAAAGTTCTAAATTTTTCATACCTTCACTATTAAATTTTTCTTGGTTCATTCTTTGGCGTTTTGGCAAAGATTTGGCAGATTTTGATATTTATATTTATAATAGTTTGTGCATAAGGAAGTTTTTCCCGCTTGGGGTTCCTGTTATATTGTGCTTTTGAGTCAGCACGTAAGGCAGCCTTCTTTTTCTGGTTCTTTGTATAAAGAGCACGTGAGGTAGCTTTTTTCCCTCGGAATCCCTGTTATACCGTGCTTTTGAGTCAGCACGGGAGGCAGCCTTCTTTTTTTCTGGTTCTTTGTTATAAAGAGCACGTGACGCAGCCTTCTTTTTTTCTGGTACTTTATTATAAAGAGCACACGAGGTAGTTTTTCCCCTCGGGATCCCTGTTATACCGTGCTTTTGAGTCAGCACGTGAGGCAGCCTTCTTTGCCTCAGGATTTGCACGATACTTATTTTTTATTATTTCAGCATTTTTCTGATAGTATTCTTTTTGCTCAGCTAATACCTTGACTTTGTTTTTTTCATAGTCTATATTTCTCTGAGCTTTTTTACTACGTGCTGACTTTGGGGCATTTTTTATTAAATGTAAACATATAACACTTATGTGTATCTTACTATAATATCACTTATCTTATAGCAAGACAACTATCGTAGAATTGAGATACTGCCCCGTCACCAATATTTCAAGTGTGGAACGGTATACACACCAATAGTGTAGTTGTTATCTTTATATGAAGTCCTAATCAGTAACAGTGTGAGGTTACTTGGTTAAATTATGGTAGTTTATTTTAGAAAACTTACTTGTTTTTATTAGTAGATTGTGTATAGTAGCCACAATATCTAGTTATTTTTGTGGCTAGGGCTTAGATTTTGATTCTTTTTGGTCAGCTTCCAGTGAGTTCTTAGAAGATGACTTTCTTGCAGTTTCTTTTGCGGTTAATTTAACTTATTTCCTTTGGCGTTTGGTGAGTTCTTTGAAGAACTGGTCTGATCTACTTTTCTTAGCGAGCGAAGAGATTCAGCTGCATTTAACAATGCTTGTTATAGTGTATTTTTGCGCATGCGTGAGAATTTCAAGTTTCCTCCTTATTTTTCAATAGTTTGACAGTAGTCATGTGTCTTTCTGCCAAGAGCGACAGACGTTAGTGTTAGCCGTGATCGTCTAGAGGTTATGACCTCCACGTTGTGGCCGTGCTAACCTAGGTTCGAATCCTGGTCACAGTATTGACATTTTGTACATATTTTACAGTCCAAATCTGAAGAATTATTTGTTTTTATAGCATTGTTTTTTGACGTTTTACTTGCTGATAGGTTACTCTTATAACAATTTTGATCAACTGAGATAAAAATTTCGTGGTTTCATTAACGCTGGTGGGTTACTGTTTAAAGAAAAAACCTTAACGTTCACCTCAAATATTCAGCGTCCAAGAAATATAGGCCACTGGCAAACTGGAACGTCTGTGAGCATCCGGTGTATTATTTGGAGTTGTCCCTTTTGAGAGAAGTTCCGTGTTCGAAGTGGTCTGTCTACATTGGGTATATAGTGTTTAAAACTTGTTATTACACGTAATCTTATTTAATTATGGAGTTAGCTAAAAAGCGATGGTTCACTGCACTTCTCCGTGTAAAGAGCAGTCGATTGATGCGTGAACTGTTGTCAGAGACCGTTCGTACACCGAGATACATCGTCTCAAAAGAAAGAAGAAAGCAGAAGAAGAAAGAAGAAAGAAGAAAGAAGAACAATTGGCCATTTTTGTACCCTTTTTTTTGTTGCTCTCTTTTGACATTTTAACCGACGTTCTGACACTCGCTGGATTCGTAAGACGCTTCTCTGTAAGAATATGTGCTTTTTGAAACTTATAATTGATTTTAGTTGAGATTTGGATAGTTTTGTTTTGTAGGCGTATATAGGCGTGTACGGGCCATCCCTATATAGAGAGTGCTACCGCCTCTCTGATATATGAATTAATAAAAAGGAGCATTTCGTGTCTGTCTTTAAACAGATTAATTTGGAAACGACGTTTTCGTTCTTTTTTTCGAACGAGAATTAGCCTTTGATTTACAAATGAATATTATAGCGCCTCTCCTCGTTACGTCTTATATCCTTTGATTTCTTGTCCTCTCTTGGAATAAATAATACCGTTGGAATTCAAAATATTGTAGTTAAAGGCGCGTTTCATTTTTATTTACTGTTCAATATTTATTTTTTCTTTTATATGTGTATATGTATTGTGTGCATGTATGTATTTGCGTACTTATTTGTGTATATATTTAAAACTGGCATCTTCTTATTGGTGCACCTCATCTTTCTCCTTCCATTTCCTTTCCACTTTTCCCTGTGCATACTCATCACTTTCACTACACTGATGAAAGCTGAAGGATCGGTCGAAAATATGTACTTGTAAAAAAAGTGTTTAATTTTTTCATAATGTTATTTTGTATTCTTTTTTAATACATGAATATATATATATGTGTGTGTGTGTGTGTGTGTGGTTGTGGGTGTGTATCTGTGTGTGTGTGTGTTGTATGGATGAGTATGATATGTGTGTATGTTCATTTTTTAGTTGCTGTTGCTATATCATTAGGCAACGGTTGATGGTAAACCGGGATCTAATCTATATTACATACATTTTCAATTATAAATTAGACCACATTATAATACATAAAATACATTACTCATAATTTAATTGAGATAATCATTTCGATTTCTCTCTTACAATAATAAAAGAGCATATTACTGAAATTACTGGATATTATGAGGCATTATGGGATTACGTATTGATATTGAAAACCTATTTATCTTTCGCCTAATTTTATTTTACAAAAAAGAGGAGGAACTCAGACATAATTCGCAACAGTAAAATCAATACATTAAGTTTGAATGTGTGTTTTTTTTCTATAAACGATGGTCTTTATTCATTTCATATGGCTGTCCGTTTAAGGAAATATATAAAAGAATGAACACAATTTTTAGCTAAACTAATTTTACGTACTTATGAATTACTGCAACAATTGAAAGATATTTCTTGAGCATGTTTAACATTGAATTCCATTTTCAGTAAATGTGATAATTAATATGTCATAAAATAAAAACATTTAATTAATGATGCGTGTATGTTATTGCTTTTTTTAAAACCGTTGTAAATTATTTAATTAAAATAATTTGGATTTGTATGGAGGTCTTTTTTACCTTTCAGAAAATACGTATTCGTGTACCACATAAGATATAATCACATACTTACAAGAGTTTTCCTTAGACTATTGCAACATTTGAAATCAGATTAATTTATCTGACACCATATAGTATTTCATAGAGAAAGTTTATATTTGGAGATTATATTTTATATTGGAATGAACCACTATTTAACATTTAGTTTGAACGATAAATCATAAAAAAATCTTGTAGTAAAAAGGAGCACTAAAACTCTTAGGACTCTAAATCAATCATATTGATTACGTTCATTATTTCCTTTTAACATAGCTTTATGTGGTAACAGATCCATTCTTTTCCTTGAATAAGGATAAAATTGCAGATTGTTTAGAAATAGCACTATTATTTCATTTTCTTTTTATAACAAAACTGTTATATTTAATAAAACATCTTAAATGAAGTCATATTTAACGAAAACTAATGGTAATGCAAATGTAATTTATTGTTAAAATTACGAAATATTAAACATTTGTTATTAAAGTTCCTTAATATATTTTGGATATTCTTAACTTAAGTTCTCATTAAAAAAAGGTGGCATGTTTATGTATAGATGTTTTCACAGATTCGTTTTATTATAAAACCCACACTAATAAGCTTCACCACACGGCTTTAATTTCTTTATATAAGAAAACGCATTAAACCTCATACTCCTTATATATTGAAAGTGTATGATAAATGTATAACAAAAATTCTAAGACTAGAGCAAAAATCACAGCTTTATAATAGTGTGTCTATTTACAATTACATTGGCTTGGTGCAAAACCGTCGCAGCAGATGAATGGTTTATACGAGATAATTAAGAAAGTTATTAAATGCACAAAATCTCTTATGACAATAGTTTTAATGTGTATTTTTGGAGGTAGTGTTTATTGTTTTTTTTACACTGTACAAATGGCCTTAGGAGTTTCAAGATAATAGGTAGATTTCTACTTTGTTTAGATGACACTTCAGTCTGAAATCTATCGATGTAATTAAGTTTGTGCACCTGATCTATTTTATTAGTGAATTGAAATAATATCCCAATATGACTGTCGTAAGCATCACGGTTGAAATGCAAAATCGTAATATGTATTTGCCATATATATATATATATATATATATATATATATATATATATATATATATATATATATATATATATGCAATGCAATCTCAAACCACGTCTCTGCGCGTTCCGCTTTGTTTAATAGCACTTGCCAATGGAGGGATAAGACGACTGGAAACGAAGCTGGAGGAATATAAGCGCCTGGAATTCTCAAATTTGCTCAACGTGTATAGCCAGACTCATGCATATATATATATATATATATATATATATATATATATATATATATATATATATATATACTAGCAAACGTACCCGTCGTTGACTGAGTTCAAAAACAATCTACAGAAAATGCACTCTGATTTATGAAAGTATGATAGGTTATAAATAGGAAGCGTTGTAAAGAGATAGTTTCGAATTTGTAAGTATCAAAACCAAGGCAAAATATGATGAAAGTAAAAAATAGATAACCCCCATAATTTATTATACCATACCTGGTAACACTGAAACACTTATCACAATATTCTGTGGATCTATATTACAAAAAAACGTATTAAACTGTGTGACATATTCAATTCTATGGAGGTCAGGCGCGAACGAACACCCCATAGTTTTATTATACTATATTTCTTCAAACTGAAACATAATTATCAAAGTATACTCACAGAGATAGATATGAAAAGTTTTTATAAAAGTTTGTGCCTATTTCCATTTTATTGTGGCGAGGCGCGAACGCAAACCCCACAATTTTATTATACCACCCCTATTTAAGTTAAAACATACTTATCAAAGTATTATTATGTACATCTATATCAAAAACACTTGTAAACGTTTTTTTTTTAATTTAAATTGTTTTATTCCATATTTTGTGGACCAGGCGCGTACGCAGACCCCGCAATTTTAATGAATCATCATTATGCCAGATCAAGCATATCCATTTCAGTATCTCGATACATCATCTATCATTATATGTGATCAGTTTTCTTTAATAGTTCACAACATAGGAGCCTATTGGTGACCGCACACACACACAGACGTTCGGTTTTATATATATATATATATATATATATGTATATATATATATATATATATATATATATATATATATATGCAATAAATTTTAAAAAATGCAAAGGTACAACATGTGTGGTTGTATCAAGCTTTTTTAAATCTAAATTAAGCTTTCGACAGCATCAACTTTGATGCGCGCTTGATTATTCTAGACAGACTTGGATGACATCTGTTTTGTGAAAATGTTGAGGATTAACAGGGACGTGTTAAAGCTTTTAGTATATTACCTAGACCAATAGGTGAAAAAGCATAGAGAGTGACATCGGCGCTTGGACGAATTTTACAGTTTACTTTACAACAAATCTGTTTATGTTTTTCAAAAAGGTCATGTCGGAATGTAGTTGCTTTTAAAACGTTCATTCTTCGATGTTGAAGTGAAAAATCAAAAAAATTTTCCACGCTTCCATATGCGAGTTTATTTATGCAAATGACATAGATCTTGTTTTAAACACAGTGAAGGATATGCAATGAAGAATGGATAAATGTCAAATGCTTACAAAGCTTTCGGTCTGTTTATTAGTTTGACAGAAAATCGTTGTTATGTATTAATCTCCACACGCTGTCCTATATTTTGACCTAACTATTCTGATTGACGAGACGGGATTGAACGTCAATGATGCCCTTCACTCTCATAGAAGCTTGCTAAATAGTGATTACACCATCAATGTTGAAATAATACAGAGGTTAGCTCAGGATAGCTCAATTTTTCTGGCTGGTTTTAAAAACGTGTCTTTTCGGAGATAAGGAGTAGTGAGAAGACATAAATCAGTGGTTGATGCATGTGTTTATTAGAACGATTTACTACTATTTAAGGCGTCTTAAAGCTTAAAAAATTCCATCAAACATCAATCCCTGAAATAACGAACATCAGCTGAATATATATATATATATATATATATATATATATATATATATATATAAATGTATATATCCGAGCTGCTTCCCTGTATCACATATCTTCACTGCAGCTAGACAAACAACTGTGTCAAGGTAAGATTAAAAAGAGAGATTTTCTTTTTGTTTTGCACAAGTATAAAATATCGCTATCTATTCATGAGTATTTAAAGGTCGGGCAGAAACAATAACTGAAAACATCCTAAGGCGATACTGCTCATAAAAAATTAGATTTCGTTCTGTTTACCGGCTTATAATACTAATACCTTTTTAATATTTACACCAAATAAATCTGTAATAAGCCTAAAAACTGCCAAACCATGACTGAAGCGTGTCAGACATCGTACAGTCATGAGAAAAATGAATTCGCGGTTATTGTTTTTGAGGGTTTCACATATTTGTGGTAAGCTCTTAAGCATAAGTCAAGCTTACTGCTAAAGAGTTTTCTATATAAAAAAATCTATAATGACAATTCTACATTTCGCATTTCTTTATACTCCTATTACCACAAAAGTATTGAGTTATCCTGAAAGAAAATGTCTTAATTCGAAGGAGTTTGGAAGTCAATAATTAAGTTGGAATGAGGAAATTGTATCACTAAACGTGCAAATAGAATGACCGGATATTGAGAATACACTGACCTGTGTATTTTCCAGATAATTAGTTCAGGTCTAAGTAACACCATTGATCAAATATTTGTAAAATACTTGAACGTAAAGAAAATAGAGAATGAACAGCCCTATAAGGAGTATCATTAATCGATATGATATATTGTTGGCATTCGGCAAAACGTATATGTGTAAATATTTTGTTTGAATGAATAATCTGAAGACGTAATCATACCGTAGAAGATTTTTATTTTATTTTCACTATCATAACATTAAATATATAATATAATAATATTACCGAATTATATAAACATAAAATCATTGGTACTAAATTGTATTTATTGAAATATCGGTATTAACATATCTCCAAATTCTCAATTCCAAAAATATTAATATTAAAACAATGTTATGCCCCAATGTACAATACTTAATACAGGTGACCCCAAAAAAACGGGTCCTACTATAATTAGGCCCCGTTTCTTAGTGTGTTATCCGAATGCAATGAAACTTTGGTCATAACTAGTTTATTATATTCAAAACATCTCATCAAAACACTGGGGTCTTTGGCCTTATTTTCTCCGTTGACTGTATAATTTTCAGAAAAAACAATTGAGTGACCTCTGTTTTTTTATGGGGGGAGGGGTCACCCTGTATATATGGATTTTTTTATCTATACACACGAAAAGTAGTATTATATCGGTCATGCGATACTAATTCCATGTTTGTATGGTATGAACACATGGCGGAAATTTAAGTGATATCAGACATTAATGCAGTACTTATAGTGATTTTCACTGCATTTATCCTTCAAATTATTCTTTGAGATGTTCGACATTGTCTGCTGAATTCTATCAATTTTGAATAACGTGAATTGTAGAACATTGTAACTTGTTGGTCAGGTTAAACACTTGAATAGCGTGCTCTTCAATAAACGCAAACTTTGAATTGACAAATCGAAAGCATTTCGGTTATTGCTTCTTCGTAGAAACGGGTTTGTCGGTTCCGGTGTCTCTTCATATATATGGCATGCAATCAATATGTCGAGAATAGACGCAGTGACATTTACAATCAACAGCGAATCAAAAATCGATGTTGTTTTGACTGGTGGATTAAATGTCTGTAGCATGGAGTAATACATTTCCACAAACGTTAATGGATGCTCATGACCATAAGACGATCATTTCCTAAAATTAGTTGTCGAATTCAATTTGTCTGGTCATCTCTCATAAAGTATTCGGCTTAGTTTTACACACACACAAACACACACAAACACACACACACACATATATATATATATATATATATATATATATATGTGTGTGTGTGTGTGTGTGTGTGTGTGTGTGTGTGTGTGTATGTGTGTGTGTGTGTGGAGGGGTGTTCCCCCAAACCTCTGGGCTTGATAAAGGGGAGACAAACACTTGCTGTTCTGTTTTCTAATGATCTGAAATAATTGCAAGGAGAGATTGATCCCAAACATCTCACATATGGTATATCTCCTTTTTTTAGAAATAAGGTCCGATTATGAACATATTCAGTATCAAATTTTCGTTATATATTGTGAAATTTACTTTATATATGAAAACCAAAGAAGGGAGATATAATATATGAGAAATATTTGGAATCAAGTCTCCTCTTGCTACTATTTCAAATCATATGAACCCATAGCAGCGAGCATTAGTTGCCCTCTCTAAAGGACAGATGTTTTGGGTAATTATCATATATTTTGTAATTCATATATAAACTACTAAACAAATAACTATGATTGAAATCACTACTATTATTGGTTTTCGAGAGTACTAAAAACGTAAATAACGTTTAACACTTCCGGAAACAGGTAGTTTCCAAGGTATAACCAAATTATAGTTTCAAAAAGAAGGAGATTACTTTTGTATATAAAATTAACGTGAGACTAATACTCACTTTATAGCAACCTTTATTTTTCAAGGGGCATCTCTTTTTTTTTTTTTTAGAAATTGTGTTTATTTGGTAATTGTTCCCAACACAAAACTTATCTTTGCTTTTTTATAGTGTTTCGGGGAGTGCTGGAAACAAATATAGCATTTAAATTGTCTGCATACACGTATTCACCGTATATTCTTTATGTTACATATGGTGAGCCTTTTTATATCATGCGCATATTTTTTATTGAAAGAGTCGTGTTGGCTTCCAGGCCACAATAAACACCACTCATAAAAAAGAACTTTGACCATAAAGTGGGTTCACATTTTACCTTAAATCGATAAAGAAAAAAGTGACCCACTTCTTAAAACTATAATTTCCTCATCTTAAAAATTACTTCTTTCCTGGAATTTGAAATGTCATTTTCATATTTATCACTCTTTAAGACTTATAATAGTGGCAAAGTTAGATGGAAATGATATAAATTCTTTTATAATATAATATGGGAAACAATTAAAGATTTATAATTATAAAAAAGTAATAAATGAAAAGGAAACAATTATACATTATTGGATAGTAATAGAGTGATGAGTCAAGTTAAGGAGGGAAAAGAAATAAAATAAGATGTTTTTCACTAAGTTTTGGGAACATTTAGAGTTTTAATTTACATAGGTTAGTGTTTTTGTTTTATAAAACCAGATTAAGGTAAATACATAATTATAGCGACACATTCTTACTTTGTTCAGATTGTGTGTTTGGTCTTTTACTCGATATATAAAATGTCCCAGACTTACACATCCCAAAAATGGGTGCTATTCTTGTAACTCTTGAAGAAAATTCTCTCTCCTTTAGAAAACGTTCCTGCTTACGCAAGTGCTCACTTGTAGTTTTGTATGCGTTGTAGTTTATAAAAGACTGATCTCATCTTCCGTGCAAACACAACTTCCGCCGGTGAGACCACTGTTGAAGAATTAAAATTATGTGTACATCTGTATACGTGTATGGACGGTTGGGCGGCTTTATCTGGCAATGTACCTTGAACAATTTTCAGTGCTATTTTAAGCATATCTATAAACAAATCTTCTTCGGTGCTATTTTGAATATATCCATAAATCTTCCCGCATTCGATCGAGTGTTATATTGGGGCGCGTTGATGTTTGATCTGGAACATATTGGAAAAACGTTTGAAGTCTGAGAATTTGAACTGAGTTCCATAATTGCTGCAGTTTACTACACTGAAACGTGCAAACAGTTTATGTAAAAGATTTATTTTTGTTTGTGATGGTGGTATGGTGTATATTATAATCGACGACTTGGTGTAGCTATCAACTACAGTTAAGTAGCGGTCATTGAGACGGCCTGAAAAACCTATGTGGTTAGTTTCAACGAAGGTTTAATTCTGATAAGTGGTGCTTGTCTAGCTTGAGTGCAACTCTGCAAAAGTCGATCATCTCCATAATGTATTTGTCTATGTATGACCAGTAGACGTAGCTTTTAATTAAACTTTTCATTCGGTTTTTCCACCGTGTCCCATGTGAACATCCTGTGAAATTATTTCCTAGAGATTCTCCAGAATTGACATTTTTTCGCTA
This sequence comes from Euprymna scolopes, assembly GCF_053919585.1. Lineage (NCBI taxonomy): Eukaryota > Metazoa > Mollusca > Cephalopoda > Sepiida > Sepiolidae > Euprymna > Euprymna scolopes. The sequence goes on along the minus strand of NC_136484.1, from coordinate 9,378,807 downwards.
TATAGAATGACCTCGTAACAAAGCGAAAATTATTTTGGTACTTTCTTGTCCTTCATAGCGATCTTGCCTTTGATGTCGGAAATATAAAGTCGTCATTTTTTTTATTCTCTTTTAATTTCAGGACGGCATACTAGAACATTTAATTTTCGTTGCTCCTCGTTGTTTTTATTACAAAAGCGGTACGAGGAGCAGCAATTATGGAATCCTCAAATGGTTCTTTTTCTCTCGTATAAATCTGGAAAGGTCATCTGTATGGTCAATTTGTTTGGATGATAGGTACTCCAATTAACTGCCTAATTTAGTAGGATCGTACCTCAGTTTAGTATTCTATTGGCGGTATACGTCTGTAAGACTGTTTTGGATCAGAAAATCGTTAGTAACGGCTTATGATTGGTTTGTAACGGAAAATTTCTGCAATATAAGGACCTATGACATTTTGTTTCCGCGAATATGATACTTAGCACTACGTTTTCGATTGGTGAGTACTGCCCCTCGGCTGACAGAAGTGTTCTCGATGTATGATCGATCGGTGTATTAGTACGCTAGGGAATTATATAAAGTATACCAGTTCCAACACCATATTAGTTTGCGTCGCTTGCTACTATTATTTTCAGCTTTGGGTCATAGTGCGTAAAAAAATCCGATGTGAAAGAATCCTTGAATTTTTTAAACGCCGCTTGACATTCACATGTCCACTTCCAGGCTTTATCGTTCATAAATAATTCATCCATCAGAGTGCGCAGGTCATGCATGTTCTTTATTACGACTTGCCAGCTTCAGTAAATTACGTTTTATTAGTTGCTTTTTCCGGTTTTTCTTTATTTTTAAATGTTACACCTTCGTCATATTGCTTACGGGTGTTTTTTTCATGACTTACAATTATTCGCGTGTTCTGGCCTTTTAAAACCATGTTTTTATCTTCTTTTTCTTCTTACACGCGAGTGGGCAGATTAATATCACTTCGTTAGAAAGAGAACAAAAGACTCCTTCAATATAGAAGAATGTTACTGTCAGTGAATGTCTCCTCAAACACTGCTTTCAAGAGTGCTTATACTTTTTCGGAATTTCTTCGAATAGGGATTTCTCAAACGTATTTCTCTCTAGGTGAAAGCTGTCAAAACTAATCGTTTAGGGGATGTTGTGCACAATTTCTGGAAAGGATTATTATTATTATTATTATTATTATTATTATTATTATTATTATTATTATTATTATTGTTGTTGTTGCTGTTGTTGTTGTTATTATTATAATAATAATAATAATAATAATAATAATAATAATAATAATAATAATACCTTAATTCCCGTAAGCCTATGATTGTTATAATAATACTTATCAAACGACTACGAAGTCTTTTCTGAACTCTATCAAGGCAGGATCAGTCCTTTCTAGCAGCTCCTGGCCAGCTGTGGCAACAGTACTCCATCCTTGGACGTACCTGGCTCTTATAAAGATAGAGAATTGCATCACTAATGAGATATTTACTGGATCAATAAAAGGACCTCACCATTTTTCCCGTGGCCTTGGCAACGGATTTAATGTATATGTTTCATTTAAGATCAGGAGTAATGGTCAAGCCAATAAGCTTGTCAAAACATGAGGCTTCCCGAAGACGACAGCCATTCATTTCAATTGATGCCAGATGAGGATCAGAGCGTTGATGATGTAAAAATAAGAGCTTGGTTTAAGATGTATTAAAAGTGAAAAGCCACCTCTTTCCACGTTGTACCAATTGCTCAGGATCAGACCACAGAAAATGTGAGAGACTTGGTCGTTTACGGTCTTAGATGTGCTACCATAGATAGTAGTGTCATCAGCATAAATGTCTATCAATGAGGTAAGGATGTGATTTGGAAGATCAATAATGTAGATCGGAAAGAGAATTTGGCCCAGGATGGACCCGTGTGGGACTCTAGAATTAATACTGTGTGCTTCTGATGTCTGCCCATCAACCACTACTCTTATGAACCTACGAGAGATAAATAATTTAATAATTGAGAAGACATTTCCAGGTATACCGTAGCTGGAGATCTTGTGAAGTAAACCTTTATGCCATACTCTATCAAAGGTCCTTTGATATGTCAAGAGCAATTGCCCTTATAAAGGTAGCCTCCATTGAGAGATTTGATAATTCTGTGAGATTCCTCTCTCTCTATTTCTCTCCGTCTCTCTCTTTTTCTTTCTATTTCTCTCTCTCTTTCTCTCTCTCTCTCTCTCTCTCTCTATATATATATATATATATATATATATGTATATTTATATATATATAACCCCGTCTATGCGACAGACAAGAAGTAAGAAACGTTGGTGGAAACATATATGTCAGTTTAAATAACACTCCAGTAATTATAAAAAAACAATCAACGTCATCCACTATTAAGACTTGACAAAATACCTCTTATCTCCATAAAAAAATATAAGAAAAGCATAGCCTTTAAAGCTCCAGCATCGCCAGTTACTCAAAAGAACTTGTCCTGTTTTGACACAGCTACTTTATATTAACAGGGTGGAGCGAAACATTAAATCAAATTATAGTCGAAAAATATGACCGTCTTGAAGAAGCCAAGGATACACCAGTTGCCGACTAATATATCCTGTTTCCTATATAGCAATCTATAGAAAAGAAAGGGAGATCACTCATTAAAAATGCAAGCTAAAAAGAAAGACAAAAAGTGTATTTCCTATACGGACGAATAAACAAAACAACGACAAGATGCTAAAAAGGAGAGAGAATAATGTGAACAATGTTAGGATTAATGGAATGTGTGCGAACCAAATAACGGATTAATGGAATGTGTGCGAACCAAATAACGGATTAATGGAATGTGTGCGAACCAAATAATGGATGCGAAACAGAAACAAATGACGCTGTCTACATTGTTATAAAACCTGTGTCTATGCTTTAAAAGAAAAAAAAAACTATAGAAGTTTGGAGCACAAAACAAAATACCACGCTGTAAACAGAAGTATCAAAATGAGATGAGAATTTGCAGAAGAGAATTGTCTCTGATCAAATACTTTACTTTTGACGCAGCAGTGCAAGACGAAATCAGCAACAGACTTAGTGGAAAATATGACATAAAAGAAAGGTAGCTTTAGAACATGAACAAAAAACACCATTCTATTTTGCAACAACTATTTTGACCAGTTGTAAAGAACTTATTTACCTTGCCATATACATAGAAAGATCACTTTTAAAAGAATTATACTCGATACCCCATCTTCTAACGTAGACTCCCTACTAACGAGTACGCTTCTATTACAAGGGCCCAACGTTCCAATACTCAAGATGTTAAAAATGACATGTTGTTCGTGTGCTAATATTGCATTTCTCAATTGCTATCTTAGAAAAGTTCTACTTTATCGGCTATTCATTTTTAACATCCAAACCTTACCGCAAGATTGCCATATACATTGCATATATGCTTACATTAAAGATTGATATCATTATGATAGGAACATCAACAACGAAAGTTCTTAACTGCTATACATGTGCTTCGGAACAGAACCTATTCAAAACCACTTCCATATTAACCCTATATCATCCGCGCAACAATAAAGTAACTGCGGAGAAAATTCACCATAACCTATATGTCATGTCGTGCTGCCAACATTTATGTCTTTGGAGATGTCAACGTCAATATCGTTGTCTGGTTGACTCAATCAATACCGACTAGAAAGGGAAGTTATCTTATGTATCTCTTTCTATGCTTTGACAGATCGTTGACACAACCTAGTCGCATTCCCATGACTAATATTCAATTTGCTAGTCTTATATATATTTTGGAACCATCATCTCCTAAACTGTGTTCATGATCGGGGTTGTCGTTCTTGGTATCGACCAGCCATATGATTAAGATAAAAAACAAAGTGTAAGAAAACCTCAGCTGTCCTAAACAATGGAACCGAGACGGTTGACTGTGATACTTTCTGTAAATTCATATTACCCACACCCCAATGCTACATTTTCAAAAAGTGTCTGCCCTCTCAGACATCGGAAATAGTAGAAATGCTTACTGTCAGTGTTGACAATAATATATTTTTTTTTAATTCTCGACTTAATCCAAATTGCTAACGGTGATACACCTCTCAATTGGAAGTAGCAAAGCAGAGTTATTGTTCCGAAAAGTTTCGGTGAAATAAAATCAGAGTTCTGAAAAAATGCGTATTTTTGATCTCCACGTTTATCACCGGTGTCTAACTAATTATTTCCAACAGAGCCAAACACTTCGATAAGAATGTCGCATTAAACTACATTGCGTGATGAAACAGCATGCCGTATGAATTTCCTCATAGAACTCAAAATAACCCTACCTTTTTCAATATATCCAGTTGTCACACTTATAAAGAAACTAAATTCCAGAAAAGTAACTGACCATAGCGACATTTCACTAATAGTGATAAAAATCTCCACTCAAAACCGCCTCCTTCACTAACGATATAATTATCCTTAAACAGCGATTCTTTCCAATTCCAGGGAAACCATTAACAGTTTCACCTGTATTTGACAATACGGTATTCTGCTATTCAGTATAGACAAACCAGTCTCCTATGTGTTGTTAATAGAGTTGGGTATCAATAGAAAAACGTACAAAGTACCTCATTAAAACCGGCCTAATCAGCGACATACAATGTGATTTCCTTCCGATATATAAGCAGCTAATGTGTCGGCGGTGATATTCCACACAATAAATAAATGTGTTGAGAGTGGTCTCAATTCTAGAGCAATTTTATAAAGTTGTGAAGAAATGTATTCTTCACAGGATCCTCTAAAAGTGCTAGAAATGGCGCTTCAGACACTACATGTTTTCTGCCTATTAAGTTTATTAAATTAGTCGCTGATGTGTCCAAATACGAAACTCATAATATTAGCCCTTACCCTTACCCCAGAGATGAATTCTGAGCGTAACATTTTTCTCGATTTTTATCAACGATCTTCCAAATCACATTCTAAGATCTTTCATCGACATATAAGATAATATACTAACATCTATGACACTATTTTAAAGGTCAGCAATGAGCAGGATCTTTCCGATTCCCTTTCCGCTGACCTGAACTATGTTGTACAATAGGGTAAACTAGACTAGTTACTTTTAATGCATCTAAATGAAAACGTCTAAATTTCACCACAACACTCAAATCTTACTAGGCTCATGTTAAACGGATCTACTCTTTAGGAAGAACCTCGCTTTAAATACAACGTCTGAGAATGATACTTACTTCGGACTGAAATAAAAGACTTGGATCAGAGCCGCTTCCAGAATCAGGTTAAAATGGTGAAATCAGTGCACTACTCAGGAAATGCAACTAGCGACACTGGCCTCAACATATACAAGAATTAAAGATGTCCCGTCTAGGGGGGATTTTAATAGTAGCTTTTGCTGCCCTGGCAGGATACAAAACTGTATTTATAGGTCAAGGAAATTTTAGCCGGCTATTTCCTTTCTTCACCGAACAGACGTTGCGAATTTTTCTCTGCTGTATTGTCTTTTCAATGTAGGTGTAAGACTAAACTTTAATAAATAACCCCCCTGTAAACGCTTTGTAACAAATGCACGTCAACCATTCTCCTAACTCTCAATCCTTATCGAAACTTAAACAAAAATGTTAGGTGTAGATATCTTTATTTAAACTTGTCAGGGGAACAAGATAGCGTTTGACTGCTCCACGTCTTACTATAACATGGTCGTTTTGAAGTGTTACTATGTTGTTGGTGATTGGTCTACTTTACTTAAGTTCAACTATTAAACACTTATTGTTATCCTAAATAACGCCCTGGCCTTTATAAGGGTTATTTGTTTAAGTAAAAAAAAAAACAAATTTGGAAGCAAAATGATATAAAAAAAAATGAAAATAAGAATAATGCGAAAACTAAAAGTAAGCAGTTCACAAAAATATAGTGTTTTTTCTAACGAAAAATTACAAAAGAAACAAAACCTGGAGGATTATTAGATGCGTTTGTTTATTGTTACTGACAATGATAAGAGCAGATGCACCCTAGAAATTGCTAAAAACAACGAAAAAAAAAAAAAACAGAAACGGATATAATAACTGGAATTCCGAATATATTGCATATAAACTTCTACCTACGATCTTGTATAAATTATGAACGTGGTTACAGACATATTTATTAGATATAATAAAATCTTATCTTACTTCCTAGGAGCGACATCATCACGATTGTCAAAACCTAAAGACAAAGCAGCTCATATTTTAACCGCTAACTGAAAAGTCCTCGCACTCTTCTAAACAGGACCGGCTACTTCTACAACAGTTATATCTATATTGACTTGAAACCGTCATTAACTCATACACTTGCAACGACAAGTAAACTTCACAATTACAAAAATACTGGTCTTTTCCCATATCAGTCCGACTACTGTCATTGACTGCAACGATTACAGTCTATTATTATGGAGTATACACAAGCATACAAAAAACGAACACCTCAACTCTAATTCACTACGGCAGTTAAATTGCCAGACATTTTTATGCATCATTTATTCCATTTAAACTTACAAAAACACATTGGTATGAATCATTTAATCACTGTAAAATTACACATGCCATTTCCGTATTACTTGCATTACCGTTATTTGCATATTGTTAGAAGTAAAGGAATTACGTCGCAGCTTTCTATACATCATATCAGGTTTCACGTCCTATATTTAACTCAGTTGCATTTAAACCAACTAGAAATCAGTAAAAAATAATTAGCAACACTTACAATATACTCCACATTTCTCGTATTTTTCTGCTTCCTTAAATACATTTTACTTTCATGTGGGAGGGAGGGGGAATGTGAGGTTCATTATTTATAGCTGTTCGCTTCCGTGGTTTCTTTCTTTTTTCGTTTATAAAACTTTATATTTCTGATTAAAAGAGTTACTTTGTTTTGTTTTTTTTAATTTTTTGGTTTTTTATTTGTTTTCTTTTGTATCAAATGACAACGAAAACCATTCATTTGTTTTTAGTGTGAGTTCCTGTTTTTGAGATTGCTATATTATAGCAATTACATCGCAGATTTCTTTACATCATATTTTTCCCGATTAAGCTCAATTACATTTTAACCAACTAGAAAACTATCAAAAATATTTAAGAAGACCAAATATATAATCTACATTTATTGTATTATTAATTTCTTCTTTTATTTGGTTGAAGAAAGGTTCCTCTACGGTTTTTAGCGTCGAAAAATTTATATGACTAAATGAATGAATCATAGGAAACGAGACGAACGTTTTTAATGTTTGTTTTAGCATCCAAAATTATCACATAAATAAATGAAACTTGAACAAGGGGGACTTAAACTTTTTTTAATATTGATCGTTAGTATGCAAAAGTTTTAAATGGATAACTGAACGAATCTTTGTAAACGAGACGAACTTAAATTTTTCGTGGTGTTTTTAGCGTCCAAAATTATAAAATGATTAAATTAACGAATCTTAGTAAATAAGACGAACTTTGCTATTTAATGTTGGTTTTTAACGTCCGAAATTTGGAAATCCATAAATGATTGAATCATAGTAGTGACGAACTTCACATTTTTTCTGTTGTATTTTGTTAATTTTTTTTTATGATGACAAATTTGCTTAAACAGTTCGTAATATAAACAAAGCTTTTGACCAGGGAACACACTATTGAATTCACAACACAATTCTAGGAAAAAGAAAAATTTTGGCAGCAACGAAAGTCTTATATATCAATAGCGCAGCGGGTGGCGATCGGATTTTGATAACGATCACGTTGGAACCTTCATCGAAGCCAATCCAGGCAACTATTCGTGAACGTTAATCTACATGAGATGTAACGTATACAATGATTTCCAACCGCTTGAGACTGATTGAAAAGACAAAAACTTGAAAAATTGATGCCTCACCAACCGAGAAAATCACCGTAATAAAGTTCCATCTTCCCTACACCCCGCTTCCTGACTGACGTGGGACTTCAGATGAACAGTGGGTGATTTAGGACAACCGGCGACGTTCAGCTTAGTGGTGGGACGCCGACAAACTCCAGGACACTTCGTAAACAAGAATTGCAACACAAATACTCCATGCTGACTGTTTAACGATCTACGACATTTCACCTATTACAATATTTTGAATGCTAGCGAAACCTATCAACAAATTGATGAAATGAATCAAAAACTTCGACAACGACACCCACTAGTATTCAACAGACAAGGCCCAATTCCCCATCCAGGAGAATGTCTGACAGCACGTTGCAAAACCGGCCCTGCAGAAGTTGAATGAATTGGTATTCGAAACTCTGCTTAATCTGCCATGCTCTCTAGTCCGCTTATCTATCGACTACTACTTTTCCAAGCGTTTTGACAACTTTCTGTGCGAGAAATACTTAAAATATTTAAGCAGTATCAAAAACGCGTTCAGTGACTTCATATCCAAGAGAACAACACATTTTTACGTTACTGGCATTAGTACAAATGTTTTACGTCAGCAAATGTGTTTTGAATCTGATAGGGTTTATTTCGATCAATAAACATTTATTTTAGCTGAGATATGTCTGTCTAAATCTGTTAAAAAATTTAGGAATCTCATTTGCCAAATCGGTAAAACTTATCTTAGATGTTAGCGACCATCAGTGTAAGGCTTTAACATCGCGCCGACCGCATTTACTTTAAAAACCTATATAACGGATGCATTAATTATATTTAAAAAAAGTCAAAGAGGCAAACAATAAGATAATATTTTATTTCCATACAACATTTCTCTCAGGATTTAAATACAGACGTTACAAAACTAGTAGAGGTGTACACTTACCAGACACATCTGTTACTGCTATTATAAATGCGTTGAAGTTTTTTAAAAGTTTGTTTCTTTTATAAGAGCATGGAAAATTAAAGGCGAAGTTGTTTCTTAATTGAGAATGTTTGCGAAGTTCCAGTAAATTATATTTGTTTTCAACAAAAGTGTATGTACACATGCGTCTACGTATGTTTATGCCATATTTTCACCGCTGATCAATATGCTAGATTTTAATTTGTTAACAGCAAGTCGCTCTGAGTTGCTCGGTCATAAGGTAAACTCGCATATGATACTTTAACTGTGTGCAGATTTTGTATATAGCAATATAATTTTTTTATTGAAATATTGTTCCGAATAAATAGTAATGATATTTTCTAAATTAAAAATAAAAATATCAAACGTGGCATAACATAATCTCCAAGATCGTTTTTACTCTATAAAGTATACGTTAATCTGTCCTTGGTTTTTTGGTGGAATCCCTATTATAATTATTCACCTATTCCTAAGTACTATGAGGATCTTTAAAATATATTTAATCTCGACTAAAAAAATATGACACTAAATTATCAGGAGTTACGAGACAGTTTATGTTATTGAGAAATGATTTAAACTATTCTATCTGGAATACCATGGTTTCACAGACATGATTTTTCCTGTTAATACCAAACCAAACAAATGTAAACAACATTTTTGAACTATATTTTGTACACATTCTGTCGTGCATAACTGGAGTGATTGTATATTAAATGTTATTCTAAGTTACACCGCGTTGATTTAAATCTGTTGGAATCAATTACATCGGTAATTGTTTAACTTCATAAATTTCCTCACAGTGCAAAACAGTATAAACGAGAATGGTCACTAACACTCATAGATTTTTATAAAAATATACTGTAGAAAAACTATTTGTAAATGTGGAAAAATAATGGCAGATAATGGTTAATAGTACAATCACATCAAATTGTATTCCATACATTCTTTCTCACTATATGTATATATGTACACGTTAGAAACACATGGAATAGCTTAGATTCAAATCTCTGTGTTTTGTACGACCAAAATATTTTAGACACCATAAACGCACCCCGTGTTATGAATCATACGCATTTGTTTGTTCGATGACAAAGAACACAAATTTTGTTTTAATATTGAACCTTTGTTCATCTGATGAGGTAGATTCTCTGAATTAAGATTTCATTAAAACATGTATGCATATATGTAACCACGAATATATGTATAATAAACAGAATATATGCTAGCTACGTCCTCCGTCGAGCACTCTTTAATAAACACGGGGGTAGCAGTGGATGTACATCTTGGAAACAAGACTATACACACATTATATATATATATATATTAAATATATATATATATATATATATATATATATATACACACGTGTGTATATGTGTGTGTGCGGATGTATGTGTGTGTGAGTAAATCTAAGAGAAAATTACCATAATTTAATTTTTCTACAATTGCTTCTGCTGTCTTGAAAAATATATATTCGGAATTAAAAAAATAGCTAAAATATTCAATTTCTTAAGTGGAGCTGCATCTGTGCTCACCAAAATGTAATATCACAAATATCAGTAAAGTTCTATGTAGTTATTTATTTTAATTCTTGTGTTTGTATAATGCATAAAAGTGTTGCCTATTAAAATATTAAACACGAAACATATATTTACACTTTAGTCATTCGAATATAATGTGCCTGTAATATGCTTTTCCATCTATAAAGACTACGCATCGATCAAAGTGTACGCAACCACAGTTGCCAAGCAGTTGTTTCAAGAAAATATTAATAGGTGTTCGTCGTTGACAGTTTCAATCACTTGCCAATTTGACTAAGACAAAACCTCGCTGATACTTATTATCAAATGTCGAATACTCCAGCTGTCAACAACAAAATATTGCGTGCCACGTATGATGCTGAATATATATTGATAGTCGTTTTTCTGTTAAATGTTTCATCTGTTCTGTTTATTGACAGCAACTGTTTTAGCAAGCTGCAATCATAAACTGTTGGTCCTGGATATGCCCTTAAACTAGACCCAGTGGTGAGGCCGAAGCTTGCGGGCTTTGGGGAGTGTGGAACCACCCTTTAATTGCTATTGCTCCCAGGTCCACTCTGACCCGGAGTGGTATTACCTGTTAGGGTGCCAACGATGGACTAAGTAGAAACAGACTTGAAACAAAAATATTCTATTACAAATTCTTCTCCAAAATCTTTGGATTCGGCATTAAATAATCTGGAAAGGGATGATATGCAGTAAAACAAAAAAACAACCAACCAACAAATCATAAACTGTCTGTAAGCAATTTGATTTAACGTTTGAAAGCGGTATTCATTAAATAGCTCATTTATGGAATTATGCCGAAATGACATTTAGTCTTTGTAAAAGTTATTTGCTCAGATTGTCATAAATAAAGGCGCACCTTATATCATAAAAAAGATTAATACTTTGAACATTTGTAAATTAATGATTTTAAAGTCATGTGTATATATACAATTGAACAAAGGGAATCAGGAGAATAGAATTCATGGTTTTCAATAAGCATGGAGATTGCTTTGATATCAACGAAGACATTCATACAAGGAGAACGGCAATTTGTTCGTTTATTTAAGACAATTCGCTTATAAATATTCAGAACACTTGTCTAAACTGTGCCAATCGCTTTATTGCAGATAAGTAAAATATCAATATTTTCCTGAATATACGTCACGAAAAAAAAAAGGAAAATTGTACTAAAAAAGGGTTGCTTTAAGATTAGTTATTTCCCAAAATGTTATCTAACTATATGCTATATTCATGAAGTCATGGAATTTTATGTATTATCAAAGTAATCTTACTGTCCATCGCTTTATTGCAGATCTCTTACTATAGCAAAATATCAGGCGAATAAAGGTTATCGAAAAGCAAGAGATAGTCCATCACAAATTTATCCACAGAGCTGGAATGGGATTAAAAAACCTTGGCTGCATTCTTGAATAAAACTCTAAAAGATCAGTACTTCTACTATTGCAAGAGCGGAAATCGCTCCAATATTTAGGCAGACCAGATACAATGTGTTGAACGAGACTGCAAGGAACATTAAACCTATTTCTAGATCTCCATTGAGCAAAACAACATAGGGAAAAAACGATGATTTTTTATACATGACACTACGATCCCATTCTGCTTGGGGCGAGTGCATCCCTCCTAGAATCTATGGAATTCGTTGGGGAAACTCTCATGACCTGACCACCGTGTTCTGCAGACTTTAACTCCATTGACTAGCTCTGGTCAATAGTAAAAAGAAAAGTTTATGGGTAGGAGTGGCATTTGCTTCACAGAATGCTTTGTGGAGGAACATAGTTTATGTTGCTAGAGCCACAATCTCATATTAAGATCCAGAAATTGACTTCCTCGGAGGACATACAGTTGTTTTAAGTTATTAAGAAAATGGTGGATATCTCGACAAATAATTAATTCATATGTGGCCCATACCAAGGTTATGTTATTGTTTATTATTCTTTGACAGAAAAATATAATAAAAAGTAAAGTTCGCAAGATAGGGCATTGTATTTTCGCCCTAAAACAACATTTTAAGAGAACTGCAACAAGGTAATGGACAGTGGAAATCCTTCGATAAAGAATAAGATGGCATAACAATGTGAATACCACATTAATATTCATAACAGTTTTGGAAATAACTATCTTAAAGAAATCGTTTGATGATAAAACTTTTCATTTCGTTGTGACGTATATTTAGTGAAATATTAATAGTTTACTAATCTGCAATTGACACAGTATATATTTAAGAAGTATGAATGATTTAACATACGTTTCAGGAATATTATGGATTTTGGAGACTCGTAGCTATAGTATGATGATGAGAAAATGGTATAAAAATAAATATTAATTTGCTCTTTAACTTTATATACTTGTTGTTAATTGTGCTATAAATATTTTGATTATGTCTTGTTAAAAATATAAAAATATTGGTCCCGAAGTGGTCTCCGAAATGGTGTTTGACATTTACAATCAAGGGCTTCACTTTTTTATTCAACGATATCTAATTGATATATATAGAATATGTACTTAGTAATAGACAACGCGCACTCAACACAAATCTATCGAATAGAAAACGATCATACACTTCTGTCAATTTACATTTCTTGCAACTCATGTCAAATCGAAAATTCTTTCAAGTTTCAACGTATAATGAGATAGAGAAAGGTCAATGTATAATAAAAATGATATAAGATAAACGAAATGACAAATGAAATATACAAACGTTACCATCTGTTACAAACAGTTCGGGACAATGATATGCACGTTTTAGTCCGCAAGCAAACACCCTTACTTATCTATTTCAATTTATTTATCCCGACTTTTTCATGAATTACTATGAACCACCTCTGTTATTTTTCACATTTAAATCGCCACCGCGACTTATTTTACTGTATAATATATACACGAAATACGTATTTCTCCGGTTAAGTACCTGATACATATCCCCGTCAGTATTATATACAGCAGAAATATTACTGGAGTCGATAGTGTCCTCATTTATAAAATAATTTTCCGGTATGTTTGATATAAGTTTCCTAATTAAAAGCTGCTTTTACAGTCAGTCAATGCAGAGTATTTATGCAACGGTATGTTTATGTAAACTTCAGGAATATATACGCACTTTAACCCAAAAATATTTAAATTACATTAGTGGTTTGTTATAATCTGTTCTTGGTAGAATAGTTAATTCGATGTTATGTTTACATATTATAGCGTGTAGTGAGGTTGAAACTTTTCCATGCTTAGAATGTAATTACGGATGGTTACTCACCGGCGTTTTACCTTGAAAAACAAATCAATGCTAATATTTTCTGATGTTATTCATTCGAAACAAGAGACCGTGCAACTTGGAATTAAGTGACTATTATGTATCATCCTAGTGAAGCTATGTACTCTATATGTGTGTATACAGGCACAACTGCATACATTTTAATGTATGTAGGATATGCGCTCGTTCGCGATATTGATGTACATAATATACGTATAAACTTAGAATGTGTGTGTGAGTGTGACACATTGATAGATAAGCTAAACATATGCATATCGCGTGGAATCGCGCTGGCATGTTCCTTTTTCAGTGTAAACATCTTGGGAAATAAACGTTCTTCTTCTACCGGATGTACAAGGTGCAATGCCATCTCAAAACTGAAGACAATTGTAAGTATACATAAGGTTTCTCTCTATGGTCGTTAACCGATCATCTTAAAATATTATTTACTCATTCAAGCGCCAATACCGTAATTTTTGTACATTTTTAATGAAGTCAATTCAGCTAGTTTTCTTATTGTTAATGTTTAATTCGGGGCTTTATTGTTCCGAATTCTAGTCTTATCAAATGTTTGCTCTTTTACAAAACTGCATTATTCTCAAATACATCAAGCTTAAATGTTCAAACTTGCATATTTGCCCAGCTAACTCACTAGCAGGGTAATCATGAGCCGCCATCGAGATCGAGATTCTTGTTCCCGTTGTATTAAAGACAGCTATGCAGAAAATCGGGTGTTATGTAAATAACAAGAATATTAGATAAGTGAAAAATGAGATTAAGATAAGTCTAGAATCGAACCCTGTAGGCAAAGTTGAGAAATGGAAGGTTAGACATGTAGTATATTGTTAAATACTATTAGAATAGTTACATATTGTTTATATCGGAAAACAGAGTTGATTGTCCATTCTTTAGAATTCAGAATATTAAATATGTCAGTAAAATAATGAACAATGCATTTAAAATATACTATTAAAAAGTAAGTTAATGATATATAATGACGATTATTTTGTTCGTCAAATGTGTGTTGGGCAAACACATGTAAAGCCACGTGAAATTGGTCACGTTTGAAAAACACACTTCTGACATCATAGGCAAAGGACATTTCTCCATATTATGGGTTCAGATTTTAGTTAGTCAGAGAGTAAGTCAGTTGACAATCAGTTGGTCAGTTGATGTTGGAGTCAGAGCCCTTTAGAGGCGAGGGGAGAGGAGTAAACCAATTTAGCCATACCATTTGAATTCTTGACGTCATTCGACCGGTCGATCCGATGAATAAAGAAGTCATCATCATGTTTTGTAAGTGTTTCTCGTGTCGTCATTCAGTTACAACAAAAAAGGTAATGTGTTAATCACATTATAATGAACATTGTAAACCCTTCAAAGTTATGTTGCCCATCTCCTCCATCACAATAAATGTCTCCCCTTCTGCAAGATGTGTTATAAGAACGGATATATAAATGTCTTCTATGCCTCATCATCACTACCATTATGTCTGTATTACATGATCCCCGTTATATATGTACCGCAATATGAACTCCGCGTCATCTTTAAATATCATCCCCTGCTACACACCACAGGAGGAAATTCTTAAGTCTTAAAGGGAAAAACGTTTCAGAGTAAAATGCTTTCTTACATCTAGAATTTTTCCAATATAGTTTTTATGTTTTACCCCCCGTTAAATTAGTAATAGGTCCATATGTCATGAAAACTCACAAGATGCAATATTGCCGCGATGAGATACAAGTTCGATTTTTCCGCAAATCGATGTAAAATTTGAAAGTACTAAAATGTCCACTGGAATAAATTAGCTACCGGACCGTTACATGAAGAAATGCAAATATATCATCAGTAAACAAATATTTTGAATATGACAATCTGGACGAGGACAAAAGTTATAAATCATCCGAAAATAAAAAGCATCGAGCACTAATTATCGATATGTATAAAAGTTCTTACAATATAATTTGTACCCGAACGTTTTATTATGACGAAATGTATTTTTAGTAATATTGAAAAAACTATAACAAATGCATTACTCTCCTTTAACATGCAATTTATTTTCATTTTATTGAGTATTAAAGGGAACCTAACAAACACCATTTTACTTTGAAAATATTTAGTATTTCTTCTCTTTCCATATTGGAATCCAGATCAATATGATTATTGCTATACGCCCATCTTCCCGGAAGGGTAGAGTAATATACAAAGCAGATGTAAATGTAAGAAAAAACAATTTCCTTTTTAAGTATGACAAATTGTATCTGTTGTCTAGTAGAATATCTTTTTCATCGACAACGGCCATAAAATACCACATGCATAAAAGGCAAACATTGTTTTATAATCAAATTAAAGTGTAACTTTTCGTTTGTCCTTTGAGTGTCACTTTTTATTTGCATTTGAATTTATTATTTACTGTCATCGAAAAAAGAGTATGTATAAAAAATGTGCGTATATGTATAAAAAATGTGTATATATGTATAAACCGACAGCTATCAACGGTTTTCTAAAAGATGAAACTGATAAAAATAGTAAACGTGAAAACAAATTGCAGCTGATTTCGTTTCAAAATACATTTCATTTCTTGAAATAGAACAATGTGGAAATAAATACAATAACCGTGATTGCGTGTGTGTAAACTATATATATAAATAAGGATATTTACATACACAAAATTAGCAAGTTCAAAATACAAAAGTAAATTTGTTTTTTCCGTCAACTATTACACCTTATCTATTTGTCATAAACCGTTGCCTTTTACGGATAATTAGCACTGAGTTTTATTTGCAACAAAACGACTATAAAATAGGTAATATTGTTTTACCCGTTGGAACACATTTAAAAGATTCACACATAAAACCTGTTCCCAATTCTAACTAACTTGAGTGCGCATGCATTAATTTATTTATGTTTCTTTCAATATTATATTTATTTAAATATTCTTACTGTTCCTAAACTAACGTCTAAAGCAACATACGTTCTCATTTTTTCCGACTACAATTTATATACCTGTACCGCGGAAAGCTCATTACGTGTATCTTCACTATAAAGATAAATCGATTTTTTTTTACTTAAAAATTTAAGGATTACTAACATAATTTTAGTATTCTGAAACTTTAATATTTATGAGTTCTGAGACATTAGAAACACAATGCTGTCCAAATTAATCACATTTGCGTCAACATGTAAAAACAGCTTTGCAGTATGCAATAAAATATACTTATAACTGATTTTCGGCTTAATCCTTAACTATCGTTTTCCAAAATATTTGACTGAAATAAATTGACAGTTTGAAATGGTATTTTTCAAATTGTTCGAAATCAATGTCTTCAAACAACATTGAAATTATAGAAACATTTGTCTTTAGAAGAATAAGAAAAAAAACTAATTCGTTGCGTTGATTTTGTATTCAATAAGTTATTTTATTTTATTTGTACCCTTCTTGGAAGAAAGTTTATTATGATTTTTTGTAAATAATATACGAAAAACAATTAAGGATGTCTTTCGTTGACAAATTCATCAGTTGATTTCCTTGATATATGAAATAGGCAAAAAACGAATTGTCACAAAGGAGCAACTACTTAGGAACATAAGAGTAAAGAAAAAAGGCGAAGAAGAGAATGTATATATATATATATATATATATATATGATGAGTGCAACGTCTTGTCAGAGGAGTGCCATTCCCTCATACATGAGCTCAAAATGAATTCCATTTCCACAGGATCATTTTAATAGACAAATTCCCGAGGGAATATCTATACACAGATGATGTTACAGAGCCTTAGCTTTGTACGCCAGCTAAGTCTCTCTCTCTCTCTCTTGATTCAAAATATTGAGATCTAGCAACAAGCAAGAACAAGACAGCCAGCAACAATTTAAACTGCATACCAGCTTAATGCGGGTACTGGTCTCCCGCTTTATTGTTTGTTAAATCAGAGATTTGCTTCTCCTAGAAAGTTTGCCTTCACCACGGCTTATGGGATCCCTCTCCACCCCAACAACACATACATAGACACAAAAACACACGGTGCTAGCTGGCCGTTGACCACGAAAAAGTGTTCATTCGCCCTTTGGAAGGTCTTGTTTTTAATCCTTCACGGAGACTAGCCACCCTCCTAAACCAGCAAGTCTGGGGGGGACCAGTTTAATCGTTGGTGACCACGACCATGAGGAAGGTAGTACTAGGTTACATAGTACCAGTAACATATGATATGACCTTATGCACAATTGAGATAGAACGCGTATGAGAACGATTAAAATATACCTCAGAGCAAATCCAATAATGTGCCAAATTCTTCTATCGATATATATATATATATATATATATATATATATATAGAGAGAGAGAGAGAGAGAGAGAGGGAGGGGAAGAGACAAGGGTTGCTTGAAAAATCGACATGTAGCGGAACAAATTAAACTGTGCAAGCGCCCTTCTATTTGGAAACTTTCCATTAGCCAATATCTAATTAAATTCAAGCGTGCCCTAATGTCTGTAAAATAGACTGATTTAGAATATTGCATCAGACTGACTCGCAAAAGATTTTTTGATTTTTTAATGCTAGCTATCTCTCTGTCGACAGAACGCATCTGTCAAATCATTGGACGTGGAAGCTATAATTAATTGTGTCTAACCTAACCATCTCAATTGTACATATATTTTATATCATTGTATATATATTTTATATTATTGTATATATATTTTATATTATTGTACATATATTTTATATTATTGTATATATATTTTATATTATTGTATATATATTTTATATTATTGTATATATATCACATTATTGTATATATATATTATATTATTGTATATATATATATATATATATATATATATATATATATATATATTATGCGAATTCCTATTCACCTGTTTTTTATGTCCACAAATATTTGCTCTTGCGTGGCAATTTAATTAGTTCCTTTTTTTCACCTCTTCATATGCAAACGATTAACTACTAATGAGTTTGTTTTCGAAGGGGGCTCTAATTTTTATTTGGAAGTTATTATTAAAACGTTCTATATTTTTTCTACTGTAAAAATATCATATTATTTTTAAAGCATTGTATGGTTTTTGTATCGTTACAAGATTATAATACCTTTTTTTTTCTATGAAAATGAGCTGAAAGAAATTAAATTCTCCCGATACATGAACATATTGAAACAATGATATTAAAATTGAAAAAAGCATACATATAAACAAATAGAGTCAGAATAATTTATTCAAGCTTTTTCTTGAGTAACTCATATGCAGCTTGTTTCAGCACAAAATATGTGTTGTCATATTTTTTGACATAGACAAGCACGCTCAAGATTCGTCTTAAATATCGTGATGGTATGCTGACCTCATATTTTTTTTTTACTAAAATAGACATAAATTATTAAACATTATTTTCAAATGCCAACAACAATATGCAAAAAGTAGGATTAGGAACAATTATAGATTATAGTAGAATTTTCCCTCGAGTTTATATGTTTACATATTCTTGAACAATGGCGTTACAATTGCACAGAAATGGAATACCTTCAAGCAATCCGTAGAGCTTAAGTACAAATCAAAATCCCACTAAAACAAACATTAAATAAACAAATAATTGGACAATACACCCGCAACATAATCGACAAATAAACTGTGCAAAACTATACCATGGCCAGTAAGGAAAAAAATATTATGTATTATTGTTAAAAAAAATCCTGATAAAGGCTTTGTTATGAGTCGAAAAATTGATACTTGTAATTGATATTCGTTTATTTTTTAAGCAATCCGCACGTGGTTGTTCTTTCTAACCTCATGTTTTGAATTTCATTTTCTCCCTTCATCGTAAAGCGGATTACTTCTCTTTTCTACACATAGGCGCAGGAACGGGCGCTTCTTCCCTAGACTGGACAATACATACTCAACATCTTCGACAAGTAATCTGTGACAAACTACACCATGCCAAGTAATAAAAAATGTACTGTTTTTAAAAATATTCCTGGTGAAGGCTTTATATAATCCGATAATTTAAAACTATAAATAAATATTTGTATATTTGAAAGTAATCAGCACGTGAGTGTTCTTTTTAACCTCGTGTTTTTGAATATATATATATATATATATATATATATATATTTGTGTGTATACATATATATATGTACATATATGAATATATATATACATATATATATATATACATATATATATATATATATATACATATATATATATATACATATATATATATATATATATATAGTCGGGCGTCTAGAAAAGCTCTCTCTCTCTCTATATATATATATATATATATATATATATATATTTACATATATATATATGCATATATATATAGAGAGAGAGAGAATGAGAGAGAGAGAGAATCGAGTATCTAGCAAGTATATATATATATATATATATATATATATATATATATATATATATATATATATATATATATATATATATATACTAGCCGTACGCGCAACGTTTCTCGGTCGGACAATACACTTAAACATTTTTTTTTTATTTACGCAGATAGCATGTGTATTATTATAGCACTAATACTCTATTCAATATAATATATAACTAAAACTAATTTTCCCTGTGGTCTAATTCCCAAAAGCATTTTTTTAGTTAACGATAATTTTATTCATTAAATGCAGCTTGTGTTTCTTTACAATATTACTCCAGCTGATATTTGGTTTTCACGATCTTAAAAATAGTTCCTTTTTTCCTTTGAATAATTGATTATTACAAAGAATATTTTACGTTACATCGGCCAAAGTTATACCGGTGTAGCGTAAAATATTCTCGTGTATAAGTTATGTAAATCCATAGTAGAAAATAAGTTATTTTGCAGATTAGATTTCTGCCGAGGTTCGCTGCTTATCGAATGAATTTCTGCATAAAACATATTTAAAAACACTGCCAGACATATAAATTACATTTGCAAAAGATAGGGTAAGCTGTTTCGGAATCTATAAGGAAAGAGCTCACACACATACTGTCGATCCCAAAATTGAAGAGTGTTGCGGGATCCAAAGCAAAAACAAGAAATGTGTAATTGTTATTGACTGATGTTCCTAGCGAGAAATTGCGTTGCTAGCTTTGATTATTTATTTAATCTTACAGCTTCAACCACCTATCTTAATAAAAAAGACCATAAATTTAGACGGCCGGTATGAGAGATAGAGTAGCAAGAGTCAGTCGAGAGAAGAGTTGAGCAGAATAAGCCCTTACGGAAAAAGAAATAAAAAAGCCCAAATCCTCGAATTTCTAAAACATTGCAATTGAAAACAAGTTTAGAAAGAACAAGAATAGAACATGGCGAGAGATAACGAAATAATCAGCCCTAGTTTATAAACAAGGAGAATAGGCAGAAAACTGATAATTCTAAAAAAAAGAAAAAAAGAAAAAACATGTTGAGAAGGTACAAGACAAAAATAATTGAGACTTATACAAAAGGAAAGATCTTCATCATCTGTTTCCAGGGCAGACATTCAAATCGAGAAATTTCAACGTCAGTCGCTGAGAGAATTTGTGCGCGACGCATGAACGCTTCTCTCTTCGCTAAAAGCGTCCACAATTACTGGTATTCGTCAGTCGTGCTGTTGCGCATTAGCGAGCGAACTAAAGAAGGAAAGAAATACGTAATTATTTTTTTTGTTTGATTATATTCTATTTTCTCTACCCACAAAACAAATTAATCGTTAACTATCCATTCAATACACATATTATTGAACAGCTCGACTTTTCAGATATTTGTTTATCAAGTTTTTCAAGAGTGACCAATGACGTGACCGGGCTATTTTTTAAACACCAAAAGGCGCTGCAAAACTATGATGTGGACGAGCGATCTGTTTGAGAGTAGATAAAGCTGCATTAATACAACGTTGGCGAGCGATCACTTTTTTCGTAGAGACGATCATTAAAGTCTTATAAAAAGCCCAATTTATATGGGATCATGTCAAAATTAGAGTCTTTAACAAGGCACCGCCAAAACAGAACGTCAGGGAATATTTTTGACGGAGTTTCTTATTAAAAAATCTTCCAACAATCAATGTATTATCCAACCAATATGAGATTTTCACCGATTATTAAGCGAAAAATACGCTTTATAACAATGTCCGTTTTATTTTTCATAATCGATATTTTTATATATATTATTTTGCCTACAAACGGCTTACTTTAGTTGTGGTTACAAATATGCTAAAACAATCAGCGGAAACTGAAAAAAAAAAGTATTGTATTGTGCGGAAGGTAAAACAAACAACAAAAAACACTTCTGCGTGCATCAGATTTTAAGGTTTTAAATCCGAATTTTGAATATGTTTATGTATCCATTGCTGTGTTTTTGTGTGAAATTCTTTTCATTTGTTAATAATAATTACTATCTATATATTTATATAACAATTCTTTTTTACATGGAAGTCACCACTTATAAAGGCCCGGATACCACTGGAGGGTAAGAGTTATTGCGTATACAGTAATTAATGGAGTAATATCGTAGTAATCATTAGTAATGGAGATTTGATAAATTGGATTACTTAAGGGGGCGGTTTATCAGGAATTTGTTTATGTTTGACTTGAAGACATCCAAGTTTAGTCAGGCGGGAAACAGGCAAATGGAAGAGAGTTCCACGGGCAGTTCTACGAAAGAAGCTTTGTTCATCGAATCTACGTTTTGATTTATTCACAGATAAATAATGTGAAAAATTATTGATAGTGTGTTCAGCTAGACGGGTGTTTTTCCTGAAAGATTGGTAAGGGGGGTAAGAGATTAGAGCTCAGACGCGCACTTACCATGGAAATAAAGATAAAGCAAACACAGGCTCGCAGCGTCTTCTGTGGGAGAGAGGTTGCAGGTAAGAGAAAAGGTCGATAGTTTATAGTGATGTCTATCAATTTCACAGAAGTGGGCAATGGGGGAGCGTCTATTACATAATCCTCAGGAACTGTTGTCAGAAATATATCTGGAGGCTTATTTGTTTTGACGGTCGGGAGTATTACTATCTTTGTCAAGTAATTGGGTATAGAAAAGTTATGTTGATACCTCCTGGGTCTGTGTATTTCGAGAAATCAAACCAATTATTGTGGTGGGTGCCTAATTCACGAAATACATGTATTTAGGCGCTAGTGGCAAGGAACAGTGCTACATCTATGCTGTCATGTACTGGATTGATTAGAGAACAATTGTGGACCGAGGGAGAGCGCCAAATAGCTATTAGAAGACAACGCTATGTTGTAAAGTTAGTTAAATGCTCATGATGGCTTGGGCATCTGATCCTAATTTAGACATTGGTAGGGTGTGACGGATATAGACTCTACGGCTGTTTATCTGTCTGTCATGGGTTTTACGATAAAGTGCGAGATAACGAGACATGTTAAAAATGTAAGAGGGGATCAAGGAGTTCAAGTTAGTTTCATTTGGTGGTAGGATATCCGAGGGTGTTTCTTAAAGAAATGATTCTATATACATATTCTATATATAATTTACAATCTGAAATTTGTGTTTCTTTATATATATATATATATATATATATATATATATATATATATATATATATAAATATATATATATATATATAATTATTTTTTTACTATAATAATTAAATACCTACAGACACTAGTGTTTCATCCATTCGGGAATCTTCAGTGCAGCTTGTCACGATTAACACCAGTCGAACTCCGCAACACGAGACATATCTGGCTCGATTAGCGAAGACCGTCTAAATTCGGCTACCATTAACCGCATGAAATAACGTTGAATTTAAACATTTTAATTTTAAAACTTCATTTACGGCAGTCAGCCAGTGATCTAATCGTTATACAATGAGCTATGCATAATAGCTAAACTGACCGACTTTAATTCAACTGAAAGTGCTCAACGATAAGAAACGAATTTCTTAAAGGGGCTGTCATAATATATATATATATATATATATATATATATATATATATATATATATATATCACCAAAACCTTTACGAGAACAGACATTTGAATCCTGGAGAAGACTGATAAGATGAAACAGCTAAAATGCTATTCGCCTGAGCTTAAAACTCTCGAAAACCAAGTACAATTTGACACAGAATTCAAAGAAAATATAGATGAAAATCACATACGACAAAGAAAACAGAAAACAAGTAATTATATTTACATCTCGTCCACGTTAGACGCAGTGTAAATTTCCACTTGCACTACAAAAATAGTCGAGATTAGGTACGGTGATAAAAAAGGCCTGGAATAGAATGCTGTAACCAGAACTTCACTTCATGATTACAAAGACAACTAGAACCTTGAAAACGCTATCAAAAGTCTAGTTATTATAATAGTTATTGGCAGCGACAAGGTAATTGCAAGAATGTTTTGTGATAATCAGAATTATTTGCAAAGGCTATCGAAAGCAGTAAAATATTATGAATCTGGGGAGACTTTTTCATTTCTCAGACTCAAGTGAACCGCTACCGGCTTTTTTTGTCCATTAACATCGATGGTGGTTTCATGTGTGGTTAAACTTTGTGACTTAGAATAATAAGAGTGGTAGAAAAACTCGTTTATATCACAAAATTATTTTAAATACTAAAAAATGATTGGCAGAGCAAATCAGAAAGCATCAGTATGTCCTCGATTTAAAAGGTGTTGATTGAACAGACGGGGCTGAGTTTCTGTGAAAACCAATAAGTTGTAATGAATAAGATATATGAAAATCATTGAAAACAACGAAGCCATTATGTAATAACGTGAAATAACCTAATCAAAAAGGTAAACGATCTGAAATAGCTACGTAACACATCATATACTATCTTGTAGGGTACAGCCGCCGATCCACTATTACAGAAAGTTCAACATTTTAATACCACGAGCTTTCCAAACATATGCATTGACCAGCAGCTACAACAATTTTCTTTATTCGAGATCAATGGAACACTTCTCGGTGGAGAACGTGTTATTACTCTATTCAAACTAGAATGGAATTCTTAACTTATTCGACTATGGGCATCAAAAAATTAAACTGATGAAAGTCGTGGCACGTGGCTATATGTTTTAGCAAAACATAGATATGCAATTAGAGGTACTTGTAGAAAGTTGTGGCAAATGTGAGAGGTCGCTTTATAAAAAAAACATTGTATGCATGGCCGTCATTGAACACTAAACTCACGTCTACAAATAGATTGTTAGAACCACCCAATGGAACCAATACTTAACGCTACATAATATAGGTGTGCGCTTACAAAAGTTGGCTAGAAGTCTTCCATATTGACCATAGTAAAAACTGTAAAAACACTCCAATATATTTTCAGTAGGTTACGGGGGTTCTAAAATCTTATTTTCTTATAATGGTACTTTATTTACCCCAGCAGATTTCCTTACTTTTGTAAAAAAACAGTATTAAGCATCCCCTTTTACATCCACCGTGAAATGGCAACACCGACCTCTTTGTCGATACGTTAAAGAGGGTACTATTAAAGATAAACGTGTGGGAACTACTTAAGAGATGATAGACATACATCTAAGTAGCTACATAGCTACCCCAAATCCAAATTGCAAAATGGAAAGTCGCCTACTAAAGCACTGATGAATAAAAATTCATTTACATATGGGTGATAGTCGTCCATCATAAAATAGTCATACAAAGAGATACAGGACGATGGGAAACAAATTCAATCGCAATCATATAACAAGATCATGTAAATTGCTACCATGCACAAACTACTACAATGATAAAAATAAAAAGACACAAGTTCACATATGACGTCGTTCTGGTAATGCAATATATGATGTAAATGTACACTCATCTATTTGTCACACTTTCCAATCAGTTTCGTCAATCATACCTCTCAAGTAGACAATCCAATAACACAATCATTCCATTGAATATTTTACTAAACACATTTGAATTACCTCATGGTTCCAGCAACACGCAGTAAACTAAGCAAGTCTGAGAAGAAACGTTTAACACGAAGGACGCAACAAACATGCAATCTAACTTCAACTCTAAAAACAGACCTCCATTAAACATAATATAAACATCATCTTTCAAAGTGGAGGTGTCAAAGCAATAAAATAGGGAATACATCTGCCGCTCTTTTTCAATCGTTATAAAGACTAATAAGTTCTCGAAACAACCAGGGAAAACATGGTAGCTATGCTAAACACTAACAACTGTTGGGGAAATTATTTAAGGTTTCTGTCGGATATAAATTGTATTTTAATTACAATGAGCTCGTTCAATTAATAATATTATATTCAATTATGCTGTAATCCTATTTCCTCGAAAACAAGAGCACACACACACACACACACATATATATACATACACACACACACACATATATATATATATATATATAGTATTGTCTTCCGTTTTCCTGCTTTCCAGCTGTCTATAATATGGTTGTCTTCAAGTCCAACGTGAACAGGTTTCTGATGAGCCGTTCCATTTAAGTTAACAAATTTACCGAACTTCCATTACTATAGATTACTATAGTGTCCTTTTGACTACTCTACACTCTTTAAACATATCCTTGAGTGGCATATCGGCCTTGATAAGTGGTGACGCCTATGTAAAAAAAAACAAAGTATATTTCATTCTATTACTTCATACCTGTGCAGTTGAAGTAGTTTTTCGAAGTATTAAAAGCTTACATTCGGCTACATCATTGACGTTATCACGTGTTAGAAAAAGTTGTGAGAAAATTATCGCGCCAATTACTATGTTAGATTTTGAAAATGTTCTGATGAGATTCATTATTACGGTCTTATTACAGACAATATAATTTCCTATCCAGTCCCAGTAAGAAGGTCACTGTTTTACGTGGGAGTTAAGTATAAATTACGGTTAATAACTACAAGTTATCTGACTTGTGCATGTATACGTTTGTGACGTTCAAATACATTTTGATCGGGTTTGATCGGACACTAATAATATATATGTATATATATATATATATATATATATATATATATATATATAAAGTGTGTGTGCGTGCATATATATACATATATATATGTGTATATATATATATATAATTAATGTTCGATCTAACAGCATTTGAACGTCAAAAATATATACATGCACAATATATATATATGTGTGTGTATGTGTGTGGGTGTGTGTGTGTGTGGGTGTGTGTATAGTGATGGTTGTGCAGTTTCAACGAGAGAAAACATCGTTTTTTTTATATTTAAAAATATTTTTATAACGCGTAGAAAAAAGGCAATTAGTGTTGCCAGAGATAAAATGTTTTCCAAAAAATATATTTCTTAAAAAAACTTTATATAAAAATATCTGAAGAGAGCTGAACAAGGCTTAGAACGCGTTATAAAAATATTTTAATATATTAAGAAATGATAACAGTCTGAAAAACCTACAATTGTTGATGGTTACACTCATATATATATATACATATATATATATATATATATATATATATATATATATGTATATATATATATATATATATATATATATATATATATATATGTAAATGTTGGTTCGTTCGGAGTTAATTCTCTAAAAATCCACTGGACGGATGGCTTCCATGTTTTGGTATAATATGTTTACTATATCCATGTGTGTTTTTATATATTCCTTTTTAAGTATAACATTATACTTAATTTGTGTATGATAAATAGGTGGATTTCTTTGTACATTTTTTTGTACATTTTTTTAGGGACAATTATTTATTACCGCTTCCTGTCACGTGACCAGATCTGGAGATTTCGTTTACAATCTAGCGGGAAATTCTAGAAAATCTAGAGGTATTTGGCACCCAGACACCCGCTTGAAAATACTTTAAAACATAAAATAATCTCATTCATGTAAGTAAAAAAAGTAGCATTTATTGCCTTTGGTAACAATTATTTATTGATTATCTGTTTTGTTTTTCACCTTTTTTTCGACTAACCATTCTTAAATCTCACTATAAAATCGATTTTTCCAAGTACATTTTAGGTGGGGGGCATTCCAATCTCCCCGAAGGGGTTTGTATTAGTGTACATGGGTTTGTATTACTGTACACATAGATTCGAAAAAGTTGTCAAAAAACAAATATATAACAAATAAATGTTATCAAATGCAAGATAAGTTACTTTTCTGCCAAACTGGCTAGCGATTTTCTGGACATTTCTTTCTCCTGATCTCGCGGGTTGTTTTTAATCTCAGTTGACAACATTGCATCAATAAAAAAACACCACAGGCTTAATGTAAACAGAATGTGTTTACAATATCGGTAATTTTTCAATGGGTTTATTGATAATGTAACCATGTGATTGAACTTTAATTTAAATTAACCACACGTGGTCGCAAAATGAATGCCGACGCTCATAGTGTATACACATTTTGATTCTTCCCTTTACTTAAAAATTCACCAATACTCAGGAAATTAACGAATTTTAATGAAAATTGCAGTATTTTTTCAAATAATGATTGCAGAATATAATGAACTAATTTTTTTTACTTAACTCTTGGTAAAAATGTTTTATTTTGTGTAAACAAAAAATACCTTTACTAAAGTTATGGTTTTCAGTAGTAAATAAAAAACGCAAGAATTTATTTTTGCTTTTTTTAAAGCCTCGTAATTTGTAACAATAAAAAATAATTTGTACAGTAACATTACGAAAAAAGCCCCTAAAGTCCGTATTAATGTATTCGATATAACTCGAAGAAAAATGAATTATCGGATACTATTCAGGAAATTAAAGATTCAATTAGATTCCTATTCCAGTCACCTAAATTATTTAGGGTGAAATGAGTTTAGGAATTCATAGCCAAACCTAATTTTTTTTTTTTTTGGTAAATATCCAGATACGCTACTACAAAACACCGACCACTCTAATTTGTTTTGGGGGGATGTGATTTTGGAGCGCACGCGCGGCAACATCACATCTACTCCCCCCCGCTCGCGCCCCCAATGTACAAAGTAAAATCTTCGGTAATTGGTAAATGTCGGTGCGTTACTAACGGAAAATTTGAAAATTCGATGTTACAGGTAAAAATAAAAAAACAGATACATTACCACTCTACTCCAACTTGGTGTCCTTTCCTTTTCTTATTTCATTTCTTTTTCAGCTAATTTTAAATTTTCCACCAAAAAAGCGCTATAATGTATTTTTAAAAATTAGAAAATTCTATGTCCGTGAAAAAAAAATCCTCTCCCTCCAACATAGTTTGCTTGGCGAAACCGTCGTTTATGCTACAGCGTGCATGCGCGTAGCATAAACGGATGCTGCAAAATGGTGGAAGAAGTTCGTGGGTTCAGGGGTAAATACCATGCAAACGGTAAATTTGACCCAAGTTTGACTATCAGATTCGTTGTCAGCGACCTAAATTACCTATAAAAAACAAATTAGAGTGGTCGGTGTTCTGTAGTAGCGTATCTGGATATTAACCTTTTTTTTTTCTTGCTTAAAAAATAGCATTAATATAGTAAGTTCGGTAAACTGACTTTTTCGTTTAAAAATGGAATTATTTCCCTTTCGTTATTAACTTTTTAAAATATGTTTTTTTTAATAAATATTTTGTGTTTTATATACATAAAGTACAATTGTTGAATGTTACTGTTTGATTATATTCGTTTGGGGGGGCACAATTAAAAAATTAAGAAAGATTAAAAGGAAGCAAAATTTAAGTTTCCGTTCAATTTTTACAACAACCGTAAAACAGTGCATACTCAGCAAGTTTTATCGTAATTTATAAGCATATTGAAACACTAAATCAACATTTTATTTATTTTTGCATAATTAATGATGGAAGTATTTTTCTGTTTATTTTCTTAACATCTGTTAAAAAAAATAATTTGTACACTCTCTTGAAAAAAAGAATCACACTTTTCTCTACTTTCACATGTGTTCCATTTTAACAAACTGAGCCACAGCAACGCGTGGCCGGGTACAGCTAGTATATATATATATATATATATATATATATATATATATATATATATATATATATACAAATATATATGTGTGTATGTGTGTGCACGTACAAATATATATACATATATATGTATATATACATATATATATGTATATATATATATATTTGTACGTGCAAATATATATATACATATATATATATATTTATATGTATATATATATATTTGTACGTGCACACACACATACATTACTAAGTATATATATATATATATATATATATATATATTTAGTAATGTGATTGATAATTTAAAATTCAAATTAGAATTATAAATTAAAAATCTGTTTCATAAGAAGGAACAACAACAGAGTCAATAATTTTTGCGATCGTTTCGGAAACGACGGACAATAATTTTGACATATTAATCTCCTCATCAGCAAAAGTACTGAGTCGGGTTTTTATATGTAAAAGACACCATAAATTAACCTAGCAATTTTTAAAGTAAGGCAGATGTATCTTTCAATTGTTCACCTTTTCAAAACCGTAATTATCGTCAAAGCATTCATTTGGATGTTGATTGTAGCGATGTACGATATATATATATATATATATATATATATATATATATATATATATATATATATGTCTGTGGGTATATAGATATATCTTTGTAAATTACCTATGAAATTCAATTTTGTTTATTTGTGTGCTAGAGTTCCTTCCGTATAGAGTTTTAAACAGCTGAACAGATTTTCTTTTAAATTTACAGAACTTTAGTATATAAATCTGGGAGTGAATTAAGTTAAGCTTTGTTTCACAATTCTTCAGATAATTATATATATAAATATATATATATATATATATATATATATATATATATATATATATATATATATATTTGTATATATATATATATATACATATATATATATATTGCCATCGCGTGTTATTTAAAGAAATGTTCAAATGATTGGAAATAAAACATTGAATTTTACTTCCTAGCCTTGAGCATGCTTATTAAAGAATGCAATTTATTATGGAGTATACAAATAGCATTAGCTTTGATTAATGTTGCTGCATATTCTATGTTTCAAATTAGGTATCTTTTTTTACACTGTGACCTAAATTTTAGTTTTAAATCTAATGAGCCAAAATTTATAATTACCCGCATCTTATTTACTAACAGCATTTCCTATGATGAGATCGGTAATGTATTGAAAATACATGGGTTAAAGAAAATAATTTGAGAATTATAGGTACTCCGTTATCAAACAAGGAATGTCGTTTAATTCTACACAATTTAACTCGAACTTTCTTATATATATATATATATATATATATATATATATGTATATATATATATATAAATATACATATACATATATATATATATATATATATATATATATGATTTTGATAATTGGTTTATTCTTACGTGAATCCAAAATTTGTTGTCCAGAGATTCTGGACAAAGAATTCAAATACCTCAGAAGCTGTTTTGAAACCTTGTAATATCCTACATATTTCAGTTAAACGCTAAGCGAAAACTTACACAAGTTGTTTCCAGGATAAATCAACAAAAATTCGATACCCCATATTTTTCGCTTATAAACAGACAGCTTTTTTAGCTACACACATAATACTTTTCAGCACACTTCACAAACTTCGAATTCCAATCATCCACACCACATAATAAACATAAGACAAATATGAAAACAAAACATATCCAAAATAATCCAGTCACAATGGGGGTATATACAGTATTTCCTGCTAAAAATAGTATCATAGATAGGTTGGTGAAACTCATTGTAAATTAGAAAAAAGTTTCAATGACCATAAAAGAGATATATGAAATAGTAATTCTCTAAATGCATTATTCTCTCATTTATTGCAGCATAATCACACCTTTGAATTTAAACAAGTCACCATAGTTAAACCTATTTCAAATAAACCGCGCTGGAGACTTTTTTTAATCAGCGATTATCGCAAATTCAATCACAATTTAGCAACGTGAAGGGTTCTATAATATAGCGCCATCAACGATTTAAACTTTTCTTAAAATAACATAATTGTATTGTAGACACAGGTTAACCTTCTCACACCATGGAAACACGTCTTATAATAATTAATATATATATAAACTCAACCATTAAATTACATAACAAAAACACACTAATTTCATATCATATTAGACACCTATATTTGCATTTTAACAGACATATTTTTTCCAGAAAAAAATATTAACGGCTTTAATATCTTTAAAAAGATATTAACGACTATATAACGTTATAAAAAATCTCCCTCTCTTAAACAACTTAAGCCCCCTCTTTGTTTATTTCAAATTCTTTTTTCTATTTATGAAATAGAACAACGTTACACATGAAGAATATACAAATATTTGTACTGGTGTTTTTGTTTTCTTAATCTTAGTAATCCTGTTGATGTCTCGAAATAAAGACGAAACCCACATGCACACATTACTCATTATAAAGTATGATGTATGCATATACTGTATATATGTATATGTATATCTATACATCTAGATATATATATATCGATATATATACATATACATATATATATATAAATGTATGCATGTATACTCATGCAACAATGTATTATTTTAAAAGGCATGTTTACTAATTTGAGTAAAATATAATGAAATGTTATAATCCTCTGCATGAAGGAATCCTATGTCATTAATTCTGATCGGAACCGACCTGGACAGGGCTTTATTTCTAAAGTAGCTTCGATGGAAGCGCCATCTCCTATACTGGGTAATGGAATTTTAATTAAACCGAATGCTATATGTGAAAATTAGAAAAAAAGATATTGTATAACTTTACCGATTCTCTAAAAATATAGCCTTTTCAAGTTGGGAACCTGATACTCATACAGTGTTTTATACATAAATAAGCATGAATTGAACAAAGAAATGTAGAGCAAATGTTACAGAAGTGTTGGTGTTAGAATGTGTATTCATTTATCTAATTGGTGCAGACGTCCAATGTGCTATTAACCGTGTTTACATACGAGCTGATCACTGGCTCATCAATTTCAGTCAGAGTAATATCCGTTTATCGAAGTATCTGCGATTTATTGTTTATAATAAAAATGGTAAATCGTCATTGAATAACTGGAAGATAAGTAAATTACTGTCAAGTAAGCAATCCCACATTGTATGTTCATTTTGCAATATAATATACTTATACGGAATTATACCCAGTGCTCATCTAAACGTGATATTGTTATACATTGGAAAAAAGATACAATGTTTTACAGATATTAAACTGTACACTGTAATTGATTTTAGTAAGGATAAATGAAAGGTTTTAATAATTATAAATAATGTTTTATTAAAAATAAAGTGTCAATGGCGATCAGCAAGACAAAATGCTTAGACAAGTAATCGTACTTATTCATAGTAAACACTAGTTTACACTTTATATTTAAAGAAAAATATCGCAAAGTTAAAAATTAAGATTTGTTCGTGAATATCAAACCTGGGGCTTTGAGAAGTGGAAGAACGTCCTGTTTTCTGATGAGAAAAAATTCAATTTAGATGGTCTCGATGGCTTCCAGCGATATTAGCACGACAGATAAATTCCCTTTGAAATGTTTCCATACGTCATAGTGGTGGAGGATCCATAATGGTATGGGGTGCCTTACAGAGGAACGATGGAGCTCTATGTAGTGCAGGGTCGTCGGGCACCAACTTTTTTGTTAGCATGCTGCAAAAAGCATCTTTGATAATGGAGCGCATCGTTTGTGTGGGTATAGAAGGCTATCCTAAGAGAATAATGCTGTAATCCACACTGCAAAACGGACCTTGAGCTTTCTACAAGAAAATAGAGCGAAAACCTTGGGACGTCCTGCATGCTCACTTGACTTGAACCTAATTGAAAATGTTTGGGTATTGATAACGAGAGAAGTTTATCAAAATAGCAAAAAATATTCAACAAAAATGAATTTTGTGAAATCATCTTCAGAAACTGAAGGAGGATCACCCGCACCTTCATGAACCCCCTTATTTCTAGCATGCCCCAAAGAATCTTTAAAGGCATCAAAAGCAGTGGAGGTAGAATTCATTATTAAGTTTGATTGCTGAATGTGTTCATACACTTTTAATAGATTTTTGTACAATTTAAAAGAATTTAATTTGTATAATGTGTTAAAAGTTTAACAAAAATTTAAATTTTAAAAATAAATCTTTGGAATGTCGCTTTTTGTTTCCATAACCCTTTAGATTGTAGTATTGGTAAGTTGGAAGAAGTTAAAATATATCCTTTAAAAAATGTGTTTTCTTAAACATTTTAAAGTGGTCTTACATTTTTTCCAGTAGTGTATCACGACAATTATGCAGAACTCTCAGTATGAACACAAATAAGAGTTATTATTGACTGGAATATGAATGAGACATATTCTATACAATTAAATATAGGGTAACATGTAATTGTATGTTGTTGGTTACTTTAAGCTTTATACTTAACTAGCGCATATCAACACGTGATATAGTTTAAAAATATATTACGGCCAGTTTATACGACAAATCAAGAACTAATAGAATCAAACAATAGTAAAACATTGTTTTAACAAAGTCGTTGAATATATATGAAAATGAGATAATTAGTTACCTTCCGTTTGAGAATTACATAATTGAAGAAACATCAACGGATTTACCTTAATATAAAGGATAGAAAAAACATAGATATGATTGGGAAATAGACAAAGAGCTAAACGACTGTTCCAATTGGCAATGGTCTTTCACAAAAGATGAACGGAATAATTTTAATCTATAGTAGAAAAGAAACTTCCAAAAAGGTGTCTACTGACTTTAAAAGGAACTCATTCAGAATCATCATACCTGTATTAGTAATCACTGTCTCTTTGTAGCTCTGATATAAGCGTCTTTCTTTAAGGTGTTAGCACTTGGCTGTCTATTACATTGTTTTGGCCTATTTGTACAAGTATTTCTCTGTGTCCCCCGTCCTCGTCTTTAAGATTCTCTCCTTTTGATATGTGCGTCCTCTTTTTATTCTTTTCGAAGGTCAGAATCTCTCTCAACTTTTTTTAATGGCTCTTTATTTGTTGGCACCATTTTTTCTTTGAAACCTAGCTGGCATGTCCGCCAAGATTTTCATGGAGAAATCCTTTATATTATACTTCATTTTATTTTAAGTCATTGTAGACGTATAAAGAAGCGAATTTGGGTCATCTGTATCGTATTATGTTCCTTAAACTAAAGTAGAAACGATATGGAATTACTCAAGCTATAGAATAGGCCTAAGTTACGCTACAGTAATATGTTTACTTTCAAACACTCACCTGGTCTTATACTAAAGTAAAGTATATGAGAAACAGAGATATAAAATAAAGCATGGGCATATGGTAAAACTGAAAAATAACGGCATAACTGATTTGGGGATATTATGCTCACAAATAAAGACGTGGGTAGATATACACACAGGCAAATATTTGTAGAACAATTATTTACCCCTTATTTAATTACTAAATATTAATACATTAACCACCAGATTTTTTATGAATACATTTACGCATATTACTATGTTTGTGTTATATATTATTATAAATTTAATTATATGTGTATTGCTGATTATAAATTCTGGGAATTTAGGCACGCGTGCAACTCAATTTTAATAAAGATGTGCAGACCCCTTTGGAGCCGCTTATTATACTACGTAACTCGCCATGAAATAACGAAAAAAAATTATATCAGTATCCTGCTTAAACATAAACATAAAACACATTGATCTTTTAAAGTGTGCGCATAGAATTTGCGTGTTTAGTGACGCGGTCTTCATTATAAATACTTTATATGTAGGCATGCCAGCGAAATGGAAAAATAATCTTATACAGATTATCAATCACATCCAACAACAATAGATGCACATATTCTTCTTTCAAAAAAGTGCTCGAAGTGTTCATGATAGCTAGTTCTTGTCATATTCTTATTCTGAGATCATATGTGCTTACTTAAATACTCGGAGCTTTTTGTCGAAATGAGTAAATCCGACCTGTTTATAGCGTTTCCCAAGTAATATGATCGCACCATACACCTCTCTGATACTAGTTGTCTTTATTTTCTTTTTTGTAGGTCTTAATGCAATTGGAAACAAGTAAATATAAAATATGATATAACATCTGAGCTCCAATCTACGGCCCCCCCCCTCGCCAAACTTTCACGAAAAACACTCATCTAGCTGAAAACACGATCAATAATTCCCCTCACTTTTTATCCGTGCCTAAACCCGAACATAGATTTTTTTCTTAGAACCGCACACGCGTGGAACTCTTTTCCATTTGCCCATTTTTCGGCTGACTATAATATAGTCGTGTTCAAGTCCAACGTAAACGAGTTCTGGATGATCCGTTCCCCTTAAGTAGTCCAATTTATCTCATTTCCACTATTAATAGTTACTGCCTCACAGTTTCATTGACCACTGGACACTTATGAACCCTTATACTCGAGTGGCTTCCGGGCCTTGATAAGTGGTGACTTCTTTGTAAATAAAACAATTGAAAGTATGGATTCACGAACACTGGTGGAGAAAAAAATACTATTTAAAATCTAAAGGCTGGATAAAATTCAGCATGTCTCAGATGAAATAGTAATTAAATCTGATATGCCCATTATAATTCAGTAAAGCAAATCTTATAGGCCTTACGCATAAAAACTGATTTAATGCGGACTAATATTTGCTATTAATTACGCAAAACTAATAATGCGGCGAGATGAAAAAAAATCAGCATATTACAAAGCACTTAGGGGAAACGATGATTTTTGAAACATGTTATTTTTATAACTTGACAAACAGTAAATAAAGAATAATTAGTTTTGATCAATAAAATATTTTAATTAATGTGTAATTAATACTAATAGTGATAAAAGTTAAATCGAATGTAATTATTTAAATCGTACATAACTATTAAATGATAAATCCTATTGAGTGAATATTACTAATCAGGTTTGTAGTTTAAATCGTTAAACTCTGAATAATTCAAGCCGGTAAAAATGTTCCTCTTTTATTTCCTATATTTTCCTTTGTTTTTTAATCTCTCAACAGCATTATCATTTGTGATAATAAAATCGCAACCTTTCCTTTTATGCTGTCTATGTTTATCAACTTCATTTTTCGTAAACACATAAAAAGACATAAAGAGATTGTGTGAAAGAAAGAGAGATTCTAGTATGAGTATGCTTGGTAGAATACAAAATAAGAGCAAGAGGTCGACGATAAAATAATGAGAACAGAAGAAAGTCAGTGAAAACAAAGTTATAAACGGGGTATTATCTAGTGAATTAATTACAGATTAATGCTAAAAATAAACTATAACAGCATTTTAAATCTTAACTCGTAAAAATGTTATTTTTGACTGTAGTGTTATTAATAGGATTATGACAACATCATAAACCTCTATTTTGTGACTCTCGAGTATACATCCGACACAGTTAGAGTTACACCTCCGACAACAACATTACCTTGTATAAAAGTATATAAGATATCAACGGATACAAACTAGAGAGTCAAAACAATGAAAAGAGTATGCTGTTGGCCTAATCCTAGTTATAGCATAGGGAAAAATTAAGAAGACAAACGTATTTTTATTTACTTTTTTAACATTTTCTAACATTTAGAGTGCTTTCATTTGTGGCAATATGCATTCCATCGGAATTTGTTGCCTGCTACTATGACATATGATTAATATTAATAAAATGTGACCGGAAATTATCTTGTACTTAAACAAGAGACTGCTGATTACATTAGGTATATAACGACGAACATCTGAAGAAAGAAACAAAAATAAAATAAATACACTAGTATTAAATGTTCGATTATGTAGTTGTTTGTTTGTTCGTAACCTGATGATAATATGTTGAAGACATGTTGAATATATATATATATATATATATATATATATATATATATATATATATTTTACACAGTGATCACCACTTATCAAGGTCCGGAAGCCACTCAGGGATAAGGGTTATTGCAAGTACATTACGTTAGTGAGGAGATTTGATGAAGTGTTTACTTAAGGGGGCGGTTCATTAGGAATTTGTTAACATTAGACTATATATATATATATATATATATATATATATATATATATATATATATATATATATATATATATATATATATATATATATATATATATGCTACAAGGCCATGCGGCATTGTCCGGTCGTAAAATATGCTTAAATATGATATGTTGATTAATGCAGATTTCTAATTTATTAATCAGAAAATAGTTAAAATAAAAATGACACGTGCGGCCCCACTAAGAATAGAAACCAAGACGGTAAGCTTGCGAGTATCTTTACCCTTGGGCGTTTATGCCAAAGCTATGAAGACATGTTTGCTTCAAGCCTAAAAATTATTTTTTTAAAAAAGTAACGAATAGCTATTCCGTTACGCATGCATATCCGTAATGCCGTCATTCGACATCAACCTCACAAATTCTTTTTTTAGAATGTTCATACTTCTGTCTTGATCTTCCCGGCTAAACTTTAATATAAAGTTTCGCATGGGTCGAGTATTCTACGTATTAATTTTTATGTCCGTAGACTAAAAACTGACAAAGGAGTTTAGTAGGCAATTATAAACACACACACATACACACACACACATATATATACACACACATATATATATATATATATATGCGCGCATTTATAAATATTTATATGAAAAAAAGGTGTGTGTTCACTATAACCTTATTACGCAAATATGACGCAAGTATAACTCGTGTAGAATATCCGCATGAATATAATTACACTTAACTTTTAACTAAAAATGATAAACCAATAAGAAAATCGAAAAAAAAAACTAAAACGGAATTACTTTAAATGAACGTTTAAAACGATATGCGAATTGACAAGATCTTTTTACAGATAAACGCACTTCCATGACATATATATAAGTGAGTTTGTTGTTTTAAAATTTTGGCTGTTGTTCTTAGACTTCGGGCCGGGATCAAAGTGTAGTATCTATTCCAGCACTTTGCTTTCGCTAGGAAGCAAATAAATACGAATAGAAAAAAATGTTTTTTTAATATAAATATTACTACAAATCTTATATGAGTATATATACGCACATTTATATATATATATAAGTGTATATATATATATATATATATATATATATATATGTCTGTGTGTATGTATGTATATATGAGTGTTTGTGTGTGCATACAACGGAGATCTACATTATATTTGAAGTTTATTTTGTTCATTGATTTGAACTCATCAAATTAGTTGAATTGCCTGGAAGACATCTACAGAGTGATTAATGTATTATAATATTAGTAGACGATACAATTATAAAACCTACTCTTTATAAATATGAATATCCGTTTGAGATATTTGCGTTTTCTTCTAACAAGTACGTTACACACACACATCTAAATATATATATATGTGTGTGTGTGGGGGGGGCTATACCACTAAAAAAGCGAGATTTTCCAAATTCCAAACTAATCCTTCCAAATCTGGATCTCATTTATTGATTATTTATTCCTACCCGCACCTTTCTTTCTAGGGGCTACTGGTTAATGCTTGTACAGTTTATCAAATGTTGCTTAATCGTAACGCGCAGTCTTTACTTCCGGACACCAGTTCTCACTTTAAACGTATTTTTTCTATACATTTTGATTGAGTGTTAATTACTCATATTTTTTGCCCTCTGTTCCTCCTTAATGTTATTTAGGACTTTCCAGTTTGATGCTAAGTTTTGTTCTATATAATGTTCCACTCAACGTTAGGCTTAATGCTAGTAAAATTATATGTAAAATATATATTAACTAAACTCAAAGAATTACTAAGGCTATGACAACAAAATATTCGTATCATTGTTTTTACGCTCAAATATATACCCGACACACGTCACGCAGTCAATCAACCGAGAACCACATCACTCTATATAAAAGCGTATAAGTTATCAACGGATATACACTCGGGAGTCAAAAGAATGGAAAATTATGCTGTAGTCGCAGCCCTACTTATTATGTTATTGCACGCACATGTTACACATACAAAACTAAGCATATGTTATGTAACGTATTACACACACGCACATGCACATACACACACACGCATATATATATATATATATAATTATTCATTTAGACTTACATACACTAGTTTTTCATGCTTATGAAATAATTAGTATACGATAACAATTTCTTGGCGCTAATATATATATATATATATATATATATATATATATTAAGTAATGTGATTGATAATTTAAAATTTAAAAGTCAAATTATAATTAAATTAAAATTAAAAATCCGTTTCATAAGAAGGAACAACAACAAAATCAATTATCTGTACGATCGTTTCGGAAAACAGTGTTTTTATTGTGGTAGACATCAAGTTACGGACAATAATTATTACATATAGTTTTTTAATAAACAAGGTATCCTCGTCAGCAAATTGTGTAGGGGTTTTATTAAATTTAAAAGACACCATAAATAAACCTAGCATTAAAAGTAAGGCAGATGTATCTGAAAAAATTGAAATAAAGGTCTGGATTTAAAATTGATAATAGAATTAATATGGGTTAGAGATAGAAAAGAAATAGAGTAAAATATAAATTTGAATTTAAATTATAAATTTGGTTTAAGTGCAGCATTACAAATATATACATGCATATATATG
Source organism: Euprymna scolopes (assembly GCF_053919585.1). Lineage (NCBI taxonomy): Eukaryota > Metazoa > Mollusca > Cephalopoda > Sepiida > Sepiolidae > Euprymna > Euprymna scolopes. The sequence goes on along the minus strand of NC_136484.1, from coordinate 9,338,668 downwards.
AAAAAATAGACACATACATACATATACATAGATATACAGGTATATACATAAGAATATAGGTACCAAAATTTTACCTTTTTATTTTTCGCCTTTTAAAATCAGGAACTATGGTTAAAATACTCATATAGATGTTTACTATAACTTTTCACCTTATTGAATGATGAATTTTAAACAGGGGATGCCCGTGCCATAAATCATTTCCGTTAGCGTACTTTTAATTTAAAGACGCCAAGGTTTATAATTCGAATGTTGTTTGTATAATGCAAGGGGGATAATTAGTCATATTTTCTTTAATTAAAGGGCGCAATTGAGATAATTAGTCTAACTTGATTTATTAACAAAAAAATTGTAATCTATTTTTACTAATAATTAATTTTAATGATTTAAGGTGGTTTATATTTATTGAATTTAAACCAACGTCTATGACTGCATGTGAATATTAGTTCCTGTCTTGAATTTAATAGGGTGATTGCATTTTTTATATCTTCATATTTTAAAATTTTTAGGGTCTATTTTGTACATAGTGCACATAATTTATCTCCTGGTTTATATGGTTTGAAAGATTCAATTACTCGCCATTTCAAGTTGAAAGAAATATTGCTATTTTTTAGTTGCCAAATATAGTTGGATAGAGTAGTTTGGTTTGACAGAGTTATTTTTAAAAGAATGTTTGTGCGTTGAAATTCGAAGTTTTATTAGGCCAGATGTGGAGCCAAAATATATTGCCTTTTGCTTACTGTGATTATATCTCGTTAGGTCTAGTGTTGGATTATTATATGGTGGGTTGGTTTGTAATTGATCGGTAGATTGGTTTAAGTTGGTGTCATTATTTAATCTGGTAGTTGAATTATGGCTGTTAACCGATTCATGTAGATTTGTGGTTTTAGATACTGTGCAGCTATAGATAACATTTTTAATTTTACATGAGCCTTGTAGGGGACATTTTTTTTCTTCTACAGTTATAGTCTGATGTATTTTGTATAGTTGTATTCTGTAGCTTATTAATTTTCTTACTATTAGAGCTAATTATTTTTTGATGAAGGTAAGGCATGGTAGAGTAAGAGACTTTGATTGTGTTCTTATTGAAAATTTTATTATATCTATGGGGGGATTTAAAGTTCTTATCTAATATTTTAACAAATTATCTGGCTATGTTTGTCTCTAGGTGTTTGGAATATTGACGGTTGAACCATAGGGTCTCCTTATGTCTATTCTTACGTTACGGGTTTTAGTTTGTTGTTTATTTGTATTATTATCTAATATTTGTGGTTTGATTTTATCTTTTTTTTGTCTCTTGGTCATTTTTCTTAACTCGTCTACGGGAAGACATTGCCATATTATATGTTATTACGCTCTTAATAGGTTTATTTTCAATGCAGTTTATGTTTCTATCATTTGTATTTATGAATTTAATTTGCGAATTGTATCCCGAGTTTTTAAGGGCGTCATTGTAATATTTTTCATTTTTGATAATTATGGATTTAGCAGAAGACAGTCTAGAAATTCTTAAAGCGATATTGCGGTTTTCCGAAACGATCGTACAGATAATTGATTTTGTTGTTGTTCCTTCTTATGAAACGGATTTTTAATTTTAATTTAATTATAATTTGATTTTTAAATTTTAAATTATCAATCACATTACTTAATATTTAATTAGCTCCAGGAGATTTACCTATCGAGCTTATTATATATCTAAATTACAACGAGCACTTTTTCTTTCTTGTATTTTAATTAAACTAGTAATTTCACTATTACATTAAAATAGACTCAGCTCTTTAGACTATTGTTCCAATCTCTTTTAAATATATATATTATATATATATATATATATATATATATATATATATATATATATATATATATAATGATAACTCTTACGAGTAATACCAATACATGACATATTTATCTTAAGATAATAGAGCGAGTTTTATTATTTTAAATATGAAAGAATAATGCATGCGGGGTGCCATGCTCTTACAGAAATTTACATAGAAATTAAGCATTTATAAAGTAGGTTTCCACTTTTAGTATTCTTTATATTTATATATTACTTTATTCTCGCATATACTTTTATATACATTATAAAATTGTATATTTGTATATATATGCATATAATAATATTATTATTGTTATTATTATTAATATTATTATTATTACTTACTTACATATGCACATGTATATATACACATATATGTTTATATTTATTTATATGTATATAATATATGTATATATATATATATATATTTGTGTCTGTATATATATATATATATATATATATATATATATATGTCCGTACATTGCATTATAATACTGCATTTGCAATTATATAGAAGTAAATTTTATTCTGTAAATTTAAAATAAGTTGTTCAGTCATATGGAGGCAATTTACTCAATTCGAATCTTACAATCACTTTAAGGTCTAAAGTTTTATAATTCGATGAAGCAACGTTTTTTTTTTCTTATTGAAAATAATTATTTTTCATCAGACGTTGCAGTTTTCGTAGTTTCTGAATCAATAGAGTTTCAAAGCTCATATTAGACTTTTGTAGCCAATTCTTTTGTGAGCATAAAAAGATCCGCGTATGTTCCTGGAATAATATGACCGACATTGCATATTTGTACACTCTAGATATCGTGATATACGCTGAACGCCTTTATTATGGGATAATGAAATGGATTTCTATCTATTCTTTTTGTCGTTTATAGGTAAATACAACGACTTGCTTCTGTTTAAAGCTGTTTTTTATAATGCAGGTAAAATAGATATAGAGAATCCATCAGAAAACGAATCTCGTTCGATTTTAAAGATATCTCATATTAACTAGATTGATTTTCTTGGCATCTTGGCTTCATTCGGATTAAGCTGTTATCATGATGTAAGTATCGATTTATCTGGATATATGCGTTTTATTTTCGCCGTTGATTTTTTGCTTTTCCTAAATTTCTTTTATTGTTTCGTTATATTCTGTTTATGCACATTTTTATTTGTCTAGGAACCAAGGTTGTATTCGGCCAAAGTTTCTCTTAACCTTGGACTGAGTTGATAGATCTAGAAAAAATCTTTTCAAATAGATACAAATAACTGTAACCTATGCTAATCAAAAAAAAGATAAAATGTAAAAACGATATCTCGTTACCACATCACAGCACGCGAATCGCCATTTTCTAAAGTAAGAAAAATCAAGAGGGGCAAAAGGATGTTTACAACGGACAGTTAGCTGCTGCTGCTGCTGCTGTTTATACTTTTCCAAATTGATGGTTGCAATGTTTTTCATATCTTCATTATCGTTGTGAATCTTAGTATGTTTTTTTTCTGCTGATAAAAAACAAACTCAGTAAAGTTTTACTCCCAATTACCCCACAAACGTATATATCTATCTATACTTTCGTTTTCCTTTCTGTATCTGTGTCTGGGTCTGTAGATATACGTGCATGTGTATGAGAAGCATTGTTACTGCTCGATATACACACACACACACACACACACATATATATATATATATATATATATATATATATAAGTTTGGTGGTTAAATATTAAATTCTGAAAAACAACATATAGACACATATATTCGAATTTAGAATTTATTGTTTGACAATAGGAATATATAGAAGGGGTTGCGTCAATTTCCTTAATCCATGGATTTTCCATCATTGCTCATCAGAGGAAATGAAATGCGGTTCGCAAAATGTTCAGCTGTGAATGGACGCTAATTTTGCTTTTCAGCACAAGTACTGAACATATTTTTTTGAGTGGCTGTGGATAATTATATGGAAACATTTATACGAAAAGAGAAGTTGATACAACCTGGACAGTCCATTATCAGAAGGAGTACAATGTCCTTCGGGGTTATGAATCCAGGTTGGCAGAAAATAGGTCAAGGGCAAAAGGTAATATTCCCATATAGCAAAAGCGTATTGCTCCTTATTGATTTTTCGAAAGGTATACGGGGCAGCCGTGTTCGTTGCTGCGTTGAGTGTGTGTTGGTTGATATTGTCCAAAAGCTTTCTCGGTGTTGACAAAATGTATCCGATATAGTGTTGATATACCATGCCATTGTAAGTATCCCCGTGAGTAATAGAATTTGAGCATTGAGTTATGTATGCAATGGACCTCGAAATCAATTGTATGGGTACATCTATCAGGATTTCATCTGACTTCTACCAGTGTTTTATATATATATATATATATATATATATATATATATATATATATATATATATATATATATATATATATATATACCGTAAATTCATACTAATCTGGTAATTTTCTATGTATTCTCTATGATTACTTTCGTAGGGACCCCCCTAGAAAACAAATCGTGATTATTTCAGCTGTGAATTTTATTAGAATACCAGTAATATTTAAAAAAAAAAATCAATTAAATGATATATCAAATTACAAAACTCTTACATTATATTAAAAAAGTAGTCTCTTTATACATCTTTGTATCGATATATCCATATATATATATATATATATATATATATATATATATATATATATACTACATTTTGTGATGTATTTTTCAGCGATTGGCAATTTGGCTGGATACTGTCTTCTGTTTATTCTTGCTCCGTTGACGTGATAAACATATTCTGTTTTTTCACCAGAGTGCCTTCCTAAAATTGAAGGCCTGTGGCACCCTTTGCTCGCGCATTGTTTGTTAGCTTTGTTTGTAAATATGTAAGCAGCTCTGTCATTCAAATCGCTGTGAATGTGAGAAGTGCTACGCGTGATTCAAACATGCATTAAAAACTTAAGATTAGAGACACGTTCGCAGTAATTAAGTGAACACGCATATAAATATAAAGGAATATAAACTTGGAGGAATTGAATTCTAACAAACAAACCAGCGATGGATATTATATTCTCCTGAAACGTTGTTTGTATCGTGGATTTTTTATATAGGGTCGATGGTACTGCTAATAATAGGGGTTTAAATCTATGCTAATATGTGGGAAGGATATGATTTTTGAATAAAAGTTTAAAGTTAGACAATGCAAACGCAATATTAAATAAACAAATGTGATTTTTCTCGTAAGAATATTTATATCTTCAGGACACAATAATAAGGATGGGCAATAAAAACGCAAATCGTAGGTAATCTAAGTAAATTTCGCGGTTTGAAGATTTAATGAACATACCAAAAGTGTTATATAAAAATCTGTTCACTACCAAAGGTCCTTACTAGGATTCACACACACGCATATATATATATATATATATATATATATATATATATATATATATATATATATGAATCCTAGTAACGACTTTAGGTATAGAATGGATTTTCATATATATATATATATATATATATATATATATATATATATATATATATATTTTATATGTATATATATTTTATATATATATATATATATATATACAACCTGTTTTTATTTTATCCTATTGGATGATATTCAGGTATATTTTAATGACTGATTTATCAGTTGAAATTTTGACATTCACCAAACCTCTAATGTTGGATTATTTTTAAATAAACTGTAGACGGCTATCACATCGAACATCGAATAAAATTCAGTGGCCGTTTTATTTTTATCTTCTACCTAAATTCCTTTCATATCTGAATATTTCGAACATTGCAAGCAATTACGAGATTATTAATCAGCTTTTAGGCCCTAGTCGAGAACCAATAAACATTAGTGTGAATTCTTCCATTGTGATATCTTTATGAGAAACACCGTGTCTCGGGAGGTTCCTTTTTATTTATGACCTCATTATTGCTTCAGTTATCCAAACTTATGTTCATTAAATTAACATGCAACTCATTTTAACGATTATGGATACACTTCTTTCTCTTAATGAGAATAAATATATGGCAATTAATCTTGTGCAATTTACTTATGAGACATCGATAATATATTTATTTCATAATTCGCTAATATTAAAGAAAATATAATTTTAATATTGTATATATATATATATATATATATGTGTGTGTGTGTGTGTGTGTGCGCGTGTGCGTGTGCCTCTTTGCGTATGTGTGTGCTTGTGTTGGTCTCAGTGTGTAATACGTATATCTTGATATGATGCAAAGTGCACTGCGTATTGAATAAAATGGGCTGCCTCTCGAGAGATTCCTTTTATTTATGTGTTCTTGATTACTTTAAGTAACTTATATAATGTTCATTGTATCAACGTTTCATTCTTATGAAACTATTTAATATGCAATATATAAGAGACAAGGAAATATAAGAAGATAATTTTATCGAGTTGAATGTTTTCTTATTTACGACGCTACCCACGTTAGATTTAATATTGTTGGTGAGATTTACATAAATTGTCTACGCTTCAATGTAGTTAATTGGATAAAAATGTAAAGCTTAATAAAATATGTGGGTGTTTACAGAATGATAATGCAATATATACGAAACAAAGCGCTGTCAATTCATTTCCAAAGAGAATGTAGTCATAGCAAATAGCCACAACAACTTTCATTAATAAATTTGTGTAATGCTAATGTTTTCAATCAAACTATTAAATATTTAGTATTGCTTTTATGTTACTATGTTATTAGCATCATTGTGAATGAGTTTACCATATTTGAACTCTTGTTATAAGCTACTATTGATATGTTAATCGTATTAGGTGCGAACCTGTATATGATAACCTTTTAAATTGGAAAAATTATCTGTGCGTTCATTTATTTAAGTCGAAATATAATAGCATCATATTGATATTAATACATTATATCGACCGTTAAGCATATTATGTACGAACGTAATATTCTCGTGCTTTTATGCAATGCGCAACAAAATAGTAAGAAAGGCAATGAACTCTTCAATGTTACATGTGCGTGCTATTGAAACTATATAATATGGACTGTAAAGGAGTATACACCTTAAATACTTCAAAGGTGAAAAGGTTATAATTTAGTACATCTACAATAGTAAAGTGCATTCCCTTGTAATAAGCTTAATTATGTTAATAATAATAATAAGAAGAAGAAGAAGAAGGAGAATAAGAAGAGAAGAAGAAGAAGAAAAAAGAAGAAGAAGAAAAAGAAGAGGAAGAATTATATTAATATTAATTGATTTTCTGAGCTAATGAAGTGACTGTGAAATTCATAATTAATAGTGCGAAATATTATAGGGTATAATTTTTACATTTGGCACTTTGATTAACGCAAATGAATCAAGTTTATTTATGCTAAAGAAAACACAAGGGAGGATCTATTACTGCAAGCAGTACATATTTATTTCGCAGTAACAAAGGATGAAGATGTAGAAAGAAAAGCAATGAAAAATGTCTAAAATACCAAAACGTAAAAACTGATAAAAAATTAATCGTTGATGTACCTGTCATGATGTGAGCCTTCGTAAGGGTGACTAAAATATTTGACAAGTGGTTTAAGAAAATTAAGAATATATTAGCATGCAGTGTAGCTCCAAAAGCTGCTTTGTTTGTAACCGCCATAATGTTACAGAAAATACTGATAGCGTATTATCATCTGTTATTAGCCGCCTCTTAGCATAAAATCGGTAATTAGAACAGATAGACACAAAGGTGATAACTAACAACATCCATAATAACAATAATAATAATAATAATAATAATAATAATAATAATGATAAAAACAACAACAATAATAATAATAACAACAACAACAACAACAATAATAATAATAACAACAACAACAACAACAATAATAACAACAACAACAACAACAATAATAATAATAATAATAATAATAATAATAATAATAATAATAATAATAACTTAAAACAGAGCAAGTCTAATTCCGTCCGATCGCTTAAATTTGGATACACACCAATATATTAAGTATTCTTTCTTATTAAAATTCTCCGCGCGTAATTAAATTGAAAAAGTAGGAAAAAAAACTGTCCATAGGATTAGCTAATAATTCCAATCATCCCCCCGACAAGCTACACTCCTTCAAAGACGGAAGATATTATTGGTGTTTTTTTTTGTTTTTTTTTGTTTTTTTACAAAGGCATCACCATATTATCAAGGCCCAGAGGCCACTCAATGATGAGGGTTAAAGAGTATACAGTAGAAATTGGACAATATAGTAATCATTAGTAATGAAAATTTGGTAAATTTGATAACTTATATGAAACGGCTCATCAAGAACTTATTTACTTTAGACTTGAACACAACCATATTGTAGTCAGCCGGAAAGCAGGAAATCGGAAGACAATTCCACAGGCGTGCAGTTCTAAGAAAGAAGCTTTGTTCATGGAATCTACGTTTAGGTTTAGGCACAGATAAAGAGTGGGGGGAATTATTGATAGTGTTTACAGCTAGACGAGTGTTTCTTGTGAAAGTTTGGCGAGGGGGGCATAGATTGAAGCTCAGTCGAACACTTTCCATGAAAATAACGAAACATACAGACAGACTCGCAACACCTCTTCTGTGAGATAGAGGTTGCAAGGAGGAGAAAAGGACATCTCCTACGAGGATACGAAGTCTATTTTGAACTCTATCAAGGCAGGACAAGTCCTTTCTAGCAGCTCCTGCCCAGATGTGGCAACAGTATTCCATCCTTGGACGTACCTGGCTCTTATATAGATAGAGAATAACATCAGCAGTGAGATATCTACCGGATCGATAGAAAGATCCCACCATTTTTTCAGCGGCCTTGGCAACAGATTTGATGTACGTGTTCCATTTAAGATCAGGAGTAATGGTCAAGCCCAGAAGCTTGTCAAAACTTTAGGCCTCCTGAAGACGAGAGCCATTCATTTCAATTGATGCCAAATGTGGATTAGAATGTTGATGATGTAAAGAGAGAAGCTTGGTTTTAGATGCATTAAAAGTAACCAGCCACTCCTTTCCCCATTGTACTACGTGCTCAAGATTAGAGGAGAGAGAATTGGAGAGAACTTGGTCGTTTACTGTCTTAGATGTGCTACCATAAATGGTAGCGTCGTCAGCATAAATGTCTACAAATGATGTAAGGATGTGATTTGGAAGATCATTTATGTAGATCAGGAAAAGAGTTGGGCCCAGGATGGACCCCTGAGGGACACCGGCATTAATACTGTGAGCTTCTGATTTTTTCCCCTCAACTATTACTCTTATGAACCTATCAGAAAGAAATGATTTAATAATTGAGAAGACTTTTCCAGCTATACCATAGTCAGCGATCTTATGAAGTAAACCTTTATGCCATACCCTATCAAAGGCTTTAGATATGTCAAGAGCAATTGCCCTAGAAAGATTTCCACCGTCAAGAGATTTGCTAATCCTATGCGATATAACTGTAAGCACATCTGCTGTAGATCTAGCAGAACGGAGACCATATTGAGTGTCACTAAGAAGGTTATTTTTGTTGAGATGGTTGATTACTTCTGTATTTAACACAGATTCTAGCAACTTACTCATGACGCACAGGAGACTTATTGGCCTGTACTGAGAGGGGGATGAGCGATCACCTGAATTCTTAAATACAAGGCATACTGATGAGATTTTCCAGTGAGATGGGAAACTATTCTCCTTAAGACAACGTTTAAACAGTTTTGTAAGTATGGGCGCTAGTTCAGGTTGAAGTTTTTTTAGTACTATAATTGTAGACCGTGTAGACCCGTGCTAGGGGTTACAAATGAAAGAAACCACAAGTAGTGTAAAGTGTATAAAATATATGTATTTATCATAAAGAATACAGGAGCCACTAAAATGGTACAAGAGGAACGTGGTCCTAGCATGCGGTTAATTGAATATCTTCATTTAGTTTCTGAAGTCAGAGGTATTCACAGGGCTTTTTTCTGAAATAGGCGTGATTTGTACCTCAGAGCAATTATTATCATCAATCCGGGATGAAATACATCGCGAAGATCAGTTGTTACTTGTAAAACCCGTTACAAACAACGCAAAATATGCTTCTTTTTTATTATGATTTTTAATTCTTTACATTCATTTGTTATCCATTTACTGTATTTTTGGTTTTGTCTGATAAACCTACTCTTAAACATACTTTGGGGAGCATTTCTCACATTACAATGTTTGCAATTGAAATCCCCTACACATAATCCATTCGACCAAAATTAATAGAAGAACCTAAATTTGGTAGGAGTAGATAATGGTTTGTATCTCTCCTCTTGACAAATACAATGTGACCCCATTCCTTGAAAAGTTTGTGGTTATCAGTTTATTCAAATAAGGATTCGTTAGTTTACATTCAAAACCTTGTGTTCTTTTATTGTTAATTCATATGTTTAAGTTCTCCTAATGCAAGTTAAGAGGAAAACTATTTTCTAAACTCTGATTTGAAAGGGTTACTAATTTTTACTTCAATACATCTACCTATACCTTGCCTGCCATTATTTTCCATCATGTACCCCTGAAACTCACGCTAATTTACACTTAGTATCGTAATGTATCATTTATTATAAATACAGAGTAAAATGTATTCCTAACTGTCATTTCTATAAATACTAATTGGTTTGGGTTTGCTTATAACCACATACTTTTTACGTAATATCTCCTATGTATTTTAGACCTTAGACAACAGAATTATATTAAGTAGATACTATATTTTTTATCTATATTTACATAGAGACATGAATAATTTTCCATATTTTTTAACTTAACAACGAACGCATGAAAGCGTGTTTTGTTCAAATCTAATAAAACTTTCTCTTGTTTTATATAGAAACGACAATATCTATACAACTTGTAGAATTGTTTTTGTCTTATTAATTTTCCCAAAAATTAACAACTTGCAGAATTAGATTACATACTTCACGCCACATTGAAACAATATAAATAATTGGACCAACAACAAGAATTGGTACTCGAACGAAAAGAGTGATTTGTACGTATTTTCAATGTAGACGAAATACTAAATAAAACTTGAAAGACGTATAGTCAAGTACCAAAAATTAACAAGATTCGTTGATTTCCTGCAGCTGTAGGAATACCAAAATTAGTATCGGAACTCACATATGACCAGTTTAATGTTAGCAACTTATTTTGTCATGCTTGAAAGCATGCATACAAAAATATGCAAATAAAAAAGCAAGGAAAACTCACGCTATTGTTACAAATGTAGAAATTAGAAGAAAAATAGTAAAAACACAGAATGGTGAAAAATAGAAATATATTACAACTATTTGGATAAAACAGAATGTTAATATTATAAGAAATATAAGCAATTATCGCAAAAAATTCGGGCAATTTTTTCGAATGGTGAATGCGCAATAAAGAGCATTTTATTTTTTTAAAAAAAATATCGAGTGACAAGTCCATATGTTTTTTTTTTTGTCCAATGTTTTGTTGCATCGAAAGATTTAATTTGTCATAACAAAAATTTATAAAATTATGGAACGCGGCCCAATCGTTAGGCTGTGAAAAGATAACGAAGGAATGAGAGTGTGTAATAAATATGGAAGATAATATAAAATTGAATATTGTACGACAAGAGTCAAATGCAATTAAAAAATTAAGTGTCATTATAAGGTGTGTGATAGAAAACATATAAAATTTGTGCTTCTCTTAGGATAAATTATGCATTTATTGTTGGCATGTTCCCATTAAATGGTATTGTTCTCGGACAAAACAGAAACAACTAAAAAAAATATCGACATCGAAAGTGTAGGTTGCTTTATTTGCGATCAAAGTACAAACGGGTAAATCTTAATGTACATGACAAAAATAAATGAAAGGAAAGTAAAATGTTTACTCTTGTCTGTAAGAAAGGAACAAAGGTAGAAAAATCGATTGTTCATAGTTAATGTACACAGAAAAGAATGCTATAGGGTGACAGGTACACAAACTTAAATAGGGAAAATTAATTCTAACATGTTATTCATAAAGGTTTTGCGGGTTACATTTGATTTTATTGTTCAGGATATTAAATTTATTTTTTGTAAAATATTTTTGCGTTGTAAATCAAAACAAAATAAATGAAATGGAAACAATTATTATTACAGAACATCGTCGCGCTAATTTTAAAAATAAATCACTCTGTACATAAAACGATATCCAAAAAATAAAACGATATACACACTCAATTTATGTTTAACAGATTTTAAAACCTAACACAGCACTCGCATATAGGACAATAGACGCAATAACTGAGCAATTCGAAATATTGAAAAACGAGGAAGTAATTTCAGAAATTGTTTACGCGGGTTGGGCATAACTGACAAAATATATATAAAAAACCACAAAATCTGATTATGCGCTGACTATTTCATGAAATAGAATAAGCGTCTGAAAGACTATTCATATCCCCTACAAGACCCAGAATTTATTAACTTCAATAATAGTAGAATGTAATTAAAATGGGATTTCCGTCAGGTTAATGCAATTAAATTATGTTCGAAGTACTCGGCAATAAACACATATTTTAATTAACAAGCTTCTTTTGGGGAGGAGTTAGCGCCAAGCCTATTTCAACAATTAGTGGGCATAATTTAATCAGGTATAGGATATGCAATTGCCTATAGAACAATTTAACATGTCTGGTGTTGTCTTTCTTTTTTCGTAAATACTCAGACGGATACATGAAGAATCTATATGCGTCACACGATTCTACTGGCTAGACAACCTAAGCATAAATAAGAAAACCAAACCCTTACGCGCTTTAGAATAAACTCGCAAAATAGCGTTAGTAATCCAAATTTTTCTCTCGACCCAAGATAATATCCTTATCATCCATGTCCCTAGGAGCATGTGTTCGTCATTCCTCATAGATAACCTCGCTCAAGTAAATGTATTAGTCATCCAATGCAACACACAGCTTGTTTTCTTTAGTCGCACAGACAGATCTGATACTATCACACAACTTCTTCATATGAATCGCTGAAAAAGATTGTCAGGTTCTCAATTCGTCTCTCAAATTAGCAGGATCAGCAAGATTCCAATGTCCCTTATCAGAGTTCTAAAGGCTTGTGTAATTAATTCACGTAACATACTCGAGAACTGTGCTCACACTTTGCTATTAGAAGATATCAGCCACAATGATCGATCCCTATTTGTAGAAATATTTCTCAAAACGACAATGAACTTCACGAAGGCAAACTGGGAAGCCAACAGACACCACATTAGAGATGGAAAACTAAATTGTATCTTTTTTCCTCCTGTGAAACCCTGTGGTAATTAGTCTACGGAATATTTTGAAGCAGCAATTAAAGAACACGTTTTTACACGGAAATTCATAAGAAACGCCGGTAATCGCACTCAGGTACTTTTACTAATGCAGTTGCCATTTATCAAAGGAATATTTCATTTCATAGGCATCCGACTAAAATCCTATACAGGTATATGCTTTGAGGGAATCACCCTCTGAATGGACTCAACCACTGTCCATATATATATATATATATATCGAATCTCTTAACGATCCCAGATAGGGATCTAGCTCCGAAGCTACCCTCGCCTGCTCGGTGGAACGCAAAACATTATTTTTATTCTGTAACCTTTTCTTTGTTTTTTTATTGATACACGTCTTGCATTGCATCATTACACTGTTTTATTGTGACTAATTAAGTGTCATAAGAGTATACAAAACGCATATAAAGGTGGAAATAATTTTATTAGCTTTAAAGCTCCAGAAGGATCAAAACATACCGAAATAATCGGAAAACGCCCTGCGCCGCGATATCTGGAAACTTTATAACTGAGTATTAATTAATGGTTAATCAACAATTACTCCCCCTTTCTCTCTCTTTCTCTACTAGGTTTCAAAATCGGTATTCAACTTTGTCAAAGCAGGAAAAGGGTGTTCCGGATGTGGAAACAATATTCTGCCGTAGGACGTACTTGACTCTTATACAGGTAGAGTATGCTTCAGAAATAAGATATCTACTGGAGCAGTAGAATTATTTCATATTTTTCCGTAGAACTTATCAAGAGGATGCATGTGCTCCATTTAAGGTGAATAGCATATTCAGAAGCTTGTCGAGTCAGTGTGAAACCCCATTTATTTTAATCGAAGCCAGATAAGAGTAAAGGCGTTAATGATAAAAAATAAAGAAATCTGGGTTTGAGATGCATTCAACTTAACCACATTCTTTTTCTCATTCCACATCCTTCTTAATATCAGAATAAAGGGAACCAGAGAGACCTTTTTCATTGCTGGCCTTTAAACTGTTGCCATAGATAGCAAAGCCATCTGTATAAATGCATACAAATGATTAAAGTATGTGATTTGGACAATAACCGATGCAGATCAGGAAAATATTTGGGCTCAGGGTAGAATTGTGAGGGATAGTTCCGTTAGATTACATCTGTTTACATGCTTGTTTAGATTGACACATACGCCTCATAAACGTCATAATGACCTATATTAAGTTAAAGCAGTCCACCCTTTTTTTAGAAAACCTACGTATTGAGAGTGATACCTTCTGCTAGTAACAGGAAGTGTTTTCTTGATTTTTTAGGTATGCGTATTTTTAAGTAGTGTGCACACTATGAAGTTGCTATGTTCAGCAGTTCATAATTTTCTGTAATAATAGTCAAACATATTTCAGAAATAGTTTGTATGTTAAGTCGAAGTTAAAAAAGGGTTTTACACATTCTGAAGAATGCGTCGAAAGATTCGGTTTCATCATGGACATATGTAAATATCTCCATTATGTTCCATGTCGTTGTTCGAAAATACTCGAGTTTTGCTAGTGTGGTGTTTATTTTAAGAATTACTTTTTTTTTCTGGAATCTATTGTACGCATGGATTTGTTGTTGTCGTAGAATACACTTTTTTCCAGTTTTCTGTTGTAGAAAGACCTATTGTTTTTAGGGATTTTCGTTGTATATAAGATTATTCTATTTTAGAAATGTTTATTTGGATATTTCATTCAGTCTAGATTCTATAAACAACTAGCAATTTTATCTCAATCAGGAAACCCACCAACTACTTAAAAAGAAATCGCTAATAATTAATTACGAGATCTTTATGCGATAGTTGCAAAAGGATGTTTTTTCACTGAGGAGTGAAAAACTATCTGATTAAAATAAAACTTACAGATGTTTTCCTTTGTTTTAAAGTTTAGTTTGAGAACAGTTATAGCGGTATCTGCAAACAGCGCAATTTTTACCATTTGTTAAAAATTTATATAAAATACTTTTGCAATTTGCGATAGTCGTTCCAAATATAGTCCTCCTGTTTTTATTGATCCCGAATGGATCAGAGAGAATTAAAAATGGCAGTGTTAGAACCATTGTTATCTTTCATACATAACATAAATTGTATCTTTCTGTTGCAGAAATTGCCAATCGGGGGCCTTCAGAGAACAATCCTTGTCAATTATATGTGTAAGAATATGAGAGTTATTGTATAATTTCTGCACAAAGTAAACAAAAAACGGATCAAAATTCAGCAGCTCTTAATTGACGATTAATATATGGATGCAGTTAATATTAGAAAATTTTAGAGATGACGTCGTCGATTTTTCAGTGACGATGAAGACGTGACTGATCAAAGTGCGTCCCTGACTCTTATACACAGCGACCATCCCAGAAAAAATAGTGTACTCCGACAACATAGTTTGCGCTGAGCAGTGCATAACGGTGAATTTGATGGGTATAAAGTGGAATATGGAGGTTAGTGCACGAGAAATGATGTTGGCATTCCTAAGATATAGCAAAGTGCCTGGTAGGTTCTCGAATACTCAGGCAACCAGAAGGACCATCGATGTTAGGTCTTTCCTGACTTGTTGAATCTGTAAGAGGTCGAAGATTACTGATTCTTGGAGCGAATAATATTTAGTAACTACGTGATGTCAGCACAACCAGGTGGAGTCCAAACAACCATCGATAGTTTGCCCAACAAGAAAAAGTAAAGACGACCACATAGACATGTTCTTATTTGACTACAATAGGCATCATTTTGAACTTATTGTAACCACGGTTGACTTTCAATTATAACCGTTTTATATGTAAGACTTGACAAAACTGAACGCTGGAACTGACCGTAATGCCAGAGAGAATGTGAAACGTGACGTTTGCAAAACAGCAGCTTTAAGCCACACCCAATTTAAAGACCACTGAAATATGTGTCAATTTCGAGTGGACAATGCGGACTAACCCAGTCTATGTGCCTGATATAGCAACACAAGTCTTCCTCTTGTTTTGCTCTCTGCAATCAGCATTATATTTCGCCGAGAACTGTGATGTAATCACATTTGCGGAAAATAAAGCATATCGGCACGCGCTATATTTTATGAGCGAAGCATAAAGGTTCTAGTTTATGGCTGGCAAAATCATTGACAACTATATTGACTATAGAGACAAATGAATTGTAAGGCATAAAATGGACGCGCTATAATATTATCACTCCCGTCTTCATAGTCAGAAAAATTGTTCAGTTAAAAATTGGGAGAGATTTTTGTTGGAATAATTTCAGTCACTTTTATCACTTTTCATCATATTAGATACATTTTACTGGAGTTATACTGTCAGAAGTAAATAGAAACATTAAGGCAACAGTTGAATAACATATGAAAAGAGCTAATCACAGAATTTTAAATGATCACACCCTCTCTAAACAAACATTTGTTATATTTCTAAATAAAAAAAAGATTTAGAAAGCACATACATATCTTGCATGTGCTCTCTCTAAATTTAGGTTTTTGAATTTGCACTTAAACGTAAATGAGTAATATATATATATATATATATATATATATATATATATATATATATATATATATATGTATATATATTATATTATATTATATTATATTATATTATACTATATTATATTATGGTCATCTTTATCTCCATGCGATTCCGCAATGATTTTCCTGCTATATTTAGTTGCTATCTTTTATCATTCTTACACGTTCTAATCTGAAAACGATATTGGTGACTGACACGTCTAAATTACTTCATCTATAAAGTTGACCAATGAGCCGTTACTCTCGCTATAAAAGCATCTAATGAAATTCAAAATATTTTAATAATACCGTGAGCTTCATTAACTTATCATGTTAAATTATTACATTTAACACTAATAATAATTATAACACAGAGCGACTATATACTCATAAATGCATGAATTGTCACATAATGTTAATCCAATATTATCTTCGTAAAAGTCTGGTAAACTTTACACTATCGTATTTAATTCTGGTGAAGAAACAATATATATATATATATATATATATATATATATATATATAATATAAATTATACCATCTATTTGTGGTAAAAATAAATGAGTCAAAACTTAATAAATTCCGTCTTTTAATTTTCGTATTAGTTTATACGAATTTAGATATTGTTATTTTTTTCTCGTTAATAATTATTGAATCAAACGTGTCTTAGAAATATATATATTGAAAAGACAGCATACCTAATCAGTAACCATGAAATTTGCACTTAATATACTTTTTACTTTCGAATACATCTGGAGAAAACATCTGTTTCGACGAGAATAATAATACTTGGACTAAAAAGGATCAGAAATTAAAAAGAAAAAAATGAACACTCTCTGGAATGATTTAAGCAATATGTTCACAAAATTTTTACGATAAAGTTGTCACTATAAATATATATATATATATATATGTATGTATGTATATATATATATATATATATATATATATATATATATATATATAGTCAGGGCATGTCATATGTAATTGGTATAATGTACCCCAGTAATACCTACCTCATAATAGGGTCACCATCGACTAAACTGGTTCTCCCACCAGATGAAGAGGGCGGCTATTCTCCCTGAAGGATTAAAAGCAAGACCTTTCCAAGAGTGAATGAACCCTTTTTCGGGTCAACGACCAACTAGCACCGTGTGTGTTTGTGTGTATATATGTGTGTGCTGGGGTGGAGAGGGCTCCCGTAAGCCGTGGTGAAGGCAACCTTTCTAGGAGAAGCAAATCTCTGATATAAAAAACCATAAAGCGGGAAACCAGTATCCGTATTAAGCTGGTCTGTAGTTTAACTTGTTGCTGGCTATGTTGCTCTTGCTTGTGGCTGGAGCTCAACATGTTGAACCGAGACAGAAACTTAGCTGTCGTACAAAGTTAAGACTCTGTAACATCAGCTGTGTATAGATACTCCCTCAGGCATTTGTCTAAAAAATGGTCCTGTGGCGATGGAAGTCATATTTAGGCTCATGGTCTTTAAGTGTCTGAGGGAATGGCACTCGTCTGACAAGACGTTGCAATCATATATACATATATATATATCATATTCCTGTGTCTGTGTGCGTGTGTAAGCAATTAAAACAAAACTTTAACTATTTAAAAGAATAAATTCGTCTCATATTTTTAAGCATCGTGAGATATAATATGAAGAATGATAGCCAACAGTATTTCGACTATTTATTCTTATTTATATATATATAACTTTTATCCTGTTTCATGTGTATTTTATCGAACTTTTCAATGTTTTACTTCATAAATTAATGCAGCACAGAGAACAAAACACGATGAAATAACGCACGAGGCTATATATGTCCGACTTCGATTAAGATTATCATTTGCAACCGATTGCAAATCAAAAATAGTATATGTTTCGCCAGGTGCAACGGCTGACTGTGGGGTATATGGTTAGACAAAAACATACCGGCCGTATCTGCATCGCTCTTTGGGAAAAAGAAAAAAGTCGTGAACATCTTCTCTTGAAAAGTATTTCGTGTTGCTGACATTCACATCGTGCAGTGTGACATTAGTGGCGAGAGGCCAGATGTGGTCGATTGGAAAAGAAGAGGGCAGAAACGTGCTGTTGTCGAGCGATTGACTCACTCCTTTCCGAACCCTAGGACCGAATCCTGATTGTAACCTTAGAAGCTATTTCGGCTCTCCCAACTCACTAATTCTTATACAGAATATTAACATGGCTGACTGGAGACTGAACACTCAGATGTTGAGACCCTTCACTGGGGAGAGTGATCTAAATAAACACTGCCAGGAGAAACAAGAAAAGGATTCGAGGAAGAAGTGGAGAGGTGGATAGAGGAGGGAATTATAAAACCGTAGCCAGGGGAAGAAAAAGGTGTGTTACGAATACTGGCTGTTGGTCAACCCACAAAGAAGAAAGTTAGACCGGTAGTGGAGTTCAGAGAATTAAACAGACTCGTAGCCTGCCCCACTGGAAAGGGGATTGACGTATGCGAAGAGGTTATGAGGAAATGGAGGAGGATGGAGCGGGCCACTAAGATTGCCGACCTTGTCGGCTTATCTCCAGATCCAATTAGATGACACACTCTGGCAACATCAATTGGACCGGTACAAGGGGAAGATGTATTGCCTGACGAGGCTAAGCTTTGGGCTGAGCTAAGTCCCCCAAATTATGACTACCGTGCTGAAGTTGGTGCTTAATAAAGACTGTACAGTGGGCAAGCCCATAAGTTCGTACATTGTCGACATTCTCATGGAGGAAGCAGAGGTGACAGCAGAGAAAGTGAGAGACCATGTGGCGAGGTATGTGTTGACTACAAAACCGGCGGAGTCCCTGGATGGAGGAGCGGTGTTGGGGTTGAAGTTATGCCGGGATGGCAAAGGAAGTCTTGTCTTTAGACGACGGAATGTAATACCCGAAATTGGAACCGACCTGACAAAACAAGAACTCTTCTCGGCCTGCGTAAGACTGGTGGAACACTATGCAATCGCCGGCTGGCTCAGGATAGCGTGCAGCTTTATTAAACGACAAACGGGCACTGATGCATGGGAAGGCCGTATGACGAAGGAGGTCACGAATGTGCTACAATAAATCATCGCGAGAGTGACGGAAGAAGACTTAATAAAAGATGAATGGTCGGTTAGCGGCGGAGACGCGGGGGTGATTTGGTGCGATCACATCAGCCTGGCATTACGCGTCGTATTAGAGATAGGAGGTTTAACTGCGGAAGATGCGGCGTAGCTAAGAAAGAAAAATGACTATAATCAATCTGGCCCTGAAATGGGGATTGAAAACAATTGAAATCAAATCCGATTCGGCAACGGTAGTTTCATGGATCTAGTCGGCAGTGACTGGCGATAAGTGAGTTCGGACCAGAGGTGTTGCAGAAATGTTGATCCAGCGCAGGCTCGGGGAACTCGCAGATTTTATAGCGGAATTCAAGTTGAGGGTATCTGTAGTACTGGTCCCATCAGAAAGAACAAGGCGGATTCGATGACACGGGTAAATAAGGCCTGGCTGCAAGATGGAAAGGAGGTTTCCTCGGTGTGCTGTGCAAGGGACGAAGTTAAAAAGTTACATGAAATGCACCACTTTGGTCGAGAACGGACGTTACTACTGGCAAGAGAAGTTTACCCGGAAACCACCGGGAATAGGTCAAGGAGGTAGTGGAGCACTGTCAGGAGTGCCAATCGATAAACCCCGGACCGTCCAGACACGAAGCAGGAGAGTTACACATTGCGGAGGACCGGAAGCCTGTGGGACTATTTCTTTGTGCCACTGTTTCTAACACACTTTGCAGCATGGCCGAGTAGTGAGTTAGCCATGTGCGTAGAGATACAAAGAAATACTTTCCAATAATTCCCTTTCCTAGAGCTCTCTCTCTCTCTCTCTCTCTCTTTCTGTTCAGGCCGTCATGAGGTGAGCACCATAATTTTTATTAAAAAACGTAAACGTAAAACGTAAACGGGAAGGGGGCACCCCTCCCTCAAAACTAGTTAGGTTAGTTAGCTTTGAAAAGACTATTGTCCAGTTTTAAATTGTAAAATTTTTTTTGTAATATATATTGTGTTAAATAAAATAGTTATGTTCCATATATATTGCAATTGTGTCGCGTGTCGTTTTTTCTTGTGTCTGCCATATATACCTTCATAACTGCCTTCACTGAACAACGAAGCGGTACGGAAAATTAAGAAAGAAAATTCCAGTCAGAATGATGCCAAGTGTGAAGAGGCAAAGACGTTTCATGAGAGAAGGAGCCAAACAGCACATCCAGCATCTCAGGTATGCTTTTTCTCCTTACAGGCCCTAACGACGGCCATCTTCATATCTTCTCGAGACGCTTTAAGACATTTACTATAACACGCCTGTCGGTTAAATCTCAATGAGCGGCTGATAGTGGTATAAATGCTGCACTATGACCAAGATATATTGTATCCCAGCATGAAAATAATTTCGACCCTTCAACCCACGGGCCAACCAAAAATAATAACCCCTAGACGAATCGTATAAAAAACGGGCCATGGTCTTTAAAAACTGAACGAACTGAATATTTCAGGCAAAAATTTTTAAAAAAATGGCAGATTAGTACACACGCACTCAAAAAGAAAATTCAGAACCTGAAAAAAAATGTCTTGCACCTACAAAAAAAACCGTTACAAAAGATCGATTAAAAAAAGAGTATTGAAAAAAAAAACCTTCGAAAAAAAGTAAGAAATGTGTCCTACACAAAGAAAAAGAACAGAGACGAACAAAAGTGTGTCTAGAATATACAAAAAAACATATATCAATATCTCTTTCTCTCTCCTGCTCTCTCTCCCTCTCTCAAGATATATATATATATATATATATATATATATATATATATATCCACATGTGTGTATATCTATGCATGTTGTTATTACATGAAAGAAAAATAAAAAAAATCCTTCAAACACGAAGCTCGAAAAATAAATTTAAAAGAGAGAAAAAAGGAAACAAAAAGGTAACCTAACAATTTTTTATCTGATCTTTATTTCAGGTTTATAAAAATATTGGACATTTTTAAAAATTGCTTTTGACTTTGCAAATGTAACAACCTTGTAAAATGTTAATGACTTTTTCAGCCTAGATTTTTAAAAATAGAACTTTATTTCAACACTTTATTTCACAAACTTTTTGATTTTATAATGTTTTTATTCATTTTTTGTCTGTTTACAATAAAGAAGGAAGAAATGTCACTGGTAAAAAAAAATTGGGGTTCGATAATGTGAAAGTTTTGTGTGAGAATGCCTTTTACAAAATTGTTCAAAATAAGATTGTTTTTCTATTTTATTTGTTTTGAACTTGTAGAAATGTCTACCTGTCAATCATATTTTTGAAACAATGGCCGCAAATGGTAGAGATAAGTGAAGATGACCTCGTAATGCTGTTTGTGAGGGTGTTAATGGATGGGTGGTGGAACAATGCTATCTGCCTCTGTTTCTCTTCTTCTCTATATCCCTTTCCCTCTCTCCTCTCTCTCTACCATAACCTTACACTTTAAAGTTTTGAGGACGAGAGAAAATTATTTTTTTAGTTATTACGTAATGTGTAAGTTAAGCAAAGTGAAGGCGTTGCCCCCCATCACTCCCCCTTTCCCTTGCTTCTGGTACTTGTATAACTAGACCCCAATGGCGGATTGCATTACCGAATTAACTTGGAGTTTTTAACTTTTTTTTACCTGGTTTGAAGAACAAAACTACATATACTTCCTTAAATTACATTAAATGAGGTATTCGATTGTTTTTATTAGGAATAAAGAAAGCTGAAATATTCGAGTATCTGCAAAAGCCAACTGTTACATGATTACGTTAATTTTTTAAGAGTTATATTAAATGTTTATAGTTAATTTTTAAAGAAAAATTATTCTATTACATTTCGAATATTCTCTGAATTGTATTATAATTTCTAAGGAAATATTAATTGAATAACGAAATATATTTCCCCGAATTATAGATTTTTTAGGGAAGAATTATTCCAGCTAATTCTTTAATTGAAGTTTTATTTGAAATTGGACCGTATGATAGGGATCCCTGAAATATTGACTGAGGAGTATTTATGAAAAATTGAATTAATTCTTGAGAAGAAAAGAATTTCCTCAGTCTGGAAAGATCTCTCTTTAATTGAAACTTTAATTTCCTCAAGCTGTTAACTATACAGAACTGGTCGTTAACTAATATAATTCCCAGGTGCGGCGGGAGTTTATAAATTCGAAATAATCTTTGTGCGTGATTTTAGAAAGAGAGTTACTTTTAAATAATAAACTATTTACTTTGAAAAACAAAGTTAATTAACGTGAAATGTTTCTGATTTCGAAATGACCTTCATAATGGCCTATAAGAAGAAACGATTTTTAAGAATCAATTAAATAACTTCAAATGTACACAGAATTTTAAAAATAATAATTACGAAATGAAAAATTTGGAATGGCTGTGAATCTCATTGTAAAGATAAATAGATTCAAAATGAATTTTCTATGATCTTTTAGGAATATAAATTTTAAAACTGAACCCAATATTTGGAATCATTTTGGAATTGTATTGTGAAAAATAGGTTGATTCGAAATTTATGATCTTTTGAGAAGATTGTTTTTAAAATAATACATGAATTACCTTGGAAAGAAGTTAACTAACATTAATTCGGAATTTTTAATGGTTCTTTGTGAAGGAAAAATTGATTTTAACGATGAACCGAAATACATGAAATTATTTTTAAATTTTGCAGTGAAATTTTAGAGATCTTTTGTAAATCAAGTTTTGAAAAAATACACATACTTTTTAAACGTACCCTGAAAGTTGGGGAAAAAAGTTAATTATGAATGTAATAACTTGAAATGAGTTTGCATTGTGTAAACAAATTCTAATTGTGACCGACTTGATCAGAAATTATTTTGTAAACATGTTTTTTTTTTAAGAAAAAAATTGTTAACGCCCTATTTCATTGATTTAATGTATACCAGGTTTCTGAATTGTTCATTTTTTGGAGTTCTTTTGCTTGGAGTATTCCAACTCATGAAGCTGAGTGACCTTCTTAATTAATTATTTATATAATTAATAATATTACGTGGTGCATAGTTTTTATTCGTCGTTCTGCGGCAGACGCCTTGCTCTAACAGAATTAAATTGCATTATAACCTCTGTACACCGAGGTTTAACTAAATACATATAGGTAGGCGTGATGAGGTCACATAACCCCGACTTGAAATACTTTATCCTGGTTGCCGAAGAGAGCCTAAATCCAGTTACTGAAATGTTATAAGTAAATGCAAAATGAATTTAAAAACGTATAGGTCGGCATGATGAACTCACGTAAAATCCGGCTGTTAAAAAATATTATACTGGTGGCTTAAGAGAGCATAAATCCAGTAACTGAAATCATGAGGTCACTTCCCCGATGGAGGGCGAGGATTATTAGCCTCTATTGTATTTGAAGCAGTATACCAGTCTACCAGGGGCATGGCGGAAAAAATTGCTTCACTGAGTTCCTGCCGGAACGTAGAGTATGGGGACATTGATCGTTGACGGCCGGTTGACGCAGCATCCACATCCTAACGACAGCCATCTTCATATCTTCCCGAGACCGCTTTAAGTCATTTACTATAACACGTATGTCGGCCACACCTCAGTGACCGGCGGATAGTGGTATAGCGATTGCCCATTGATGTGACCCATTATCGCCATAAGCAGTATCTGTCGATGGTCGACTGTGGATCGGGGAAGTTTGCCATATGGAGAAAGATAAGGGCAGAAGCTGCATGGGCGATCGGAGGGGGTCATCGAAGAAATATTTTTGGAGACGGGCCGGTTGAAGAACTATTAATGGACAATGGCCCCGCTTTCCAATCAGAAGTCTTTAAAGAGGTGTGTGATAGGTGGGGATTAAGGCAATTTTTAGGGCAGTGTATCGGCCAACTGGCAATGGGGTAGTAGAGAGGAATTATCGCACCATCAAGGCTGCTGCGGAAAAAAGCAACATTTCACTCATGGATGCAGTGTTTTGGTACAACATCTCACCGGAAACGAGACAAGATAAGACAACTGTGCCTCACAGAGCCATATTCGCATAGAAGTGGCGACATCCGTTCAACAAAACGGTAGGAATTGAGGGTGAAGAAGCTACCATTAAAGTGGGTGAGGAGGTGTGGGGGAAGTTCCCAAATCAAAATGTACCACTCGCTGCGGGAGGGGAGTAGTAACGGGAACGCAGTCGTAGAACAACGTGATGGTGAATGGCGTTCTCCGGCATATCCTAGACCTGCGTCGTGTAACCCTGCCGGTGCGCAGTGATGGCAGTGAAGAGAAGGAAGTTGATAGCCACCAAGAAACTAACGATGCCCCCCAATTCGACTTAGCCCCACATTGTGGTTCTTTACAACTGGACGTGAATGTTTGTAGTGAACCTGAAAACGTCAACCCCGAAGAAGTTGCCCCCCAGGGGCCTCAACGTGAGAGGAGTAGGTCTGCTTGAATGAAGGATTATGAAGTGTTTTATTGATCTCGAATATCAGGGGGTGGTGTGGGGTATATGGTTAGAAAAAAAACGTACCGACCGTGTCTGCATTGCTCTTTGGGAAAAAGGAAAGAGTCGTGAACATCTTCTCTTGAATAGTATTTCGTGTTGCTGACGTTCAGATTGTGCGGTCTGATATTGGTGGCGAGAGGCCAGGTATGGTCGATTGGGAAAGAAGAGGGCAGAAACGTGCTGTTGACGAGCGAGTGACTCACTCGTTCCCGAACCCCAGGACCGAATCCTGATTGAAAAACTATAAAATGTTTTTTGCTTAACATTTTATTATTACACGAACACGATATTAAGTATTCTTTCTTTTGAAATATGCATCTTATGGATATTGAAGGTTTATAGTCTGGATAATTGTAAAAATAAAAGTACAAAAAATATAAATCGTTTGTTTGTACAATATTAGATAAAAGTAGTATATATCATGAGAGTAGTTCTTCATCAACATAAAGGAAAGTTCATACTACATATACTACTTTCTCTTCCTCTTTTTCTTTAGTCGCTCGTCTATGTTTCTACTCTATCTCCCTTTCTCTGTCTCGCTATTACTCAATCCCTCTATCTCTCTATTTCCCTCTTTTTCTCTGTTTCCCTTTATCTTTCTTTTTACTACTCGCTCTCTCTATCTTTCCCTATATCTATCTATCTATCTATCTATTTCTAAACCTTTATTTTATTTCCCTCTCTTAAATTAATTAGAGAAAATAAGGTATTGTTGAAACGTGAAACAATTCTGTTAAATCATCTAAATTAATTACAGTGAATAAGGCATTGCCAAAACATGAACAAATACTGTGTCAGTCACCTAATGTACTTACTGTGATAATTGAAGTTATTTAAAAATTACTGCTATTTTGAACAGACCCAATAAGAACTGGTAAACTTTTTTCTACACTGGTTTCTAATTAAATTGATTTTAGCTGTCCTGTGGAATAGCTACGACCTTTCTACCAGGTAGAAGAACAATTCATTCCGCTCTTAAATTACTATTAAACATTCAATTTTTAAAATATCCCTGTCACATATCTCAAGAACATCCAGTATGGGAAATATTGCATAAATGCGAACTTATTGTTTGGGATGAATGAATAATCGCACACAAAAAAATACCCTAAGACTCTTGATCGATCCTTGCAAGATGTCCTTGGCAATGTTAGACCATTTGGGAATGCATTAATATTGCTTGCAGTATATTTCAGACAAACGTTACTTGTAATGCCTTAATCAATACTAGCATATTAAATAAATGTTTGTTTAAAATACCCTACTTTTTGGTGCCACGTGAGGACATCAAACTTAACTCCAAATATGCATGTCTAGTTGCAGAAAGTTCGATACGCAAAGAATTTTCGCATTACTTGTCGGAAGTTGGGTAGGAAAAACTTCCTGATGATCCAAATCTGTAATTTATTTACATAAAACGAAATGGTGTTTCTAGATATGCAAATAAATTATAAGAATTCCAGTTGGCTGAGTGGACGAGGTGTTCTTATAACTCAATATAAAGATGTCCATGAAATTAACGATATTGTTCAGCTTTAAATTCCAAGCGAGGTAGTCACATACACGTCTATCGACATTGTGGTTGAAGCAGATAACGTGGTTAATTATCCAACAAAATTCTTTAATTCACTAGATTTGTCAGAGATGCCAGCGTATTGACTGCAATTGATAATCGGCGTCCTAATTAGCATGTTGTAAAATATAAACAAAATTTCGTGATTTCGCTCCAGGAAATTGCATTTTACAATTCCATTGTCGTTTACAATAACCATCCACAAAGCTCAGCGACAATCTTTACAATTGTGTGACTTACGACTACACACTGACCGTTCCTTACATGGGCGATTTATGTTTCGTATTCAAAAGTAAGCAAACGAGAAAATCTCTATATCTGCTAAAAAAAGAATACAACAAAAAATCGTGTACCCACACGTGCTCGGAAATGTAGATGCATGTGTGTTCTCATTGTTAAATATTTCCATTGCGCCATATAGAGCGAAAGTAAGGCAGGTAAGATTACAGCTATTATATATATATATATATATATATATATATATATATATATACACACACATATATATACATATATATATATGCAGACTGCAATAGACGGACTGTTTCGCTGTATCACATCATTTCATTGCGACAGGACTATCAATTGCCTTAATCCTGGAACAGAAGTTGCCGCTCAGATGATATTCCGTATTTTTTAATGTTGTCAAGGCGATCCAAATCCAAAATCAAATATGAGCGTCATGCAATTATTTTTTTTTTTAATTTTATTTTGGATCATATTGTCAATATTAATAATCGGAAAATTTCTTATGAAATAATTTAATCTCATGACGGATTCGTCTTATCGAACAACCTCACAAAAGCATATCTTTTTATTTTCATTTGTATTTTATTTTGCAATTTCAATTCATCTCTGTAGTTCAAAAACCCTTTTACCATAACTCTTTTTGCATATATGATTAGTGTTTATGTCATGCAGTTTTAATCCATGCTAGTATCTGCAAATTCATAGCTCGGCTATCATAATTATTTACTAATATTTTCTCTCTGATAACAGCCTTTAACTGTTCTTTTAAACACGCATATATAAATACATAGATAAACACAGCCTTGACTGTCGTACATCGGTCGGGTTTCAATCCTAGCTTGAGGTAGTTGTCTGTCTAGCCTCACTGATGAGCTTTGAAACAGCGAAATAGTGTGGTATATGGATTAATAAAATGTTCCTCATCTTGGGTTGAGCATATTAAAAAGCGATACACGAATTACCATTAGCATAAAAGCGATGTTCTTTGTGTAAACAAATCGAGCTTAGGTATTTCGGACGATGGCAAAACCTCGTTAATTCTACGAATCACACAGTAGCCGTAGTGGTTAGGAGCTTTGACTGACGTAGAGAGCGGTCGGGTCAATCCTGGCTTGTGGTAGTTGTCTGTGTAGCCGCACTGATGAGCTGTGAAACAGCGAAACAATACTGTATGTGAATATATATATATATATATATATATATATATATATATATATATATATATATATATATATATATAACATTTCATCGATATTCTACAGTGAATATACTTTCTACTATATCCTCATTCGAAATTTATTTTAGCCCTGAGCCATATTGCATTTAGTTTTGCGTATATTAATAAGGCGTTTGCTCGCTACGACTATTGTTCGGATTTAATTTGTAGCTTGCGTATGAAGTTGGTACGGTTAGATTGCAAGGAAACAATTTTTTAAATTAACGGCTCGAATTATTGCAATATATACTTTGCCTTACTATTTCTTATTTTCATACTACTGTATTTTTTAATGTAAATTGTTTCCAGACATCAAAATTTATAAAATGCATGATTCTTCCAAATAAAGTCATATTTTGAAAATGATATAATCGCATAAAAAGAACTTATATTAAGTTTTAGCAAATGCTGAGCTTACTGTTTTCCATCCTTAGATAAATCTTTGATTCACGAACGCAGCGAGGGAAAGGCGGAGAGTAAGGTGTGTTCTAAATTTATAAAGGTGAAGCAACTGATATTAATGGGTTTCATTTAAGCTGCATGTGAAGTTGAATGTACTTATGTCCTTATTTTCTGGTTGGAATTAACAGTATTTTCCCAAATTGATAAGTGCAATTATGGTGCATGCTGTAGAAGAGAGTTGTATTGCCTCTTTTGTATTGTCTTCTCGTCGTCATGTAAAACCTTCCGTGGTATTACTAAATTTTCCTGAAGTACGTATGTAAAAGAAGACTGGTATTAGAGCATAACGCCGGTACTCAAATATAAACATCCAAATATCGAATTATATTTAGCGATATTTCAAAATATTTTGCGGACAATGTTGATTTGTGTAATCATGTTTTATATTGTCATTTAATCATCGCAAATTTAATAAAATTAAATTCGAATAAATGTATGATTTTTTACTTTCTAACTTCTTCTGAGAGAAACTATTTTATTTTATTTGCAATCGGAAAGTGATTTTTTTGTAATAGCAATTTCATCATTGCTGTAGTAAGTACTTTGATATACACGCTTGTTTAGATATGATACACACACGTATATATATATATATATATATATATATATTAATTTATTCAAATATGCAAGTGAAAGAGTTTTTCAATCAAAATACCTCTGCAAATTCTTAATTCAAACACCTATAAAAGAAACATATAAACACACAAATACACACATATATATATGTATATACACACACACATATATATATATGCATATATTTGTGTGGGTGTATGTCTGTATGTAATATATTATGTGGTTCCAATTTTATCACTGATAACACTTTCTTGCATGTGCTTTTATGTGCCTCTTTATAATTACCCAGAGCTTGCTGCACATTAAATTATAAATTAGGTGTTAGTGTTTTTACCTTATCTGACATATTCATTCTAAATATGATATGGTATTAGAAAATAACTGATTAGCAATAGATTAGTACTGTATAATATTTTCATGTTGTAGAGGTTTCGGACCTAAACGGCAGGTGTATAATATTTTCATGTTGTAGAGGTTTCGGACCTAAACGGCAGGTGTATAATATTTTCATGTTGTAGAGGTTTCGGACCTAAACGGCAGGTGTATAATATTTTCATGTTGTAGAGGTTTCGGACCTAAACGGCAGGTGTATAATATTTTCATGTTGTAGAGGTTTCGGACCTAAACGGCAGGTGTATAATATTTTCATGTTGTAGAGGTTTCGGACCTAAACGACAGGTGTATAATATTTTCATGTTGTAGAGGTTTCGGACCTAAACGGCAGGTGTATAATATTTTCATGTTGTAGAGGTTTCGGACCTAAACGGCAGGTGTATAATATTTTCATGTTGTAGAGGTTTCGGACTAAACGGCATGTGAATCTGTGTTCCATTTTAAGATGTTCATCCCTGTATTCAAAGATGGTCGGGATTGTTTCGTACCAATGTTTGTCGTCTCTTCCTGTTTTCAAATTGCTGAGTGTTTCCTATTTTAACTAACTTATTCGAAGCGAGGGGAAAACTCCAGATCTATATATTTCACCGTCCTGTCTTCAGCCGTAGTATTGATATTTCCTAAGTTGTGGTTAACGGTTAAACACAGCAAACTTTGATGTTTTTAGAATCCGTCCATTATTCAGACCTACTCGTCTATCAACTCCCGATGGAATGTGTAAAATGGCAATGCCATATTATTCATGTTTAAAGACATAAGAAATCAGTAATGAAGCGAAAAATTATATTTAATTCTAAGTAAGCCGTTTGATGGATAACGTCGATTGTTGTTTACATATTAACAAAGACTGCTCCTATATACACAGAACTGGTATGGTTTTTAAAAATCATCACAGGCAATAGTGTATTTTGCTGTCGCAAAATGATTTACCCAAATTGATTTAAACACTAGAACAACTACTGTCGCGGAATATCTTTGCAAGATATAGTGTTCTTGTTTTTTTTTCGATGTGTCCTTTTATTTCAGCGGATTGTGGGTGAAGAGGGGCAAAAGCATATAAAGAATTAACTTTTTAATCGAGAGTGATTTTTAGGGAAAAGGCTACCGGTTTAAATTATGTCCTAGTCGCTATCTGAATACCTCATACATTGACTCCCAGTTTACCTATTATAAAATTATGAACTACATCCATCATAATTATAATTATGATTTAACTCATTGGTGTGAATCGTAAAAAATATTTGTACTTCAATATCACCAGTTATCAAGGCAATGTTTGCATTTATTCAGCATGCTTGTGAATTGTTATAAATTATATACACACTTAACCGCTTAGCCAACTTAATTGTAATATTATATTGCCAATAATGGAAATTAGAAAGATTTCATTGTGTTGCTAATTTGCAACAGTAGCTTTAACCTATGTATCTTATAAAGTAATTATACGATTCCTTATTTGATCATTGGAATGCGAGTATTTCATAAAATAATATTTTATTTTATTAAAATAACAGATGACATAAAAAGCCACTGAATTATTGAATTACACCCGGAAAACTTTACTGTAAGAGCACCTATTTATCGTAATATGTAAACATGACACAGAACATAATATATACACGTATACTCTTAGACACAACAATTCGATGCATCTATTTATCGAGGAAAATGACATGTTTAAACAAAAATATCTTATATCAAATGTAGTGCCGACAGCCATGTTGTACTATGCCTGGACGTGCCTGCATGTGTAACGTTGCAGTAACAAACAAGCAATAAGGAGATAGAAAAACACAACTCGTCATTTTTAAGAGTAAATAAAATGCATTTATTCTTTGTTCTTCCAAAACAACGTATTTTATTATAACTAAAAAAAATTTTCGCATACACATATGCTTTTTAAATATATTTTTCCTCGCCACCTCGCGTTGGTGTTTAATCAGCGCTTACTCTCTTACACTTTACACGTCCATCCTTCCCAGATCGCACTTAGCTTCTCTTTAGGCCATGTCGTGTATTTTTCTCTCCTTTTCTTGTGACACAAACTTGCGCACACTTGTTCATTTCCATTCGTCCCATCGACGAAATGTTGCATCCCTCTGCCTGTTCTACATGTACTTTAACGGTCAATGTTCTGACAAACTGCAATCATTTGTACCCCCTCGACGTATGTTCGGCGACAAATAAAAAATAGATATTGCCTTAGATTAAAGACTAGCTAGGAAAATATACGTAATGGGAATTCGAGCTGAGTCGAGAAATGTCTTAAACATGATAATAATTGAGGTTTCGCTTTCTATCTAACATTTCTCTTATGATAAGGGAATATAAACCACCTTTAAAAATGTTATTAGTAAAAAGGCATTTACTAAAATTTAACTCCGTAAATATCAATGTAGCAGCAATTTACATAGTAGATATTTCAAACAAGAAGGATGTCTTTATAAAAATACCTTCAAAAGTAGATGTTTTCTTAATATAATATAATTATATGCGCCCAGTTTTAGAAATATATTAAAATAAATTACTGAATTAAACGATACTGTTACAGTAGGTAGAAAACATGTCGAAGTCAACGAAGAAAACAGAGGGCAATATACATGTGTTGCACGTATGTGTATTCAGGAAGTATTCTTCCTTTTATACATATTTCGTTAAATACAATAGATTTTAGGTGGGTTGGATCGATTTCATCTTTCTAATAAATTTTCATGCGGATGCAACTTACAACCAACGAATATAACCCTAATTTTAAAATTATAGAAATATCATAAATAAAAACTAAAAACATATATTAATATAATAAATAGTAATGTTTGCAATGAGACTCGAAAATGCTTGTGGTCCCGGATATGACCTTAACTATATCCGATGGTGAGGCCCCAGCTTGTGGGCTTTGGGGAGTGTGAAGCCACCCGTTAATTGTCATTGCTCCCAGGTACACTCTGACCTGGAGTGGTAGTACCTATTAGGGTCCCAACTATGGGTTAAATAGAAACTGACTTGTAAAAAACAAATATATTCTATTAAAAAAGTGTTTCCAAATCACTGGATTCGCTATTAAATAACCTGAAAAGGGCGATATGCTGTAAAACAAAAAATAATCAAAAAACAACTAAAATGCTTGTAAAGTGGCAAGAAACTAAACGAATTTTATAAACTAATGAATTGTTTATTGAAACACTTTTATATAAATTGTCAGAATCAATTAGGAAAATTATCTCTGATGATTAGTTGAAACATATCGCGCCAACGTTAAGTATAGCGACACCATCAGCTCTTTTATTTGGATACGTTGGCTGGACTGCTGCTGTGATACACGCGATCGCCGTCCGTTATATACTGCCGTTTGTTAAAATATTCTTTACGAAAATGTAATAAAACCTGCCCCAAAGGTCAATAATGAACGAAAAAGAATACTCAAAAGTTCACACTAAAATCAGGATAAATATATTCAAATCAAATGTCGGTGTGTATGGTTTGTGCAATCTTTTCATGTTTTTTTTTTCAGAAATTACACTTAATAAGTGCCAGAATATTTCAGATCAGTTGTCCAAAATGAAAGTTTTAAATGTTCAGAATGTGTTGAGAAATCAATGGTAAATCAAGGGAGGAAGGATCCGTGTGTTATTGGATAGTCTTGGATTTTTGGAACTAAATTGCTTACATTGCATCTATATATTTTTATTTTAGTAAAAAGTCAGTTTTTACTTATAAACATTCTATATAGCTAATATGTTATACTATTAATAGTATTTCTAGATTCGTTTGTCACATAGTTTATCGTGCGAAATATTTGACTAAACTAGTAAGATTCCAACAAGTTAGTTTCTTTTAACTGCACATATCGCTATTGGAGAGATTATAAGAGACAGTTACGTTTAATGCCAAATCTAAAAGGGCAGGTGTATTATTCGCGGGCTCGATTTAATTGGATATCAACATATGATACAAAGATTGTTGCATTTTTCTATTTATTGTCAGATTCCAGTATAACCCGGCGGTCATGGAGTAACCTTCATTATTTATATTCGACAGTCCTCCTATCAACACGAGAATTCTTATTATTCACGTATTTCTTCTGTAATTTTCGCTATTTACTAAGCTATCTGAACAATTAAGAGTCCTGACCCTAACTACTGATAGCTAAGTTACGTTTCCTAGCCAGAAAATTGTCCTCGTTGTAAGAATATTGTCGGCAACTTACGACTGTCGATGAATAAAGTTCTCGTAATCCGTATATTTCATTTTTGTATCCGCGTATTTTAAGTACTATAAATTGTAAGTACTATAAATTGTAAGTACTATAAATTGTAAGTACTATACATTGTAAGTACTATAAATTGTAAGTACTATAAATGCTCTATGGATACTTATTTTTCTAACCCAGCGGCAATTCCGACACTGCATTTTCCTCTCATAAAGAACCCTGGCTTTTTTTAAATAGGCATCACCACTTATCAAGGCCCAAAGAACACTCGAGGATAGGGGTTAAGAGTGTACAGTAAGTCACTTGAACAATATAGTAATTGTTATTAATGGAAATTCGGTACATTTGTTAACTTAAGTGGAACGGCTCATCAAGAACATTATACGTTGGACTTGGAGACAATCAGATTAAAACTGAATTATATGCTTAAAAAGATTATTTAAAAGGATCATCTTTATACTATACAGTATTATTGTTTATAGAGTTTAAGTAATTATTTCAGTGTTCAATACATGAATTGAGCTTTGTAGTAAAGTATATTTATGACAAATTAGCTACACATGACCCTGCTGCAAATCGTCAGGCTACGAAATATATATCTACACACACACACAAATATTATCAGTCTGAAATATGATGATTTATGAATAGAGCCAAGACAAAAGAATATTCCTCTCATTGCCCCGACTCGAGTATATATCCGTTGATATCTGATGTTTTTATATAGAGTGATTTACTTCTCTGTTTATTAACTGTTTCAGATATATACTCGAGAGTAAAAATAATGATAAGAACATCCTGCTGTCCCGGCCCTACTCATGAAACAATATTATGTATCGTTACTTAAATATACTTTTATTATGAAAATTATTTTTAGAAAGGCTTTTGTCATAAAGAGTCTAGTAGATGAGATTCCGTAAACGTCAGTGTATCACGAGTTCGGCTTAATCGCTTGCCATTAGATTAAAAATGAAAGATGACCTTGAATATATCCTTTGCTTTTTTCGGTACTAGATTTATAATAATCAAAGCAACAACACAAAAGAAAAAAAAGCACTAGTAACGGTTTAAAACCTTAGAAATAGAAGTAAATATGTATAAGCAGCTTATTCTACCTTCACAGAGTTAAAAATAGACTTCGTAGATTAGTGGGGGATGCCCTTTCTCTACCGGCAACCTCTTTTCCACTGATCCTGTGCCTCCTTTATCGTGTTTTTCATGGCAAGTGCTCAGCTGACCTTCACCCTATAGTTCCGCCCACGCCTAATTCTCACGAAAACATTCGTTTAGTCAAAACTACTATCAATAATTTCCCACACACTTTATCAGTGTCTGAACCTAAATGTAGATTCCTCGAAAAATGTTTCTTTCTTAGAACTGCACGCCTGTGAAACACTCTTCCGATTCCGTGCTTTCCAGCTGATTACAATCTGATTGTCTTCAATTTCAACGTAAACAATGTGTGACAAAGCGCCCCTCTAAGTAACCTGAGTTACAAAATTCCCACTATTTATGTTTACTACACTATAATTACATCGACTAATGTATACCCATTTACCCTTATCCTCGAGTGACCTCGTGGCCTTGATGAGTAGTGATTCATGTGTAAAAATAAGCCGTTCAGCAGAGCCTGAGCAAATTATTGGACGTTTAATTTGTTTCATTTTAAACATTAATAACCTTCCTATACATACAGTAGACATTAGTCCTCTCAGTAAAGAGTCGAAAATTACTGTAGAAGTTGGAATAGCAATTTGCAATAATATTAATTCTTTAATTTCAAAATGTTCCATTCCACCTTCTTTCTTAAAACGTACTCAGATATTAGGTACGTTAAATAAATATCATGTTAATAATTATATATTATAGAACATATGATCTTAAGATTAATGATAAAGTGACGCTTGAGCAACTTATTTGATAATTGACAAAATAGAGGAACAATCCGGAAGTGAAGCCGTAAAACAAACCTGAATGATACTAGTGATTTTTTCTTACTCTAAATTAAACGTCTATATGTGTCACGTGTTAAGTACTTCCTTTGTGACTGCATTCTTCTGTGGTAACGTTTCTTTCTTTCTGTTCTTTTTAACTCTTTTGTGAAAAGCCCTTGTTATGGTCGCCAAAAAATATTTTGTAACATGACACGGGTGTATACCTGTAAATACTATCACAAAGTCACAAAAACAAAGAAAACAATACCTATCACTCTTTCTTTGTTCAATGAAACAACATACCTTTTCAAGTATTTACAGAATAACTTCTAATCTCTTGTAAATGAGTCCTTTCGTACTCAATATGCTTAAAATATCATTTCGTACTCAATATGCTTAAAATATCATTTCGTACTCAATATGCTTAAAATATCATTTCGTACTCAATATGCTTAAAATATCATTTCGTACTCAATGTGCTTAACATATTATTTCGTACTCAATATGCTTAAAATATCCTTTCGTACTCAATATGCTTAAAATATCATTTCGTACTCAATATGCTTAAAATATCATTTCGTACTCAATGTGCTTAACATATTATTCCGTACTCAATATGCTTAAAATATCCTTTCGTACTCAATATGCTTAAAATATCATTTCGTACTCAATATGCTTAACATATTATTCCGTACTCAATATGCTTAAAATATCCTTTCGTACTCAATATGCTTAAAATATTATTTCGTACTCAATATGCTTAAAATATCATTTCGTACTCAATATGCTTAAAATATCATTTCGTACTCAATATGCTTAAAATATCATTTCGTACTCAATGTGCTTAACATATTATTTCGTACTCAATATGCTTAAAATATCATTTCGTACTCAATATGCTTAAAATATCATTTCGTACTCAATATGCTTAAAATATCATTTCGTACTCAATATGCTTAAAATATCATTTCGTACTCAATATGCTTAAAATATCATTTCGTACTCAATATGCTTCAAATATCCTTTCGTACTCAATATGCTTAAAATATCATTTCGTACTCAATGTGCTTAACATATTATTCCGTACTCAATATACTTAAAATATCCTTTCGTACTCAATATGCTTAAAATATCATTTCGTACTCAATATGCTTAAAATATCATTTCGTACTCAATATGCTTAAAATATCATTTCGTACTCAATATGCTTAAAATATCATTTCGTACTCAATATGCTTAAAATATCATTTCGTACTCAATATGCTTCAAATATCCTTTCGTACTCAATATGCTTAAAATATCATTTCGTACTCAATATGCTTAAAATATCATTTCGTACTCAATATGCTTAACATATCATTTCGTACTCAATATGCTTAAAATATCATTTCGTACTCAATATGCTTAAAATATCATTTCGTACTCAATATGCTTAAAATATCATTTCGTACTCAATATGCTTAAAATATCATTTCGTACTCAATATGCTTAAAATATCATTTCGTACTCAATATGCTTTAAATACCCTTTCGTACTCAATATGATTAAAATATCCTTTCGTACTCAATATGCTTAAAATATCATTTCGTACTCAATGTGCTTAACATATTATTTCGTACTCAATATGCTTAAAATATCATTTCGTACTCAATATGCTTAAAATATAATTTCGTACTCAATGTGCTTAACATATTATTCCGTACTCAATATGCTTAAAATATCCTTTCGTACTCAATATGCTTAAAATATCATTTCGTACTCAATATGCTTAACATATTATTCCGTACTCAATATGCTTAAAATATCCTTTCGTACTCAATATGCTTAAAATATTATTTCGTACTCAATATGCTTAAAATATCATTTCGTACTCAATGTGCTTAACATATTATTCCGTACTCAATATGCTTAAAATATCCTTTCGTACTCAATATGCTTAAAATATTATTTCGTACTCAATATGCTTAAAATATCATTTCGTACTCAATATGCTTAAAATATCATTTCGTACTCAATATGCTTAAAATATCATTTCGTACTCAATGTGCTTAACATATTATTTCGTACTCAATATGCTTAAAATATCATTTCGTACTCAATATGCTTAAAATATCATTTCGTACTCAATATGCTTAAAATATCATTTCGTACTCAATATGCTTAAAATATCATTTCGTACTCAATATGCTTAAAATATCATTTCGTACTCAATATGCTTCAAATATCCTTTCGTACTCAATATGCTTAAAATATCATTTCGTACTCAATGTGCTTAACATATTATTCCGTACTCAATATACTTAAAATATCCTTTCGTACTCAATATGCTTAAAATATCATTTCGTACTCAATATGCTTAAAATATCATTTCGTACTCAATATGCTTAAAATATCATTTCGTACTCAATATGCTTAAAATATCATTTCGTACTCAATATGCTTAAAATATCATTTCGTACTCAATATGCTTCAAATATCCTTTCGTACTCAATATGCTTAAAATATCATTTCGTACTCAATATGCTTAAAATATCATTTCGTACTCAATATGCTTAACATATCATTTCGTACTCAATATGCTTAAAATATCATTTCGTACTCAATATGCTTAAAATATCATTTCGTACTCAATATGCTTCAAATATCCTTTCGTACTCAATATGCTTAAAATATCATGTCGTACTCAATATGCTTAAAATATCATTTCGTACTCAATATGCTTTAAATACCCTTTCGTACTCAATATGATTAAAATATCCTTTCGTACTCAATATGCTTAAAATATCATGTCGTACTCAATATGCTTAAAATATCATTTTGTACTCAATATGCTTAAAATATCCTTTCGTACTCAATATGATTAAAATATCATTTCGTACTCAATATGCTTAAAATATCATTTCGTACTCAATATGATTAAAATATCATTTCGTACTAAATATGCTTAAAATATCATTTCGTACTCAATATGCTTAAAATATCATTTCGTACTCAATATGCTTAAAATATCATTTCGTACTCAATATGCTTAAAATATCCTTTCGTACTCAATATGCTTAAAATATCATTTCGTACTCAATATGATTAAAATATCATTTCGTACTAAATATGCTTAAAATATCATTTCGTACTCAATATGCTTAAAATATCATTTCGTACTCAATATGCTTAAAATATCATTTCGTACTCAATATGCTTAAAATATCATTTCGTACTCAATATGCTTACAATATTCTTTCGTACTCAATGTGCTTAAAATATCATTTCGTACTCAATATGATTAAAATATCATTTCGTACTCAATATGCTTAAAATATCATTTCGTACTCAATATGCTTAAAATATCATTTCGCACACAATATGCTTAAAATATCATTTCGTACTCAATATGCTTTAAATACCCTTTCGTACTCAATATGATTAAAATATCCTTTCGTACTCAATATGCTTAAAATATCATGTCGTACTCAATATGCTTAAAATATCATTTCGTACTCAATATGCTTAAAATATCCTTTCGTAGTCAATATGCTTAAAATATCATTTCGTACTCAATATGCTTAAAATATCATTTCGTACTCAATATGCTTAAAATATCCTTTCGTACTCAATATGATTAAAATATCATTTCGTACTCAATATGCTTAAAATATCATTTCGTACTCAATATGCTTAAAATATCCTTTCGTACTCAATATGCTTAAAATATCATGTCGTACTCAATATGCTTAAAATATCATTGCGTACTCAATATGCTTAAAATATCCTTTCGTACTCAATATGCTTAAAATATCATTTCGTACTCAATATGCTTAAAATATCATTTCGTACTCAATATGCTTAAAATATCATTTCGTACTCAATATGCTTAAAATATCATTTCGTACTCAATATGCTTTAAATATCCTGTCGTACTCAATATGCTTAAAATATCATTTCGTACTCAATATGCTTAAAATATCATTTCGTACTCAATATGCTTAAAATATCATTTCGTACTCAATATGCTTAAAATATACTTTCGTACTCAATATGCTTAAAATATCATTTCGTACTCAATATGCTTTAAATATCATTTCGTACTCAATATGCTTAAAATATCATTTCGTACTCAATATGCTTACAATATTCTTTCGTACTCAATGTGCTTAAAATATCATTTCGTACTCAATATGATTAAAATATCATTTCGTACTGAATATGCTTAAAATATCCTTTCGTACTCAATATGCTTAAAATATCATTTCGCACTCAATATGCTTAAAATATCATTTCGTACTCAATATGCTTTAAATACCCTTTCGTACTCAATATGATTAAAATATCCTTTCGTACTCAATATGCTTAAAATATCATGTCGTACTCAATATGCTTAAAATATCATTTCGTACTCAATATGCTTAAAATATCCTTTCGTACTCAATATGCTAAAAATATCATTTCGTACTCAACATGCTTAAAATATCATTTCGTACTCAATATGCTTAAAATATCCTTTCGTACTCAATATGATTAAAATATCATTTCGTACTCAATATGCTTAAAATATCATTTCGTACTCAATATGCTTAAAATATCATGTCGTACTCAATATGCTTAAAATATCATTTCGTACTCAATATGCTTAAAATATCCTTTCGTACTCAATATGCTTAAAATATCATTTCGTACTCAATATGCTTAAAATATCATTTCGTACTCAATATGCTTAAAATATCATTTCGTACTCAATATGCTTAAAATATCATTTCGTACTCAATATGCTTAAAATATCATTTCGTACTCAATATGCTTAAAATATCATTTCGTACTCAATATGCTTAAAATATCATTTCGTACTCAATATGCTTAAAATATCATTTCGTACTAAATATGCTTAAAATATCCTTTCGTACTCAATATGATTAAAATATCATTTCGTACTCAATATGCTTAAAATATCCTTTCGTACTCAATATGCTTAAAATATCATGTCGTACTCAATATGCTTAAAATATCATTTCGTACTCAATATGCTTAAAATATCCTTTCGTACTCAATATGCTTAAAATATCATGTCGTACTCAATATGCTTAAAATATCATTTCGTACTCAATATGCTTAAAATATCATTTCGTACTCAATATGCTTAAAATATCATTTCGTACTCAATATGCTTTAAATATCCTGTCGTACTCAATATGCTTAAAATATCATTCCGTACTCAATATGCTTAAAATATCATTTCGTACTCAATATGCTTAAAATATCATTTCGTACTCAATATGCTTAAAATATCATTTCGTACTCAATATGCTTAAATATCATTTCGTACTCAATATGCTTTAAATATCATTTCGTACTCAATATGCTTAAAATATCATTTCGTACTCAATATGCTTACAATATTCTTTCGTACTCAATGTGCTTAAAATATCATTTCGTACTCAATATGATTAAAATATCATTTCGTACTCAATATGCTTAAAATATCATTTCGTACTCAATATGCTTAAAATATCATTTCGCACTCAATATGCTTAAAATATCATTTCGTACTCAATATGCTTTAAATACCCTTTCGTACTCAATATGATTACAATATACTTTCGTACTCAATATGCTTAAAATATCATGTCGTACTCAATATGCTTAAAATATCATTTCGTACTCAATATGCTTAAAATATCCTTTCGTACTCAATATGCTTAAAATATCATTTCGTACTCAATATGCTTAAAATATCATTTCGTACTCAATATGCTTAAAATATCCTTTCGTACTCAATATGATTAAAATATCATTTCGTACTCAATATGCTTAAAATATCATTTCGTACTCAATATGCTTAAAATATCCTTTCGTACTCAATATGCTTAAAATATCATGTCGTACTCAATATGCTTAAAATATCATTTCGTACTCAATATGCTTAAAATATCCTTTCGTACTCAATATGCTTAAAATATCCTTTCGTACTCAATATGCTTAAAATATCATTTCGTACTCAATATGCTTAAAATATCATTTCGTACTCAATATGCTTAAAATATCATTTCGTACTCAATATGCTTAAAATATCCTGTCGTACTCAAAATGCTTAAAATATCATTTCGTACTCAATATGCTTAAAATATCATTTCGTACTCAATATGCTTAAAATATCATTTCGTACTCAATATGCTTAAAATATCATTTCGTACTCAATATGCTTTAAATATCATTTCGTACTCAATATGCTTAAAATATCATTTCGTACTCAATATGCTTAAAATATCATTTCGTACTCAATATGCTTAAAATATCATTTCGTACTCAATATGCTTAAAATATCATTTCGTACTCAATATGCTTAAAATATCCTTTCGTACTCAATATGCTTAAAATATCATTTCGTACTCAATATGCTTAAAATATCATTTCGTACTCAATATGCTTAAAATATCCTTTCGTACTCAATATGATTAAAATATCCTGTCGTACTCAATATGCTTAAAATATCATTTCGTACTCAATATGCTTAAAATATCATTTCGTACTCAATATGCTTAAAATATCATTTCGTACACAATATGCTTAAAATATCATTTTGTACTCAATATGCTTAAAACATCATTTCGTACTCAATATGCTTTAAATATCATTTCGTACTCAATATGCTTAAAATATCATTTCGTACTCAATATGCTTAAAATATCCTTTTGCTACTCAATGGGCTTAACATATCATTTCGTACTCAATATGCTTAAAATATCCTTTCGTACTCAATATGCTTAAAATATCATTTCGTACTCAATATGCTACAAATATCATTTCGTACTCAATGTGCTTAAAATATCATTTCGTACTCAATATGCTTAAAATATCATTTCGTACTCAATATGCTTAAAATATCCTTTTGCTACTCAATGGGCTTAACATATCATTTCGTACTCAATATGCTTAAAATATCATTTCGTACTCAATATGCTTAAAATATCATTTCGTACTCAATATGCTTAAAATATCCTTTCGTACTCAATATGCTTAAAATATCATTTCGTACTCAATATGCTTAAAATATCATTTCGTACTCAATATGCTTAAAATATCCTTTCGTACTCAATATGCTTAAAATATCATTTCGTACTCAATATGCTTAAAATATCATTTCGTACTCAATATGCTTAAAATATCATTTCGTACTCAATATGCTTAAAATATCATTTCGTACTCAATATGCTTAAAATATCATTTCGTACTCAATATGCTTAAAATATCATTTCGTACTCAATATGCTTAAAATATCATTTCGTACTCAATATGCTTAAAATATCATTTCGTACTCAATATGCTTAAAATATCATTTCGTACTCAATATGCTTAAAATATCATTTCGTACTCAATATGCTTAAAATATCCTTTTGCTACTCAATGGGCTTAACATATCATTTCGTACTCAATATGCTTAAAATATCATTTCGTACTCAATATGCTTAAAATATAATTTCGTACTCAATATGCTTAAAATATCCTTTCGTACTCAATATGCTTAAAATATGATTTCGTACCCAATATGCTTAAAATATCATTTCGTACTCAATATGCTTAAAATATCCTTTCGTACTCAATATGCTTAAAATATCATTTCGTACTCAATATGCTTAAAATATCATTTCGTACTCAATATGCTTAAAATATCATTTCGTACTCAATATGCTTAAAATATCCTGTCGTACTCAATATGCTTAAAATATCATTTCGTACTCAATATGCTTAAAATATCATTTCGTACTCAATATGCTTAAAATATCATTTCGTACTCAATATGCTTAAAATATCATTTCGTACTCAATATGCTTAAAATATCATTTCGTACTCAATATGCTTAAAATATCATTTCGTACTCAATATGCTTAAAATATCATTTCGTACTCAATATGCTTAAAATATCATTTCGTACTCAATATGCTTAAAATATCATTTCGTACTCAATATGCTTAAAATATCCTTTCGTACTCAATATGCTTAAAATATCATTTCGTACTCAATATGCTTAACATATCATTTCGTACTCAATATGCTTAAATATCATTTCGTACTCAATATGCTTAAAATATCATTTCGTACTCAATATGCTTAAAATATCATTTCGTACTCAATATGCTTAAAATATCCTTTCGTACTCAATATGCTTAAAATATCATTTCGTACTCAATATGCTTAACATATCATTTCGTACTCAATATGCTTAAAATATCATTCCGTACTCAATATGCTTAAAATATCATTTCGTACTCAATATGCTTACAATATCCTTTCGTACTCAATATGCTTAAAATATCATTTCGTACTCAATGTGCTTAAAATATCATTTCGTACTAAATATGCTTAAAATATCATTTCGTACTCAATATGCTTAAAATATCATTTCGTACTCAATATGCTTAAAATATCATTTCGTACTCAATATGCTTAAAATATCCTTTCGT
This sequence comes from Euprymna scolopes, assembly GCF_053919585.1. Lineage (NCBI taxonomy): Eukaryota > Metazoa > Mollusca > Cephalopoda > Sepiida > Sepiolidae > Euprymna > Euprymna scolopes. The sequence continues at coordinate 9,294,488 of NC_136484.1, read as the reverse complement.
ACTCAATATGCTTAAAATATCATTTCGTACTCAATATGCTTAAAATATCCTTTCGTACTCAATATGCTTAAAATATCATTTCGTACTCAATATGCTTCAAATATCCTGTCGTACTCAGTATGCTTAAAATATACTTTCGTACTCAATATGCTTAAAATATCCTTTCGTACTCAATATGCTTAAAATATCATTTCGTACTCAATATGCTTAAAATATCATTTCGTCCTCAATATGCTTAAAATATCCTTTCGTACTCAATATGCTTAAAATATCATTTCGTACTCAATATGCTTAAAATATCATTTCGTACTCAATATGCTTAAAATATCCTTTCGTACTCAATATGCTTAAAATATCATTTCGTACTCAATATGCTTAAAATATCATTTCGTACTCAATATGCTTAAAATATCATTTCGTACTCAATGTGCTCAAAATATCATTTCGTACTCAATATGCTTAAAATATCATTTCGTACTCAATATGCTTAAAATATCATGTCGTACCCAATATGCTTAAAATATCATTTCGTACTCAATATGCTTAAAATATCATTTCGTACTCAATATGCTTAAAATATCATTTCGTACTCAATATGCTTAAAATATCATTTCGTACTCAATATGCTTAAAATATCATTTCGTACTCAATGTGCTTAACATATCATTTCGTACTCAATATGCTTAAAATATCATTTCGTACTCAATATACTTAAAATATCATTTCGTACTCAATATGCTTAAAATATCATTTCGTACTCAATGTGCTTAACATATCATTTCGTACTCAATATGCTTAAAATATCATTTCGTACTCAATATGCTTAAAATATCATTTCGTACTCAATGTGCTTAACATATCATTTCGTACTCAATATGCTTAAAATATCATTTCGTACTCAATATGCTTAAAATATCATTTCGTACTCAATATGCTTAAAATATCATTTCGTACTCAATATGCTTAAAATATCATTTCGTACTCAATATGCTTAAAATATCATTTCGTACTCAATATGCTTAAAATATCATTTCGTACTCAATATGCTTAAAATATCATTTCGTACTCAATATGCTTAAAATATCATTTCGTACTCAATATGCTTAAAATATCATTTCGTACTCAATATGCTTAAAATATCCTTTTGCTACTCAATGGGCTTAACATATCATTTCGTACTCAATATGCTTAAAATATCATGTCGTACCCAATATGCTTAAAATATCATTTCGTACTCAATATGCTTAAAATATCATTTCGTACTCAATATGCTTAAAATACCATTTCGTACTCAATGTGCTTAACATATCATTTCGTACTCAATATGCTTAAAATATCATTTCGTACTCAATATGCTTAAAATATCATTTCGTACTCAATATGCTTAAAATATCCTTTCGTACTCAATGTGCTTAACATATCATTTCGTACTCAATATGCTTACAATATCCTTTCGTACTCAATATGCTTAAAATATCATTTCGTACTCAATATGCTTAAAATATCATGTCGTACCCAATATGCTTAAAATATCATTTCGTACTCAATATGCTTAAAATATCATTTCGTACTCAATATGCTTAAAATATCATTTCGTACTCAATGTGCTTAACATATCATTTCGTACTCAATATGCTTAAAATATCATTTCGTACTCAATATGCTTAAAATATCATTTCGTACTCAATATGCTTAAAATATCATTTCGTACTCAATGTGCTTAACATATCATTTCGTACTCAATATGCTTAAAATATCATTTCGTACTCAATATGCTTAAAATATCATTTCGTACTCAATATGCTTAAAATATCATTTCGTACTCAATGTGCTTAACATATCATTTCGTACTCAATATGCTTAAAATATCATTTCGTACTCAATATGCTTAAAATATACTTTCGTACTCAATATGCTTAAAATATCATTTCGTACTCACTGTGCTTAACATATTATTTCGTACTCAATATGCTTAAAATATCATTTCGTACTCAATATGCTTAAAATATCATTTCGTACTCAATGTGCTTAACATATCATTTCGTACTCAATATGCTTACAATATCCTTTCGTACTCAATATGCTTAAAATATCATTTCGTACTCAATGTGCTTAACATATCATTTCGTACTCAATATGCTTACAATATCCTTTCGTACTCAATATGCTTAAAATATCATTTCGTACTCAATATGCTTAAAATATCATTTCGTACTCAATATGCTTAAAATATCATTTCGTACTTAATATGCTTAAAATATCCTGTCGTACTCAGTATGCTTAAAATATACTTTCGTACTCAATATGCTTAAAATATAATTTCGTACTCAATATGCTTAAAATATATTTTCGTACTCAATATGCTTAAAATATCATTTTGTACTCAATATGCTTAAAATATCCTTTCGTACTCAATATGATTAAAATATCCTGTCGTAATGGATATGCTTAAAATATCATTTCGTACTCAATATGCTTAAAATATCATTTCGTACTCAATATGCTTAAAATATCCTTTCGTACTCAATATGCTTAAAATATCATTTCGTACTCAATATGCTTAAAATATCATTTCGTACTCAATATGCTTCAAATATCCTGTCGTACTCAGTATGCTTAAAATATACTTTCGTACTCAATATGCTTAAAATATCCTTTCGTACTCAATATGCTTAAAATATCATTTCGTACTCAATATGCTTAAAATATCATTTCGTACTCAATATGCTTAAAATATCCTTTCGTACTCAATATGCTTAAAATATCATTTCGTACTCAATATGCTTAAAATATCATTTCGTACTCAATATGCTTAAAATATCCTTTCGTACTCAATATGCTTAAAATATCATTTCGTACTCAATATGCTTAAAATATCATTTCGTACTCAATATGCTTAAAATATCATTTCGTACTCAATGTGCTCAAAATATCATTTCGTACTCAATATGCTTAAAATATCATTTCGTACTCAATATGCTTAAAATATCATGTCGTACCCAATATGCTTAAAATATCATTTCGTACTCAATATGCTTAAAATATCATTTCGTACTCAATATGCTTAAAATATCATTTCGTACTCAATATGCTTAAAATATCATTTCGTACTCAATATGCTTAAAATATCATTTCGTACTCAATGTGCTTAACATATCATTTCGTACTCAATATGCTTAAAATATCATTTCGTACTCAATATACTTAAAATATCATTTCGTACTCAATATGCTTAAAATATCATTTCGTACTCAATGTGCTTAACATATCATTTCGTACTCAATATGCTTAAAATATCATTTCGTACTCAATATGCTTAAAATATCATTTCGTACTCAATGTGCTTAACATATCATTTCGTACTCAAAATGCTTAAAATATCATTTCGTACTCAATATGCTTAAAATATCATTTCGTACTCAATATGCTTAAAATATCATTTCGTACTCAATATGCTTAAAATATCATTTCGTACTCAATATGCTTAAAATATCATTTCGTACTCAATATGCTTAAAATATCATTTCGTACTCAATATGCTTAAAATATCATTTCGTACTCAATATGCTTAAAATATCATTTCGTACTCAATATGCTTAAAATATCATTTCGTACTCAATATGCTTAAAATATCCTTTTGCTACTCAATGGGCTTAACATATCATTTCGTACTCAATATGCTTAAAATATCATGTCGTACCCAATATGCTTAAAATATCATTTCGTACTCAATATGCTTAAAATATCATTTCGTACTCAATATGCTTAAAATACCATTTCGTACTCAATGTGCTTAACATATCATTTCGTACTCAATATGCTTAAAATATCATTTCGTACTCAATATGCTTAAAATATCATTTCGTACTCAATATGCTTAAAATATCCTTTCGTACTCAATGTGCTTAACATATCATTTCGTACTCAATATGCTTACAATATCCTTTCGTACTCAATATGCTTAAAATATCATTTCGTACTCAATATGCTTAAAATATCATGTCGTACCCAATATGCTTAAAATATCATTTCGTACTCAATATGCTTAAAATATCATTTCGTACTCAATATGCTTAAAATATCATTTCGTACTCAATGTGCTTAACATATCATTTCGTACTCAATATGCTTAAAATATCATTTCGTACTCAATATGCTTAAAATATCATTTCGTACTCAATATGCTTAAAATATCATTTCGTACTCAATGTGCTTAACATATCATTTCGTACTCAATATGCTTAAAATATCATTTCGTACTCAATATGCTTAAAATATCATTTCGTACTCAATATGCTTAAAATATCATTTCGTACTCAATGTGCTTAACATATCATTTCGTACTCAATATGCTTAAAATATCATTTCGTACTCAATATGCTTAAAATATCATTTCGTACTCAATATGCTTAAAATATCATTTCGTACTCACTGTGCTTAACATATTATTTCGTACTCAATATGCTTAAAATATCATTTCGTACTCAATATGCTTAAAATATCATTTCGTACTCAATGTGCTTAACATATCATTTCGTACTCAATATGCTTACAATATCCTTTCGTACTCAATATGCTTAAAATATCATTTCGTACTCAATGTGCTTAACATATCATTTCGTACTCAATATGCTTACAATATCCTTTCGTACTCAATATGCTTAAAATATCATTTCGTACTCAATATGCTTAAAATATCATTTCGTACTCAATATGCTTAAAATATCATTTCGTACTTTATATGCTTCAAATATCCTGTCGTACTCAGTATGCTTAAAATATACTTTCGTACTCAATATGCTTAAAATATAATTTCGTACTCAATATGCTTAAAATATATTTTCGTACTCAATATGCTTAAAATATCATTTTGTACTCAATATGCTTAAAATATCCTTTCGTACTCAATATGATTAAAATATCCTGTCGTAATGGATATGCTTAAAATATCATTTCGTACTCAATATGCTTAAAATATCATTTCGTACTCAATATGCTTAAAATATCATTTCGTACTCAATATGCTTAAAATATCATTTCGTACTCAATATGCTTAAAATATCATTTCGTACTCAATATGCTTAAAATATCCTTTCGTACTCAATATGCTTACATATCCTTTCGTACTCATTATGCTTACAATTACATTTCGTACTCAATATGCTTAAAATATCCTTTCGTACTCAATATGCTTACATATCCTTTCGTACTCATTATGCTTACAATTACATTTCGTACTCAATATGCTTAAAATATCATTTCGTACTCAATATGCTTAAAATATCATTTCGTACTCAATGTGCTTAACATATCATTTCGTACTCATTATGCTTACATATCATTTCGTACTCATTATGCTTACAATTACATTTCGTACTCAATATGCTTAAAATATCATTTCGTACTCAATATGCTTAAAATATCATTTTGTACTCAATATGCTTAAAATATCATTTCGTACTCAATATGATTAAAATAACCTTTCGTACTCAATATGCTTAAAATATCATTTCGTACTCAATATGCTTTAAATATCCTGTCGTACTCAATATGCTTAAAATATCATTTCGTTCTCAATATGCTTAAAATATCATTGCGTACTTAATATGCTTAAAATATCCCTTCGTGCTCAATATGCTTAAAATATCCGTTCGTATTTTGCAATTATGTTTGTCGTTCCTTTGTTATTTATTTTTTCTAAAATCCGATTGCTGCATCGGAAAGGCCAGTTAAAAATACATAATATACTTTGTTATTTTCTTTAATTTAATCCTTTTTTTAGAATTTATTAGACAAAATTTGACTTTTATTTTACCGTGCCAATAAATATGATCATCACTGTATATATACAACTCTATGAATCATTTTTTACGATCGTTTTTTAGTCCTTTTGTCATTTAAGCTGTTACTCCCATGTCTAAGATCGTTTAGAATTTTGCAATTTTGATAAGAAAAACGTATCAATTACTTTTAACGTCTCTTATATAAATCTCTATGTACATAAAAATGAACTCATTCCCCCCTATGGTCGACTTATAGGCGTAAAATCCAGACATTTCATGCGAATGTATTATGCACGGACTGTAGCACGATATCTCTGGTGTGTTATAGGCCTATTACCTATCCACTTCCTCGATAATTTTAGATCCCTATATTTTTCTCTGCTGAGAGTTCATGGCCAAACTCGGTTACAATCAATGGAAGTGGTAAAATCTTTTCTCTGTATTAGATTCATACCCCCCTCGCGACCACTTAACATCGTTTCGGATACGTCCACAAGGGTATTTACGAGGAAACACCGGTGTGATTTCTTAGTTGCTTACAAAAAATGGATCGGCATTTTTCCATCGTTGTACTTACACCTAACAATTATACGGTTTAAAAATACATTTTTTTCAGAAAACAAACAAACATTAAAAAAAATCTATTAAACATATTGTTATTATATACGGTCAGTTTTCTGGTTTTATTTTTTTTTTCACCATTTGTATTTTTTGCAGTTTTGTTTATTGGATTTTATTGCAGAAAACAAACCAATAATAAATAAATAAAAAATTAAATAAAATACCATAAACATTTTTGCATTTTACACGGTAAGCTTGTTGGGGTTTCCCCCCACATTTTTATTCTTTCCAGTTCGTTTTATTTGTTTATTTGTTTGTTTGTTTTCTGCTGAGAGTTCTCGGCCAAAGTCTGTTACAATCATGGAAGTGGTCAAATCTTTTATCGCTTTTCTTGTGTATGTCCGCGAATGATTTGTCTTGCAAAATTATGTCAGATTTCCTCGCACCTGTTTATTTCGCTTCATAAACATTCATATATGGCCCTTATAAGTTCCTCTCCGTCGTGGCCCAGATGGGTAGGCGACTGGCTTTTTTCTTTCGTTTCCACCTACGCGTCAAGGCTTCGTGGTTCAATCCGACATTCCTACCAAAACTTTCTTTTTTTCTTTTACACCTATTTTTAACACACACACACACACACACGCACACACATACCCATACCTTCAAACACCCGGGAAAGGCCGGTACCCCACGCTAGTACTTAATAAATTCATATTCGTATTACTTAAAGTCGCACGCTTATTTCTTTCAAGACTAAGTTAATTGTTTAGGTTAACGGTGTAAACTAAAATTGTCTTCGTGTAATTTCCTTTTCAACTAAAAATTTGGAAAGTGTTTAAATCTGATAGTTACTTTTGTCTATTTTTCTTCATAAGTGGTAAATAAATGAGACCATCTGTATTTGGATACTAATGTTAATGACTGATAAACTGTTAGTACAAATATACGAACTTGCAGTTAAATGGCTTTTGAGGGAGTGATAATTATACCTTCTGATTGAGCGATGTTAAAAATGATGAAACCAAAGAAACCCAGCTACATGACTATTAAAATTTAACAAAATCGATTGAATATAATTATTAACTTTTACATAACCGGATCAATTGACGAGTTTAACCAATGCAATAGTAAACCTGTCTCTTTTGCAATTTGTTAATAAAACTGCTCCACATATTGTAATATGGAAAACCTCGTCTTACATAAATATATATATATATATATATATATATATATATATATGCGTGTGTGTGTGTGTGTATATATATTATGTACAGAAAGTTGTTAGACGAGACATTGGTACCGTCGGTAGCAACCCGATAATTAGGACCGTTTAAGATATCCATATAAAGCTCTCTTCAGCTAATACTCATCTCTGAAATGATACTAATACTCATCAAGATATGAGTATAAGCTGACGTTACCAATGACTTGTCTCACCCAACAACTTTCTGTACACAAAATACAAAATATAAATACGCTCTTATATTTCGGATTTCCCTTTTAATTGAGCAATCTGCTGAATTTCTTTTTCCAAAAAATAATTATATATATATATGCATATATATATATATATATATATATATATATATATATATATATATATATATATATATATATATATATATATATATATATATATATATATATATATATATATATATATGACGACAGAGGAAATCTCGTGCGATTCTGGCTTGGAAACCTACATATATGAGAAAACACACACACACACAAACACACACACACAAACACACACACACACACACACACACACATATATATATATATATATATATATATATATATATATATATATATATATATATATATATAAATTTATTGTGTACAGAAAGCTGTTAGAGTCATTGACACAGTCGGTTGCAAGCCCGATAATTACGACCGTTTAAGATTATATATATATATATATATATATATATATATATATATATATATATATATATATATATATATATATATATATATATATATATAATATGATCACAGAGAAAGTTTGCTGCGATGCTGGCTTGGAAAACCTATTATATCAGAAAAACAGAAGGATGGAATTCCATTTGTCAACGTAGAAAACCGCATAATTATTCAGAAAGTGTGATCGCTTATCATGATTCCTTCATCAGCAATAACGAATTCCTCAACAGGTGTGTTCACTTTTGTGAACGCAAGATGTTATCTTCCATTATTTGAAATTGTAACAGAATTCAATTTTCGCTTTTGTCGATCCGAGATCTTCACACTCAACGGCATGAGTTTTACAATGATGTCAATTCACTGTGATAAAGTAACACATTTGTTTTTCTTTTGCAAATTGGCATCTTTGAAATCTTTTCCCAAGATAATTAGCTATTTTCTCATCAGCCTTTTCTGTTTCTACTATTAATAAAATGTGTGGATGATGTGTTTGGTTAGATATTTCCTGTTGAAGAAAATATTTATTTTTATTGATGCATTTGATTCGTTTTATTGAGTAAATAGAATAGCACATTTATAATTATACTAAATTTGCCAAGTCTATAATTTAGTAAGAAGAAAATATTTTTGATGAATATGCGTCAAAGTTTTTAACTGTTTGTAATGAATAATGAGTGTTTGTTCTTTAAAATTATATATGTAATTTTAACATCCACAATTCTACGAAGTAATCTAAACATGTGTCTGTATTTAAAATATATAAAGCAGATATACCGTAAATATGATAACAACCACCAATACAGCTAATTACAATTTCGTGAATTTGATTTAAAACTCGTTTTAACAAACTACAACTCTGTTATTTTTTTAACAATCTTAGCTTTTTCTTTTGAAATGGTCTTTAGCATATTTTAGAACTCGACGGTATTTTCTCGATACTAACGCCAAATCAATATGTAGTATATGATTCACAAAAAAGATAGCACATTTAATAGCCAGATCAAGCTTGAAATTATAACCCTCTTCAGTTACATGAACAGAATACAAGAATAAGGCACATAATTGTATTAATTATAACCAGTTAATAATAGTTTTAAAGCAGATAAGCCCTAAATGGAGTGTAACGAAAAAATACTAATTGCACGAATAGCATACGCTTATTGACTGTACGTCAATTGTGTCGGTAGTAACTATTGTTTACCAAATTAGTGATCTTTTAATTTATTGTTAGGCTTTGTGCTGTTTAATTTGCTTTTTTTCAACATTGAAAGAGTGTTTATCTTATGTCCAGGACACAAATTGGAATATCAATCGTAGATATGTTTTTTTTTTAATGGGCAGTTTATAATTTTCTATTTTTAATTAAATCTGTCTTTGGCGACTCGGATTAAGTGTTAGTAGTCTGTTCTGGTCAGAGACAATAAATCCACAACAATAAAAGTCGCGAACAATTTATAACTTATATATTTAAAACTAGTATTTAAAAAAAAAATTCACTTATCAATGCCCGCAAGCCACCAAGGGATAAGGGTTATTGCAAGTACAGTACGTTAGTGTGGAGATTTGATGAAGTGTTTACTTAAGGGGGCGGTTCATTAGGAATTTTTTAACGTTGGACTTGAAGACACCCACGTTGTAGTCAGGTGGGAAGCAGGCAGAGGAACAGAGTTCCACATGCGTGCAGTTCTAAGAAAGAAGCTTTGTTCATAGAATTCACGTTTTGATTTAGGCACAGATAAAGAGTGGGGGAAATATTTCACAGTGGATTCAGCTAGACGGGTGTTTTACGTGAAAGATTGGCGAGGGAGGGGCCAGAGATTGGAGTTCAGACGAGCACCTTCCATGGGAATAACGATAAAACAAGGATAGGCTCGCAACGTCTCTTCTGTGGGAGAGGTTGCAGGATAGGGAAAAGGGCATCCCCCACTAAACCACGAAGTCTATTTTGTACTCTGTCAAGGCAGGATAGGCTGTTTTTAGCAGCTCCTGCCCAGATATGGAAGCAGGATTCCATCCTTACAGGGAAAATCATTTGAAAGTAAATGACAGTAAGATATTCAATATATATATATATATATATATATATATATATATATATATATATATATATATATATATATATATATATATACAATATTTATTATTACACTATATATACATATTTCAAGGTCGTACCATTGGTTTCGATACACCGAAAACAGTAATAATATACTGTGGAAAATCGGTATAATCTCTTCGGCGACAAAGAAAAATCTGAAACTAATGCAAAATGAACGAACATAGAAGAAACGCTAGACGAGCGTTTAAGACTCAGAATTTCATATTTAAAAAAATATCGTTTTAAAACTGACGTTAATAGATTATTATAGAAGAAAGAAAGGAAGAATGTGTGTGTGTGTGTGTGTGTGTGTGTGTGTGTGCGTGCGTGCGTGCATAGCGGGGAAGGGGGTGCGATGGAAAACTCTCTAAAAAATATAAAGGTCCTGTTAAAGCCATATTAATAAATAAAAGTAGGACAATTAACGGTAATAAATAATGAGAAAGGCATGAATATATTAATATGATTTATAAAAATTTTAAAATTATTTAAATTAATTAAATGAATTAAATTAAATAAAATAAGGATAAAGATAAATAAGGTAAATTTAATAAATAAATAAAAAATAAGAACTTTAAAAGAATTTTAAATTTATTTTAAAAATATTAATATTTTAATTATGAGAGAATAATAGTGAATGGAGAAATTTAAGATAATTAAAATAATTAAAGGAAATTAATAAATATTAAAAGACTATACAACTATCAGATGCGAAGGTTGTGGGGGGGAAGGGGAATAGTTTCTCTATAAAGGTTATCCTTATTATTGGGGGGGTTATATGGTAAAGTTAAGGATATTAGGTGGTGAGAAAGGTTGAGATATGAGTAGAAGAGAGTTGGTTTGGAGATTAGAATGAGAGGTGAATGTGGAATTTAGGTGTCTATACGTGAATAGGGTGTCTTTGTGTAAATAGGGTGTGTGATAGTAAGGAGGTAAGGTGGCGAGGAATGTTGAGGTATGATTAGAAGAGAGATGATTTGAGGTTTAGAGTGAGAGGTGAATGTGGTATTTAGGTGTCTATGTGTGAATTAGGAGTCTTTGTGTAAATGGAGTGTGAATCGGTTAAGTTATGCTGTTGTTAGGCCATTTGGCGAGGAGGAATTTTCTTTTGTGGGGACATTGTCTGAAGATTTCGTTTTTAATATTCATACAGGCTATTTTTCGTTTTTAATATTCATACAGGCTATATTTATAAATCATATTAATATATTCATGCCTTTCTCATTATTTATTATCGTTAATTGTCCTACTTTTATTTATTAATATGGCTTTAACAGGACCTTTATATTTTTTAGAGAGTTTTCCATCGCACCCCCTTCCCCGCTATGCACGCACGCACGCACACACACACACACACACACACACACACATTCTTCCTTTCTTTCTTCTATAATAATCTATTAACGTCAGTTTTAAAACGATATTTTTTTAAATATGAAATTCTGAGTCTTAAACGCTCGTCTAGCGTTTCTTCTATGTTCGTTCATTTTGCATTAGTTTCAGATTTTTCTTTGTCGCCGAAGAGATTATACCGATTTTCCACAGTATATTATTACTGTTTTCGGTGTATCGAAACCAATGGTACGACCTTGAAATATGTATATATAGTGTAATAATAAATATTGTATCTTCAGCTCTCACATCTACGATCGAGCACTTTACTGGATTTTTTTCATCACCCCTGGACACGCTATATATATATATATATATATATATATATATATATATATATATATATATATATATATATATATATATATATATATATATATATATGCGTGTGTGTGTGTGTGATTGTGTGTGTGGGACTATGTGTGTTTGTATATATATACATTTGTAATCTATGCGTGTGTAAAATATGTATTTTAATAGATTTATAAATAGCAAACAGAATCCTGAACAGAAGCGTGTGCTCCATCCCAACTATTATCAATGGACCTGAGGTAATCTCGTCAGCATCAGACAAAGCCAACTCTTTGTCAAGAACTTTGCAGCTAATTCTACCCTTTGCGACCAAGACCGCCAACCCCCAATATTTCCTCCTGTATCAGAAAACACGCTATGTGATATACGTATATCTGTACGTGATGTTGCCAAGCTAATCAAAAACCTTGATTCCAGTAAAGCAACTGGCCCTGATGGTATTCCAATTATAGTACTCAAAATACTTCAACCTGAACTAGCGCCCATACTTACAAAACTGTTTAAACGTTGTCTTAAGGAGAATAGTTTCCCATCTCCCTGGAAAATCTCATCAGTATGCCCTGTATTTAAGAATTCAGGTGATCGCTCATCCCCCTCTCAGTACAGGCCAATAAGTCTCCTGTGCGTCATGAGTAAGTTGCTAGAATCTGTGTTAAATACAGAAGTAATCAAACATCTCAACAAAAATAACCTTCTTAGTGACACTCAATATGGTTTCCGTTCTGCTAGATCTACAGCAGATGTCCTTACAGTTATATCGCATAGGATTAGCAAATCTCTCGACGGTGGCAATCTTTCTAGGGAAATTGCTCTTGACATATCTAAAGCCTTTGATAGGGTATGGCATAAAGGTTTACTTCATAAGATCGCTAGCTATGGTATAGCTGGAAAAGTCTTCTCAATTATTAAATCATTTCTTTCTGATAGGTTCATAAGAGTAGTAGTTGAGGGGCAAAAATCAGAAGCTCTCAGTATTAATGCCGGTGTCCCTCAGGGATCCATCCTGGGCCCAACTCTTTTCCTGATCTACATTAATGATCTTCCAAATCATATCCTTACATCATTTGTAGACATTTATGCTGACGACACTACCATTTATGGTACCACATCTAAAACAGTAAACGAGCAAGTACTCTCCAATTCTCTCTCCTCTGATCTTGAGCATGTAGTACAATGGGGAAAGGAGTGGCTGGTTACTTTTAATGCATCTAAAACCAAGCTTCTCTCTTTACATCATCAACATTTTAATCCACATTTGTCATCAATTGAAATGAATGGCTCTCGTCTTCAGGAGGCCTCAAGTTTTGACAAGCTTCTGGGCTTGACCATTACTCCTGATCTTAAATGGAACACGTATATCAAATCTGTTGCCAAGGCCGCTGGAAAAATGGTGGGATCTTTCTATCGATCCAGTAGATATCTCACTGCTGATGCTATTCTCTATCTATATAAGAGCCAGGTACGTCCAAGGATGGAATACTGTTGCCACATCTGGGCAGGAGCTGCTAGAAAGGACTTGTCCTGCCTTGATAGAGTTCAAAATAGACTTCGTAGCCTCGTAGGAGATGTCCTTTTCTCCTCCTTACAACCTCTATCTCACAGAAGAGATGTTGCGAGTTTGTCTCTGATGTATCGTTATTTTCATGGAAAGTGTTCAACTGAGCTTCAATCTATGGTCCCCCCTCGCCAAACTTTCACAAGAAACACTCGTCTAGCTGTAAACACTATCAATAATTTCCCCCACTCTTTATCTGTGCCTAAACCTAAACATAGATTCCATGAACAAAGCTTCTTTCTTAGAACTGCACGCCTGTGGAATTGTCTTCCGTTTTCCTGCTTTCCGGCTGACTACAATATGGTTGTGTTCAAGTCTAAGGTAAATAAGTTCTTGATGAGCCGTTCCATATAAGTTATTAAATTTACCAAATTTTCATTACTAATGATTACTATATTGACCAACTTCTACTGTACACTCTTTAACCCTTATCCTTGAGTGGCCTCTGGGCCTTGATAATGTGGTGATGCCTTTGTAAAAAAAAAAAAAAAAAAAAAAAAAAAAGATTTTATGAGCATTTCTTCCTATAGTCAGAGATTTACTCAAATCAATTAACTTGCAATTTTACCGCTACATGAGATAAGTTTATATTAGAAGTGATAATTTAGTTTTAAAAACTCAAACCATTTATTCTAAATTTTTCCCGCGAGATACGTAGGCATACTGGTGTAGATAGGCGACAAATAAATTGAAGCAGGCATACTGTGATTTATAAAAGATTTAATGTTTCTTTTTTATTCTGTTAAGAAAAGGGAATAATTGTAACAAAAAAAATAATTGAAGATAAATATTATGTCAGCATGCTTTCGCAGTGTGAAATTATTTCTACTTCAATAATCGATGAGAGAAACGATTAAAAAAGAAAGTTAATCAAAGCAATATATATATAGATAAATCAAAGTATATTGAGTAATACGTACTGAAAATATGTGCAATAATGTCAATATAACAGAATTTAAAACAAAAACAATAAGTAATTGTTATCAAGTAATAAACATATGTTTTCCAGGTTTCTAGGTTTTTCAGTAATGCGAGTTGAGCATCGTATAATTTTTAATTTAATATGCTGATTCATTTAGCTCGATTTCTTAAATTGTTATAATAGAGAAAATAAATATATTTTCATCTTAAATATTTATTATAAGTGTATATATTTTTCTGCATCTGTATCGTAATAATGTACTAGCTTGAGTTTCGAAATAAACGAATTAAAAGACCAGATGAATAGCATGTAAAAGAAAATTCACGTAGTCGGTTGTTAATTAAAATAAGAAGAGAAAGGTTATTATAAAAGTACGATTTATTTTTCATTATCAAAATAAAAATAATACCCATGAATTAAAATAATTGACAGACCAACCAGAAATAAAAATTCCGATGGCAACTAATATACGCAGAGGATTAAGACAATATTACTTTATACTATTACATTGGTGCAAAAATAAAGCCGCATATATATATATATATATATATATATATATATATATATATATATATATATATATATATATAGTCATCGACATACAGTGCCGCTAGACTAGCATCCCTCCCAAGCCAAGGATTGAACCTAGAACCGTCGTGTTGACCACAGAAGGGACGCCCGCAAATAACTCATCGGAATGTCTATTTAAATAGACATCCGCCACCACTTTTACAGTGCTCAAACTTCCTATTTGTAAACAAACAAACAACGAGCTTCGCATTTTCAGCCAATTAAGTACCGGGCGAGATTATTTACGACAGTGCTCTACCCAAAGAGGGGGGGCTTAAAATATATTTGTAGTCGTCTACATACAGTCATGTTTCGTTGTATCACAACTCATCAGTGCCGCTAGACTAGCATCCTTCGCAAGCCAAGGATTGAAACTAGAACCGTCGTGTTGACAGTCGGCATATATATTATAAGGATTAGACCGTTTTGCCGAAACGATCGTACAAGTTTATTGTTTGTGAAACCGATTTTTAATTTTTAATTTTAATTATAAATTATGAATCGTTTTACTCTCTCTCTCTCTCTCTCTCTCTCTCTCTTTATATATATATATATATATATATATATATATATATATATATATATATATATATATATATAGTTGAACGTAGAAACGGCATTATTTTCTCACTGACCCAATATTTTGTATGCATGCTAATTTAAAGATTTCTGCATTACATTTAATGTCAAAATATATAGTTCCGATAAATAACTACTCGAAATAAATGAATTTCGCGTATTTGTAGTATTATTCTTACTTGTATGTCACTCCAAATAAGCACAGCGGAATGTTTTCGTAAGGGGCTAATATATGAGATCAAATTGACACGCACAGGTTGTTTGTAAGATACGTATTTCGTCACATAACACGTGCAAATATGCATGTAAGAAAAGTCAGGTAAACAGGAACCCAAGTGTTAGAAGAAAGAAGTTATTTAAGTAAAAGCCCTTCGGTATCTATGGATATCGACAGTGTATGGGTGTTTTTTTTCTAATTGGCTGGTTTGTCGGAAGGACAAGTACTAATAATTCAATATTTCACCAGAGCATATTCCATTAAAGTTCATGCAACACCACAAGAGAGATGGAAAATACCTGTGATGCTTAGAGGTTAGGGTTTTGTTGAAAATGCGGGATCAATTAGGTTGGTTAATTTGTTTAGAGCCTTGAAAGGCGACTGGCAGGGGCACTAGCCTTGATCTAGAAACACTGCTCGATGCACAGACAAATAGTAGCTTAGTAGAGGTTCAGGATACTCTTATATTTTTTTCTTATCTGATAGACAAACCACACGTTCTTCGCCGCACACTTTGCAAACCCCCTAAAATCATGTTGCCTGTGAATGAGAAGCCTATGAATTTTAAAGAAAATTTTCTGCAGTAGTGTAATATAAGCCATAGCATCAGTGCTTTATAAGGTTTCTTGAAGTTATGAAAAAGAAGCTTAGTCTGCGCAGCATCAATCGTAACAATCCATTCCAAGCCCCATTCACATACAGACTAGAGGTACTCATTAGAGCTTTTACCTATTTTCTTAAATAAGTTTCTATTCAGTTTCCTCTTCAGTTTATAATACAGTATCCTCAGTAAATGTACCTTTGTCAGAGAGAATTCTATCAGAGAGGTGTATATGAATATGAGGAATAATAAAGGTCTAAGGATCGACTCCTGTGACACACCAAGGTTTATATCATGCTGTTTTGACGTACTACGCAGATTGCCAATTTTTCTAAAGAAAGGTTTGATTATGTTAAGTATCTTCCAGTAATATCACAGGATTTAATTTTTTGAGAAGATCAGAATAAAAATCTATGTCAAAGGACTTAAATATGTCTACAACTACTTTCCTTCCTAATTCAATGAATAATATATAGATGAGAGAAAACAGCAAGGATATCTGCAGTAGAACAGGTATGCTTATATCAATACTGTCGGCCGGAAAAAAAGTTAATTATCTATCAAATGTTAAACTAGTGATTGATTGCGTAACGGCTCAAAATTGAGACGAAGAGAAATTATGGGCTTAGAGTAAGGATGTGATTCATGGCGATAACTTAGTAGGTTTCGCCATAATTCTTTAAAACAGAAAACGAAATCAGTTTTGCAGCAATCAGAAACGCAAGACTTGATAACGTTTAAGGAGAATCTGGCCAACATCATCTAAGCAATTTTTATCGTATAACAGTGATTAGATCAGGCTCACACGCCTTTGACGGGTCCACCTTTTTATGGCATCAGGAAAAAGTAGGGGATGACTTTCAGATCATCGTGTGTTTCTTGTCCGTACAGGGAATTCTGAAAGTCCATTGGGTCTCAAATGGATTTAGAGACAAACTGTCGGGCAAAAAAAACTTTCCTTTTTGATATTCGTGAAAGTAAACTAATGGGTGTTCAGTAGTTCGTGGATTGTTTACAATCCATTATTTACTATACTGTTATCAATTTTCCAAAAACCGCGAGTTCTGGATTTCTGAAGTATTGTTTTTTCTACTAAGTTCTAAGTGTCATCCTTCGGATACGGTTATTTCCCCCCTTTGAAATTATCTTGCTATTATATACGTTTGCCTAAATGAAATGGACATTCTGTCTTTGAGTAATTGCAATGCATAAATAGAAATGAACCAATATCGAGAGTGGGGTTTGCTTAAGAACTTTTATTTAAACGTTAGCGTTAGTAGCTGCTTTGAAGCATGTAGTAACCTCATTTGCAAACAATGATGCAGGAAGAGAACAGAGACTATTTCATGTAGAGTCTATGATGTGATCTGTTAAGGTTTTCTACTAAGCCCTTTTTATAGTTATATTTAGTAATGCGTCTTCGACTTATGGTCGGGTGTTATGAGCGATTTCTAGCGTGACCATAATTCCCAAGTGGACTATGGAGATGTGTGGCACACTGCCGTCGATCTTGTAGATGGACCGGCAGCTTAAGTATCTATGACAGTGTATGGATATAGAAAAGCTGTGTGTAATGCTATCGTTTTCATCTGACTAAGTAGTAAAGCCAAACCAGTACCGATGATGAACATTACAATCACCAAATAGATGTACTTAAGCATTACTACATAGGAAGAAGTAAGTATTTAAATGATTTGTTGCAGATTTAATCTTAAGTGTATGAATACTTGACCATCTGATTCTATTGCGGTTTTTCTAGTAAAGGGGGAAGATGTGTCAAGTATATAAATTCCGCGTCCATACTTATGTCTGCCCCAGTTCCTACTGGAAAATATGAGAATCAGGCTTGTTGAAAGTTATAACAGATGAAGGAGTGAAGAATAGTTTGTCTTAACGCTGAGATACCGGTGAATTTTCAAAGAGACATAAATTTAGATCGTCTAAGTTAGTTCTAAGTCCGCGGATATTTGTGAATGAAAGCCTCAATTTAGGATGCGAATTATTTTGGAGGGGGTAAATCTGGTATTATCGTATTAGTTCCTTGAGTTGTCATTTCATTTAATAGTTTGAGTTTTAGGTCGAGAGGTTCTACACAAAGTAGACGTGCACAATTTCCAACGTGCAACGCAAGTAAGCACTTAGACATAAAACAATGTACAACAAAGCATGTTTCTTCCGAGTTGCTCCGATCGTACATCTGAGCCTGAATAATAAGTAACGAAAGAGTATGAAAGCAGGGCGATAGACGTAGCCCCATTACTTCCTTTAAAATTTAGGTTATCACACCTGTAATATTTGGAGTCACCGGCTCTAGGAATGTTAGGAATATAGAGGCCTCCATCCTTGTTCGGTACCAAAACATATGAAGTCAGTAGCACAGGTATAATACAGGAGAGTGTTCTTCTCATAGATTTTCTGAGGAGATATTCAGCTCCATAAACACCAAGAGGGGTAAGGCTACACGTTTGTTCTAAATCATATATTTCTGCGTCCCGCATGGTTTATAAGGATTAAATAAGTTTGTAGTAAATATCTTAGTATCTATATAACATTTACCTCTTTTAAATAATCGAAATAATTTAGTATATTATTCTATCTTTATTGGCGTTTAAAAGAGTGAGGTGAGTTAAATGCACGGTGTCGAAGTATTAAATGTGTTTCATTTAGATGTTTGGCTTTTCCTTGTCGCTGGTATGTAATAAAGGCTTTAAACATATTTGTTTATTTATTTATTAGATTTAATTCTTTCTCGTGAGTTAGTTTCGAATGCTTAAATAATTCTATGCTGATTTTTAAAAAATTAAAATGAGCTAAAAAAAAAGATATTCCCTCTCATATAAAGAATAGTGTACGGAAATATCTTACAACGTCGAGAACTAACATTTCTTGTATAAATTTGAACTAACATTTCTTGTATAAATTGTAATTAAAATAATTAATTTGAACTATGGAAACAGATAGGGTATTAATTTATACAAGATACACGGATGGAGTTAGCGTAAGCTTATGGGGTATAAAGAGTTAATAAAATAGATATAGGCAGTGATCTTTAGTAAAAATAGCTAATCATACTACAACTCATCATTTAAAGAATAATTATTTCCTTTATCTTGGGCAAAAGATTAAATTTTAGATATTACAAAAAATGCAGGAACACATAAGGCTGTAGGCTTGGTTATTTTTGTTAACGAAAAAAAAGCTTAACAAATAAATAAAATTCAAACTGTGAGCAGAAAATAATGGAATGCGGAATCGCATAAAAAGTGAACAATCTTTTAAAAATAAATTTATAGTCAAGAGAAAAAAAGTATTTTAAAAAGAACGTCGATTAACAAAAAGTTTTCTGATGGCAATTGTTATCTGTAAAAATAAGAACGTTTCTTTGGTAAATTAGTGTACACTTTTATATTAATTTGTATGAACTCATGCCATGTCTCTAAACGCAAATTGTTTCTAAAAGTATAACACACTCTAGCGGAAGAATCTTTAGTTCAATCTCTTCCTTCGTTTATTTACACCTCTCTCCCTCTATATCCTGTTATTACATATCATTTCACTTGCTAACGTGATGTTATTTCGTTAGCCATTCACTGCTTCTTTTGGACTTATATATAATGATGGTAATTTACTTGCCCAAATAATACCTCTTTGTGTGTGCTTAGCATTTGCATGGGTATTTCTCTTTCTATAAAAAAACCTGATACATAATGCAGAATGAAAAGTTTATTCATTATCCGCATTAAATAATCTGTAATATTCGCTCATCACCAAAACAGGGTTTTTTCGGGCAAATAATGTGGAGTGTATCATTCTCGCTCATGTGTACATTTATTTTTATCAATGACCATACAGACTGCATGCACTATTTTAAGTTTATAAAAGCATTATTTTAATTTCCAACTTTCTTCATGCTTGTATTTTACATTAGGAATTCCTTAATTTAAAATTACTTTAATGTTGACTTGAATTTTATACAAAAAACAGTACTTAAGCTTTTACCTGAAGTTGATATGAATTTTATTATATTTAAAAATCAATTAAATAACGGCTTTTGGATTTTTTAATATAAATTAGTCAGTTATTTTACCAACAAACTTAATTTTCCATTATTTCCTTTGCATGTGCTTATATCACTAAATTTCATACTAATACAAATATATAGTACTAAATTCAGGGGTGCCTGAGCCATCTTTGGGTGTTAAATTTAAAGCAAAAAATATCAAACGTAGAGAAAAATATCGCCACGACGAACATAGATACATGAGCAGAAATGTGTTTCAGTATTGAGAAACTCATTGTATTTTAGATTTAAATAATCGAAACTGTCAGAATAATGAAATGAAAAATATAATCACTCGTTCGAGCAAAAGAATGCATGGAGAAAAGTAGATGCTAAGCATTATCATACCTGATATTCAGTAATATAATTACCCAAGATGGAGATCATTATATAAACAATATTCTGTGAGTTTTTTCATAACTACAGAAATCTGCAAATGACTAAGTTTAACTTATCAATTATTAAACATAAGGGATAAACAAACGTCATTCGCAGTTGTAGCATTTATATTCTAAGAAAGTTCACCTATCAGTATATTATTTCATGAGTATACATCACCTTAATTATATTTCATTACAAAAAATAATTTTGACAATAGTTTGGTTACTTAATATTATTACTGTAGTCTTGCAACCAAACTTTTATATATTTTCTAATGAATTGCTAATGCTTCAACCCCGTAAATGTTTATATTTATTGTTTTGATAAGATTTTTTTAATTAAATATCATTTTATTTGATAAATTAATTGTAAAACATATAGAGATTTAATAACATATCTTATAATACATTTCTTATTTTGAAAATACACTCAAATATTTTTCTTCATTTAGTTATCAAACGGTAATTTTATATTTATGTATGTAATTTTCTTAGAAATGTTTGCGTATTTACATTATATACATAAATGTATAAATAATCCGTTCCATTGGTTTGTACATTTCTGAATGAACGAAGTGTATATAATTACACTTAAAGGGACGGTCGCGAGAATGTTTAAAAGATCGCGTGGTGGGAATATCTTAGTATGAGATCAATGTTTTGCATCCGGTACGATTCTCATCACCTGCTTGAAAAAATGATGAAAAAAATCACACAAAACGGAATAGCAAGTCTTGTTTAAAGGTTATCTATCACAGTAATCTAGGTATCGTATAATATTTTCAATATGCTCGAAACAACATTGTTAACCATTCCACACGATTGTCCCTGAACGCACTGGGAAACTATTCGGTTAATCATATATCTACACAGTATACTGGATTTTAACTATTATTTAAATTATTGGACATGTTCTGATGGTTTGATTTATTCATATAAGACAATGCAGTTTGTCATATTAAAAAGTAGTCTAATTCTGTAGATATATTAGCATCAACATATTTGTAGGAGCATCCATTTTGAAAGGATGAAGTTAATGTTTCCATTAGAGACTTTTTAAAATAGATCTAATATGAGAAAATGTTTTTAAATAAATATAGGAATAACATTTAATTTAATGAAACTATGTGTGTTTTCAAGTATCAAATAAAAATTTGTTTGTCTTAGATAATATTCGTAGCAATATAATTATGCATTTCTGTACAAATGATTTGGGTACATAACTATGTCATGCTATGACGATTGTTATGATATGTCTTAATTTATACATAAAAAGTATAATAACTAGGTTTAATGGACGAATATAATAGAGGCAAGTAACCTTGCAACTGAAATTAAATTGATTCTCTTCTATATGAAAATCAGAAAGCAAATGAAAGAATTACATAAATGTACTGCTTACGACAGAAAGTATGTACAACTGAGAAATTGACCACTTTACTAAGGGCTAATAAATTATCAAAAGATGTACTTTTTTAAATGGTCAATATTACTCACATGGTTATGCTCAAAATTTAAACGTTAGGGAACTACCGTGCCGTACGTTATAAATGAAAAATGAAAAGTATAAACGCTCCAAAATCCATTTTTACATGAATACACCTTTGAATGCGTTATATTACTAGTTGTTAATAAACATCCGTAGCTGGTTTTATCACTCATATTTATGTCGCCACGGTGAAACTGCTTTGAAACCAACTGCACCGGCTTCGTAAACGTTCAAAAGTGTCCAGTTGATTGGTTAGGTGCCAGGTCATAATTTCATGAGCTTGATCATCATAACAATGCAATGTGCAATTCTCTCTTATCCATTCGAGTATTTTATTTTAAACGCACTAAATAATGTATGAAAATGTGTTGGAATCCGTCTATTTGTGAGATTATATTGTAATTGCAATATCAAAATTGAATCATCAAAGTATAATCTAACTTTATTTGCATTGATAATCATATATAACAAATATATAAAATAGTGTCGTGGAATCTTTGTAAAATCATTACATTGGGTTGATGGAACTCTGAGGGACTCCAGCATTAATACTGTGAGCATCCGATTTCTACGTATCAACCACTACTCTTATGAACCTATCAGAGAGAAATGATTTAATGATTGATAAAGCATTTCCAACTATTTGAAATGAAGCTATGTGGTACGATATCTTCACGAACCCGAGTTCGTGGGGATAATTTTACACTGTCCGTAGTGTAGATTTTAATTTCCCCGCCGGAACTATTACCCAAGGGAATTTCTACCCCTCTTATCGTTAGCCGATTTGGATTAAAACATAATTGTGCTTTATTTATTTTTAACCAATCCTCCCCTAAAATCATGGTTTGGTCTAAGTCAGGTGCAATGTACAATTTTGAACCTGTCTTAATCTTTCCGATTTTAATAGGTAGGTGGATCATACCATTTAGTTTCATTTTCTGTCCATTTGCTTTAGTTACTGTTAAATCTGAAATTGCACCCCTTGAAGAAACTGATGTCCCATTTTATCCCTTTGAAAAAATTAGTGTAGATGTCTCCGGACCCTATGGGGAAACTTCACAGGGAAATAAATACATAGTTAGCTTTGTGGATTGGCTAACTAACTGGACGGAAGCCTATGCAGTACCAGATAAGAAAGCTCAGACTGTAGCTAGACTATTACTAACCGAAATAATCCCGCGCTTTGGGACCCCCTTAGAACTGGTATCTGATAATGGCCCAGAAAACGTTAATGAAGTAATGAGACAAACAACTGAAGGTCTCAACATCAAGCACATTGTAACATCCCCCTATCACCCACAAGCTTATGCTAAGGTTGAGCGGTTCCACCGATTCTTGGGAGATACATTGGCAAAGCTCACTAAAGACGACAAGGAAAATTGGGATTTATTCCTGACCCAGGCATTAGGGGCCATAAGATTTTCTATTAATGAAGTGACCGGATTTTCCCCTTATTTTTTACTATTTGGTCGAGATGTAATCTTGCCTATTGATAATCTATTAAAACCCCGTAGGAAATATCTGGGAGAAGATTTTCACCAGATAATCCTCCAAAATCAACATAAGATATTTATGCAAGCTGGGCAGAGGATAAAACGTGCCCAGAAGAAACGAAATGAAAGGGTAAACTTGGGGAGGAAAGAGGTAACCCTCAAAATAGGAGATCCGGTGTATCATAAGAAACATCTACGACAAGGGAAGCTTAACGAAAAATGGTCTCCTTATTATAGAATAATTAATCAGACAGGTCCAGTAACTTTTGTTGTATGGGACCAAATAAATGGCAAAGTAAAAAAGGCTCATGCAAATGACTTAAAATTAGCAGGAGTAGAAGAATGAGAAATTCCTAAAAGAAAAGAAACAAATCCACGTATGAGATGGACGAGGTGGGTAGAAGCCCCCTCGGAGACTGATTCGGAGTCAGAAATTGAGATTGAGCCAAGCCCAATTGCTAAATCACAAATAGAAATTGAAGAAGTAGGAAATGCCTTTGTGCAAAATGAATCGGATAGTTGGGAGAGTGAAGATGAACTTCCCCTGTCAGAGTTACGAAAAAGATATCAAGAAAAAGAAGATACACCTTTAAAATACAGATTAAGAAGCTATCAAAATAAAAAAGGGATGACTTGGCATCGGGCCAATCCCATAATATAACTGATCACCAGCTTGCACCAAGTTGTGACTCAGCGAATCAAGCATGTGTGCTGGATAAAATGTAAAACCGGCATTATATAACAGAGAGATGGTTATGTAAGTTTCTATGGATACGTCTGAAAAACAAAACAAAATAAAATACAAAATAGAATCCGAAAATATTGCTCTTGATCAAACTAGAGAAAAGTTCATGTTGCTTACCTCTTCCGAGGCAGAAAAATGTACACATGATCTACTCGGAACCTGCGTATCAAATAGCCCGATATATACATTCAGCAATCACTATTTGTGTGTAATCGAATTATACAAGCATAATAAAAAGGAAATAGGGCAGCATTGTCAAATAGAAGTCCTCCTAGATGTAATGCTGCCAAAAGCTATTAGGATAACAGATGGGGCATGGGCGATAGCAGCGAAAGATGAGTTGGAACTATCTCAGGTATGTACCGGAAAACCTCCAAAAACAATAAAAATATCTCCTCCGTTGACCACTCTGCAGGTGCCATTGGGCTGTTGGGTCTATGGCGGCGCTATAACCCTTCCTCCCTATTACCAAGCCGAGGAAAAATTTGAGACCAGCGACTCTTTTTTACCATTGATGAATATCACACTTACTAGTAGATTAAGCCTATGGGAACCTCTAATAAAAGGATTTCCAAACATAACCCGGCAAGCAATCCCTAATGTCGTAAGTCCTCTAAAGAAAATAAATTTAAGGGAATTAATACATAAACTCGATGCACTTAGAGAGGAAAATTCCCTAACAGAAAGTGAACAAGTAGGTAGTTCTACCTGGTTAATTTTGGTAATAGCCATCATCTTATTAATTGTATCAGTTTTGTTAACATCAAGCCTGATAGTACGCCATTGTTAAAGTAAGCTTAAGAGAAATGAACCAACTAAACTGCACAAGAATGTTGGGAGCTCAGGAACGGTTGTCACTGATCAAGAGCAGAGACTGGAACAACAAATCGAACTTGAACCAATAGGTGACATACAAACTCCACAGACCACAAATATCCCGAAAGAAGCCTTGCAATTACCATCGGTGGAGATACTTTCAGTGTAATGATCTGAATTACTTGGAACAATCGATTAAAAAAATCTTTACAAATGCATTAAAAAAAAAAATCCTACAAATGCATGAAAAAAAATGAAGGACTCTGCAATGAACATTTATTATTATTGTTGTTGTCATTACTATCATTATATTAAGAAAAGAGATAATAATTCTGTAAAAAAAAAAAAAGAAAAAAGAAAACATTTTTTGTAATATTTTAAAATGTCAAAAAAAAGGGGGGGGGAAGAAAAAAAAAGATGGGGTTGTTTTTTAGGATGAACATTTGATTTATTTTTCTATGGACACATACAAAACTGAACTGTATAATCAATCATTGTAATTATATGTCTTCTGTATGTACCGTTAAACATGATTTACCGACTTTAACCAAAGGTTAAATGTCGGTAAGTGGGGGAGGAGTATGACACTTTTAATTAAGTGTCAAAAGGTTGACTGGCGAAGTTAATTAAACAATGATTAATTAAATTATAATATTAATTGTTTTATTGAACAGTATAAAATTTGTTAAGGTAGCCAACATTTTTTAAGAATCAAGTGTAGTAAAGAGATGGCGACCTTAGCAAGAACAGGATTTGACCTAAAAATCTGTCAATAAAACAAAAACCATCTGTAGATGTATTGACCTTTCAAAATTATATAAGTAAAATTAATTCGGTTTGGAAGTCCGACATTTTAAGTGCAAAGAAATTGGGAATGACAGATAAAACAAAAACAAAGTGCAGACGTTTGCACCTGCTGAAAAATCATAATTTATCAAATTATAAACAATAAATATATTTTTAAGTTGGCAATCATTTTTGGGTCGGACTAACTTGGAATTGAGTACAAGCTTGGAACAAGGACTGGGCGGCTATACATTATTCATCAACTAATCACAGAATTGCTCCGTATAGCCCCTCCCAATGATTGCAACTAATTGGCCGATTATCTAAAACCAATCAAAGGCTAACCCGAGTGATTGTTACGACGATAGCTATTAGTCGGCAATCCCCATTGGCTGGCCAATCAGACACTGCTTGTTCAAGTATTCGGGCCAATAAATAGAGGATACCCAAAGCGAAAAATCGAGTTGGTTCATTTTTTTGCCGCCGCTTAAAGAACCAAATCCGTTGTCATTCTTCATCAACGCTGCTTAATTGCAGTCAAGAGTTTCTAAGAAAACTTTATTCCGCCAGTCAACCACAATCACTCCCATTGCGTGGTGTTTGAAGATTGTGTTAATAAACGTTGTTATTGTTTATAACAAACGCTTTCAGACATTTTTCTATGATTGCTTGGCAACTTTTCTTCCCTCCAGCAACAAATTCAACCTTCGTCGTCTGGGCCATACTCATCTCTTCTTTCTACGGATCTTAAAGCAACGTGGGCGTGGAAGGAAACAGAGAAAGACCAGTCAACGTATGTGGTAATCACGAAACCATCGGCCAACTCGGGTTCGTGAAGATATCGTACCACAGCTGTATAAATCTCTAAATAGCAAAGTTTTCATTCAAGTTCATGAGGATACTTTGATAGTAGTCTGATTCTATGAGAAAGTCTGGGTGTTGAATTAGTTAGTAAAATGATGGGGGATATCATAGTTAAATCCAAGAATGTTAGTAGGTTCTGCAATTATTGATCATAAATAAAATTACCAAACGCATCGGCCCGATTCAAAACCTATTGTAGAAGAAATCTTTCAACACATAGTAAATTTTCATCATGGGGATAAATGTGGGTACAAGTGGAGCAATTTATCAGTAAACATTATAATTGCAAAATAGCTACATGAATAGAATAGTGTTGCGATTGCAACTGTTGCGTTACACTGTTTTTGTTTTGTTTTTGTTTTTTTTTTTCATTTAAGCAAACACTAACCTGCGGTGCTTTCTGAGCAGACTCGGTTGTTAAGAAGATCAGATGTATTTTCAGCGATCACCAATTCTCTTTTTAATTGCGTGTTTGCGTCAGTGTGCAAATGTTAATAAATTTTATCAGAGGAAAATATTTAAATGTTCTTTTTTATTCATACAGGAGGTAGTTAAATTGGAAAGAAAATCAAAACAAAATATCCCCGTCTTATCCACTTAACATTTCATGGTTGCTAATGAGTTATTTCCTCACGAAAATTGCTATGTCTGTGATTCAATTTATAGGAGAATCAATTTTTGTTTCCAAAACATTTGATAAATTTTCATTCGATTCTAGTCCAATTGAAAACAATATTTAAAGATTAATATAAAAACGGCTTGATTTTCGAAATTTTTTGTGTAGTTCTCTACCAATAATTACGTATTAAAGATTAATATAAAAACGTTTGTGCAGTTCTCTACGTTGCTTACCTTAGTGTACCTTAAGTAGAAACTTGTATTATTTGAAGTCTTTCTACTACTATCCTCATTTTTTGACAACGTTTCGGTCAACGTAACCTCCGAACTCCTCAGGTGTATTTTGTCGAGTTCGGAAGTTTTTGGCTGAACTTGGGAATCTGGGCGTAATTTGGAACAAAACCTTTTATACACATTACGAGTGTAGCATTCTTTCTTTTTTTCAGCAATGTTAAAAATAACCCGTGGTGCAGTGGGTAGATTTTTGGGTTAGATTTACTATTTTAACAAATTATGTCTTCTGGTTTAAGCTTTAATTCATAATGTGGGTGACCGAAAAATACAATTGTAAATTACTTATGATTTCTATCAAGTTCTAACTAAGGAAACATAGCATGCCACCGGTGAAGTAAAAAAAAAAAATTCTGGTTCGAAAATTAATCCAGATTTTTGAGTCCGACAAAAATATTTCCAAATTTGATTGCATGCACATGAATAAGATCGTAAATTACATGCACAAAAAATGTGTGAATATGAAAGTCAAGATAAACAGAATTATAAGAATAATCCAAATAATACGGATATACAATTCTATTAAAATAATAATGCGTAAAATCCAACAATACAATAGGTCCTTATGATTTCAACAATATACGCGTTATTTTTTTTAATTATATGAACTTGTAAAAAATATTATCGAATAATTTTTGTTATGAAAACTCCTCTATACGATTGTTATATTTATATATTATTATTATTTTTATTATTATTATTATTATTATTATTATTATTATTATTATTATTATTATTCTATGTGATGTTATTGCTGTTGTTAAAAGTTGTTCTTAGAGACTTAGAGAGTCTTATTAGATGAGAGATGTTGCGTTCTGTGTTCGTGTTATGAAAAGAGTCATATATATATATATAATGTTAATACTTAGAAGTGTTAGTGAGGAGGTAGTGTTGAGACAGTCTTAGTGTTCACATTGTAGATATGAGGTGTAGAGTTCACATTATAGATATGTGATGTCGAGACATTGTGTATGTAAAGACATTTTAAAACACATGATATATTAGACATATAATCACTTTAACTTTTGGTAGAATTACAACACAAAGACGACGTTTATAAAAACACATGATGGGTTTATTTCTTCTCCGACCGGTCGTGGTTTTCTTAGTCAAGTATTCAAAGTTTTACATTCTATGTTTCAAAGGTGACCGTCTCGCTTCCAGACGTTCGAATGTCCATGTCTGGCCTGTCGTCCTCAGACTCTCTCTCTCTCAGACTCTCCCTCAGGTGAATCATGCAAAACAGACACAGGCAGTCGTCTTTAAGATAAAGTATTTATAGGATATAATTTGCTTTTTGATCGGTGTTGAGAGAAACAATTACATATCTTTTCAGTGTAGATTAAAGTGGCAATATAATTTTGAAACTACATTTCTGTGCAGGTATACCTGGAAGTTAGGTATAGCTATCGAGGATCTAGCATAAACAACTGGATATATAATAGGAATATGGGCATATATGCAGTATATACGAAATTGTAGATATTAATATATTACTGAAACAAAGTTCTGCTCTCTAACGTGTAATGGTGAATCCTCGTTTTAATAAATTTAGAAATTTATTTTACGTAATCATTATAAGCAACTTTTTTATATAATAATCGACTTGGAAAAAAAGCTTTTTCTAAACAAAATATAGTTGTTAATGTACATTAGCGTTCAAACGATGGTGATAGTACAGAAACCTATGCAATGTCTAGCCAGTTGAATTATAAACAAATACTCTATCATGAGTATTCCCATGGGAGGGGGGATATGACGAAATTCCGTTGCAATCAAAGAAAACAGAAAAACAAGACGAGAACAAATAGCAAATGAAAACACAGCATATTTGCAATTAGAATTTGATGATTTCGAGAAAATATAACAGAAACGTATGGTCAAGCGGTGAGAGATCTGTTTCCATGCCGTCACGTAGAATGGCGGTGCCATAAAAGGTTTCGGTCAACAGCCAGGTTGCGTGCCTTGTTTTTACTTGAAGGTGTGACCAAATTGTGGGGATATTAACTAGTAAACTAAATATTGCTAAAGTAAGTAGGAAACGTTTCGCATTAAATACACCTTACATTTAATAGGCGCGCTTTTAAAATGTAACAGTATGCGACATAATGTTTTAGACATGAATAATTAAAAAAAATGTAAATATACATGCTATGTTTATGTGCACCTAATTTCCACCAGAGAAGAAATTATCATGGATAGAGAGCCGTCGTGCTAAAATTAATGGATTGGCAAAAAACAGATCAACAATCATGGCTGCTTATATAATACGTATTGTGCATTAATTGTAATACACTAGTGCTTTCGTGTTTCATTGTCGTACATTTGTGTAACTATTGTTGATAAAAATAAACTGTAAAAGTAGCAAACGAACACTAAACTAAATGTCTGCAGAGGCGGTTTTAATCTGACTGGTATATAACAGGCAAAGCAAACAGGATGCTGTTTGCGAATATGATGATTTCTAACATAAATAATAAATTCTCACATAAATAGCAGGGAGATGCTGATCGCCTTCGATGTGTACTTCTACGTATCATTTCCTCGTTCCCATCTTTTTCATCGCCACTAGCACGTACCAGAATGCCCCCTTCTAGTTCCGTAGACATCATTTCTTAGATAATCAGAAAGGGGCAGCAAAGGATCAGGATCATACTCGATTGTATTTTTCCTTCATCATCGTCCTCCGATGTAGAGGAGGCACAATAGGGGCGGACATTTTTTCAAATGACGTGGGACACCATCAACCAACATATTCTGAGAACGTATTATATTTTCATTTCGTCCGCTTTCACACCGTGTAGTGCACTGAGAATTTAATGATTTACGCACTTTATACGGTGTCTCGACTAATGATGGTGTAACATCTATGCCTTTTATACTCTGTTCGTAGGGGTAAATCCCATTGGCTGGTTCAGTTGATGATGTTGCATCATAGTTGTGTGTCACCAGGACACAGCTTCTGTTATCGAACACTACGTCCTGGCTGCAATTCCTTTGACGGAATGGTACACCGCTCCGCGATTCCGTTTCCTTCAGCAGAATATGGGCATTGGTAACGCATTCTAACTCCCCATTCGATTGTGAATTTCTGAAATTCTTCATATCGAAATATAGAGGCATTATCTCTCAAGATTTTGAACAGGTGACCCCGTTCAAGAACATCCGACATGCTTCCCTTTTTTGCCATCGGAATGGTGCTGGATCAATACGTTTAAACCATTCGCCGAGTGTATTGCTGCCTTGACCGATACTTTCGTAGTTGCAGGGCATACTCTTCGGAAATATGTTGTTCGACAGATTCCATCATGTTCCCTCTTCTGATGTATGTCATGGATCTGATCAGGTGTTAATTTATCTGTTAACGTTGTGCATGTCAGTTGCGGAGAAGTATATCCCTGCTTCATTATATCTATCATTCCCTTTGAAAGTTGAGTCAGCTTATCAGTACAATTCTGCTCCGATGGCACTAAGGCAATGTCAACATGTAAACTGTATTCGTCAACTATACACTTTATTATAGCTAGTCTCCTTCGTATCTACATTTCACTTGCGGATTTAGTCTTACTCTGTGCATTTCCAGTTAAGTTGTCAGTTAACCAGTGGTAAACACACAATGAGTCAGTGTGGAGATGTACGACCTGGGTCTGCCACTGCAATGCAAGATTAAGCGCTTTCAGCGGTGCATAAATTTCCGCCAAACTTATATGTTGTGCATTATTTTTCTGACTACGCTAGCACGAATCTTCTACAACATTACGCAATCGTTCTAAGATTATTGCTGTAGCAAAAGATCTCGCGTGAACCTATGCATTCACTTCATGTCCGAGTACACGCCACTCACCTCGGGCAGATTCGTTTTTAGATACTTTTATGTTTCAGTAAACTAACATTTCAACTATAATTTGCGGGAGAGAATCGTCATTGACTATGATATCCCATCTTTTTGTGGGCGCAGTTGCTAATCTCTTTTGTACTTTTGTATCACTCAAAGCAATCCACAGGCAGGTAAATGCCTTACTAATTTGTGACGTTCTGAGCTCGTTCGAGTCACTATTTTGATTGACAATGGCCAGACGTTACCTTTTCAATGCAGTAGGACCCGTTGGTTGCACTGCCCAGTCTTCAATTCGCGGCCGGTGTTTGTCAGTTCCATTAGCGGCAGGGCTGATATGATGTCGCCTCGCTGGTCGGTTGCACGCTAAGAAAAAAGAAACAGTAACTCCCATTTCTCCTCGCGTCAGGAAGGCAACTTAATTAATAGGAAAAAATAAAAACTCAGCTTCTTTCTAGTCTACTGATAATTTTCAATATATATATATATATATATATATATATATATATATATATATATATATGTGTGTGTGTGTGTTTGTGTGTGTGTGTGTGTGTGTGCGGGGGATGTGAAGTGTATATGTGTGAGTGTATGTACAATTATTAATTACAGTTCACACTTAATGAGTCCGTATAAGTAGATAATTGATATTTATGCTTTCTCACTTTCTATTTTAAGCAGTGCAGTGTTAGTTTTACGTGCCGTCATAGTAAGAGAAAAGGGATAATTCGGTTCTCAAACTCGATCACTCTCAACTTTAACTCTAAACTCCAAACTCTCAACTCCCAACTGCCATTTATGGTTCTGCAAATGATTATATATGTCGGGTCGGGGTAAAGTTGGGTGGTACCCCCAACCAATCAACTTCCGGCATGTTTAGATTTGTTCTCTTAGAATTCCGACACGAATTGCACCTATAATTTTGCGAGCGGTTAATCAGACATCCGGGGTCACACCTATGATCGCAGGGCAGATGAGTTATCCTCGAGGTGTAAACATTCATTGTTTATTACATAAATTATCATTATTTGCACCGAAATAAATGACATTGTTGTTGATGGATTAAACAAAGATATTTATAATTTCATTTTTTTTCTCTCAGCACGGATTTCGTTTTCGCCCGGCCGCACCGTATATAATACAAAGTCACGTTTGCTCATTTTCTCTAGTGAATTTTAAGTTGTCGCTCCCTCTTTTGGGGAGCTCTAACGGTCCGTGATAGGTACATCTGGAATCGGGCTCCCTCGTTTACTTTCCTTCCGGACCTCAAAGCCAAACACAATCTCTCATCCTTTAAGCGCTTAGGATCCTTGCTTATTAAATCAAAAGATTGATGTTTTATTTGAACCGCATCTGCAGAAATTATGCCTTTATTAACGGAGATGTCAACAATGTAAGCTGAAGTAGCGTTAACTGTGGTCTCATCTTGCATAAAAACAGTTTTAATTATAGCTGTCATTATTAAGGGTGCTACGTTTAGTTCAACATGTACGTCATGAGTAAGTTGCTGGAGTCTGTGTTAGAGAAGTAATCAAGCATCTCAGCAAAAATAACCTTCTTAGTGAGACGCAATATGGTTTCTTCTGCTAGATCTACAGCAGATGTGCTTACAGTAATATCTCATATGATTAGCGAA
The DNA here is from genome assembly GCF_053919585.1 of Euprymna scolopes. Lineage (NCBI taxonomy): Eukaryota > Metazoa > Mollusca > Cephalopoda > Sepiida > Sepiolidae > Euprymna > Euprymna scolopes. The sequence goes on along the minus strand of NC_136484.1, from coordinate 9,260,956 downwards.
TCTCTCGACGGGGACTTCTATCTAGGAACATTGCTCTTAACATATAAAAGACCTTTGATAGAGTATGGCATAAAGGTTAAAGTTTTATCGTAGATTATATGAATAACAAGTCATTACTGGGGTTGTACAGACAGGGTTTATTTAGGTAAAAAGGTACACATTGGCAGCTTAGTACTAAATTCTGTCTCCCACGTGAGGAGAGTTTGCTTGTCTTTTTATAGACGTAACAGTCCATTCATTTGAGGGGTGTTGGATCAGTTCATTATATCACCTTCCTCCCAAGCTAAATTCTTCCCTAGAATGTCGCTTCACCATTTTTTTCGTTTTTGACTTTGTCCAAAAAATTCAGTTCTTTTTCTTTTTCTTTCACTTTCCTTAAAATTTGCGTTTGCGAATTTTTTGATTTTGGAGATGGACTTGTATTTTCAGTTACTGGGGCTTCCTTTTTTGGAGGCTCTATGTGAAAAATGTCATACAGTACTTCCATCTGTACTTCATTGTTTTTAACTATTTCAATATATCGGGGTATTAGTTAGTTTATATGTTTTTTGTGGGAAATTGTCTGACCTTTTATAATGTAGACCATTCTTCCAATTCTTTTTGAGATTATGCCTTCTTCCCAAAAACTCTTCCCTGCCCGATAATTGTTGAAAAAAACTTTATCCCCGTCCTTATATATCTTGTATCGTACATTATCTTTTACACTTTTTTTACTTTTTTACTCGGAATTAACCGGTCGAACACAGAGCGCACTTTTCTGGCAAACATTATTTCCGCTGGGGATAAATTTGCATTTGTATTCGGATTAGGCGTTATCATGTACACTGCTAAAAATTTCTGAAGACTTTTTTCTTCAGTGTCGAGGTTATCGTTCTTTTTTAGCGCTCGTTTAAAAGTATCGACAAATCTTTCAACTTGTCCGTTAGATCGAGGGCTAAAAGTTGGCGTTGTGATATGCTCTATGGCCAGTGACTCACAGTAGATCTTAAATTCTTGACCTTTAAACATTGTGCCATTAACACTAACAATTGTTTTTGGTACGCCAAAACGCCCAAATACCTCGTCCAACGCCTTTATTGTGTTTGCCGCTGTAGGATATTTGAATTTAAAAATTTCTGGCCATTTCGACATGCTATCCACTATTACCAGGTAATAATATCCTTTTAGAGGTCCTGCGTAATCTATATGAATCCGTGTCCATGGTATATCTGTTTAAGGCCAAGGCTGCGTCTTAGTGGGTTGCGCTTTTGCTGCTAGTTGGCAACCCTTACATAAGTTTATCATTTTTTCTATGTCCTGATCCATTCACGGCCAGTACGTATATGCTCTCATTAGTGCTTTCATTCTGGAGATTCCAGGATGTCCCATGTGGAATTCTTTTAAAATTCTCTTCTGTAATACTTGAGGTATTACCACTCTATCTGCGTACATTAGAGTTTCATCGCACTTTGAAAATGGAAAAATTGTTAATCCTTTCCTCTTCTTTTCTTTTTGTCCTACTTGGTTTTTTATCTTGTTAATGTATTCATCTATTCTTGCTGCTTTCTTTATTTCCTCAAGTGTTACCGGAAGTTCCCTAACAGTATTTATTAATATATTTGTTAGTTAATTTTCTTCTTTTAGTGCAGCTATAACAGTTTCTTCAAGTAATGCAGTTTTATTTGGGATCAACCTGGACAAACCATCTGCGTGTGCAATGTTGCTGGATGCTAGGTGTTTCATTTTAAAATTGTAGTTTAACAGAATCATGCTCCATCTTTGTAACCTATAAGCCATATGAGTAGGAACTCCTTTTTTGGAACCAAAAATCGATAACAAATGTATGTGGTCCGTTTCCAATATAAAAAAAATCTTCCATGGATGAACCTAAGAAACTTCCTAATGGCGTATACAATTGCCAGACCTTCTTTTTCTATCTGACTATAATTTTTTTCTGCGGGTAACAAAACCCCTGAGGCATGAATAATTGGTTTAGTCGATTCATCTTTGAGTCTGTGTAGTAGCACAGCACCTAAACCGTATTCGCTCGCATCTGCTGCTACAATTAATTCTTTTTTCGGATCGTAGTGAGCTAGTGCTAAATCCGATAACAGACATTTTTTAAACTTTAGGAATGTGTCATCACATTCATTTGTCCAGAGCCATTTTTTATTCTTTTTCAATAATTCGTTTAAAGGTGCTCTTAGGTCATGCACATTTGGAATATAAGAATTATAATAATTTGCTAGTCCCAAAAATGACTGTAGCTGCACTATATTTTCCGGTCTAGGCATGTTTTTGATTGCTTCAGTCCTATTAGGATTAGGTTTTCTACCATTTCGATCAATCACTTGTCCCAAATATTCAATTTTGTCCATCTCAAAATTACATTTTTCGAGAGCCACTTTCAATCCATAGTTTGATATTCTCTCGAATACTTTGCCAATGTGGATCTTATGCTCTTCCACATTTTTACTTCTTATAAGGATGTCATCTAGATAAGCCATAGCAAAATCCAAACCTGCTAGCATTGTATCCATAATTTGCTGGAACAAATTTGGGGCTACTTTTAAACCAAAAGTTTTAGTGAAAATAGTCCCTAATGGGTATTTAATGTCAGATACTTAGCACACTCTTCCTGGACTTTTACTTGCCAATACGCTTCAGACAAATCAATTTTTGTAAAAAAATTTCCTCCGCTTAACTTCGAAAAAAATTCCTCTGGGGTAGGAAGCGGGTAATTATGCTTCTTGAGACAATCATTTAGATCTGTCGAAAAGTCCGCGCATACCCTGATTTTATTATTTTTCTTCTTAACGTAAACCGTGGGTGAAGCCCATTCAGATTAGTCCACTTTTTCTATTACTCCAATATCTTGAAGTCTCTTTAATTCTTTTTCTATAGTTTCCAATGCTGAATATGGAACCTTTCTTTTGGGTTTGAAAACTGGTTTAGTCTCGTCCTTTAGTTCAAATTTCACCTCCGTTTTCGTGCAGCAACCCAAAACCTTCAGAGAATACCTCTTTAAAGTCTTGTTTTAATTCGTCAATAAACTTTCCTGGTAGTTTAGAATTTTCTAAACCTCCCAGACTTACTTTATTGCAAAATGAGCTCATGGGTTTCCCCCATAAATTAAAAAGAATCATTAAGTCTATACCGAACAAATTAGAATTTTTCCCCGGTACGACATATAACTTGGTTTTCACAACATTCTCCTTTAGAGACACATTGGTAAAAATTCACCCTTAAATTTTAGTTTATTTCCAGACACATTTCTGGCAATTTTTTTTGTATTTTGTAACTTTGGAAACCCAATTTTCTTCCAAGTTACTTCGTCAATTATACTTAAGTCGCTTCCCGTATCTAGAAGACAGTTCACATTACAGCCATTAATTTAAATTTCAATATATTTTCTTTTATCACACCAAGACTCATTTTTAGAACCAATGGTCTTTATTTCTGCTTTTCGGTATTTTCCTTTCCTGCATACCGTTGATTTATGGCCTATTTTATTACATTTGTTACATATTTTGTATTTAAAGTAACAATCTTTAGTGAAGTGTTCTTTCCCCCACATGTCTTACAGGATTTTCGTGTGCACATTTCATAACCCTTTCCATTTTTTTCCCATATTTTTTCTTCAAAATTTTTTTCCTTCGATGCTTGTATTGTCCTGCTTTAAATTTAACCGTTTCTGACACTTTTCCGTAACTTTTTGTAACGTTATTTTTGTGTCTTGGTTCATAATGGATAATATCCTTGAACGAATATCCTTATCTTTAGAGGCTGTTAAACCTTGCACAAAGATTAGACTTTTAAACATATTCTCTTTGAGGTCTTTTAATTCAAAGGATTCCCAATGAGCATTCACTTTCCCTGCATAAGTAATAAAATCTTCGTCCTCCTGCTTCGTGATATTTAAACATTTATAACGTGTATAGAATAGACTATCTCGTTCGCTGCAAATGTTTGACAATATTTTTATTGTTTCACTAAAAGAAATCTCTTCAGGTTTCTTTGGCAGGATAAAATTCGTATACTTTGTATTTTCCTGAGATCCAAGTTTTAAAGAAGAAGGATACTCTTCTCTTCGTCTGTCCAAGACTGACATCTCTTAGCAAAAATATGTTCGTATCTCCGAAAATATGCCGGAAAAGTTAACCCATTTGTCGGCTCGTATACAAATTCGGATAAAGAATTTGCTATTCCTTCAGGAGTGAAACGACAGTCTTTCTGCTGCGTTAAAATACTCTTTAGTATTTTGCTTTGCTTCAATTGTTGTTGCTGAAGTAATTCCATTTGCATTTGTTGTGCAAACAATGCCGATTGCATGGTTCTAGTGAATTCCGCTAATTGCTCCATGTTAAATTTTTTTTTTTACAAAACCACACCATTAAACAAAAGATTCACTCAAATGTCCTATAAATTCAATGAATTGAAAGCACAATTTCCTTCCGAAAAGAAAAAAAAAACACTTCCAGCCGAATAAAACTATAAATGGACACTTCTTTTTTTTAAATGTTCTTTTCAAAAAAAATATTCGCTTCAAAATGTCAATTTCTCTCTTTTTTTAGGACTGTAACAGACTGAAACACTTACTTTTTATATGTTGGCTCTGTCGAAGTTTTTTATTTTTTCTTCCTTCTTTGGATTTCTTTTGTTTTCTGCTCGTTAATCTTCTTGTGTGCTTTTTCCTTCGCTTTGTTTTTTAGTGAGTTTCGTTCGAATTCTTCGTCGCCAGTTGTTATATCGTAGATTATATGAATAACAAGTCATTACTGGGGTTGTACAGAAAGGGTTTATTTAGGTAAAAAGGTACACACATTTCTAAGCGTCCATTGACAGCTTAGTACTAAATTCTGTCTCCCACGTGAGGAGAGTTTGCTTGTCTTTTTATAGACGTAACAGTCCATTCATTTGAGGGGTGTTGGATCAGTCCATTATATAAGTTTATTTACAAGATATCCAGCTACGATATAGCTGGAAATGTCTTCTCAATTATTAAATAATTTTTCTCTGATAAGTTCATAAGAGTAGTGGGTGATGGGCAGAAATCAGAAACTCTCAGTATTAAAGCTGGAGTCTCTCAGGGGTCCACCCTGGGCCCAACTCTCTCTGATTCTCTCTCCTCTGAGCATCTGGTGTACATGGGGAAAGGAGTGGTTGCTTACTTTTAATGCATCTAAAACCAACCTTTTATCTTTACATCATCAACGCTCTGATCCGCATCTGGTATCAATTGAAATGAATGGCTCTTGTCTTGGGGAAGCCTCATGTTTTGACAAACTTCTGGGTTTAACTTTTACTCCTGATCTTAAGTGGAACACATACATTAAATCCTTTGCCAAGACCGCTGGAAAAATGGTGGGATACTTCTATCGATCTAGTAGATATCTCACTGCTGATTAAATTCCCTATCTATAGAAGAGCCAGGTACGTCCAAGGATGGAGTACTGCTGCTACATCTGTGCAGGAGCTGCTAGAAAGGAATTATCCTGCTTGATAGAGTTCAAAATAGGCGTCGTATCCTCGTAGGGGATGTCATTTTCTCTTCCCTGCAACCTCTTTCTTACAGAAGAGATTTTGCGAGTTTGTATCTGCTTTATCGTTATTTTCATGGCAAGTGCTCGGCTGAGCTGCAATCTATGGTCCCCCTTCGCCAAACTTTCGCAAGAAACACCCGTCTAGCAGAAATCAATAATTTCCCCCACTAAAACCTACACGCAGATTCCATGAGCAAAGCTTCTTTATAAGAACTACAAGCCTATGGAATTGTTTTCGGTTTTCCTGATTTCCAGCTGATTACAATATGGTGGTCTTCAAGTCTAACACAAACAGGTTTTTGATAAGCCGTTCTATATCAGTTAACAAATTCCCAAAATGTCCATTACTAACGATTACTATATTGTACAATTTCTACTGTACACTCTTTAACTCTTATCATCGAGTGGCCTCAAGGCCTTGATAAGGGTTGATGCCAATGTAAAAAACAAACAAACAAAAACCATGTAAGCGTGTCAAATAGTGTCGTTACTCTTGAATATCACTGCCTGAAATGGCCACACTGACTCATAGACTCGTATCTAAAGTTAGGCTTACTTAAAGTCCAGCAGTGCTACACTACTTCTGACGTTACTCTTGTAATTAAGCAGTACACGCATCTGCATTCCCGGTAACCTCATCAACGTGCTGATTTAATTCTCGATAATCTATCACCGTTTGAAGCTTACGTTTGTCGGTTATTCAATAGCCATGAGCGGAATCAATATTTTGGGTGGTCCTAGACGTTCTTGTTGGTATGGTATTAATCAACCGTTATCAATCCACAGCTGAAGCTCTTCTTCATATGTAGCCTGGTTCTTGGAGAAACTGTATCCCTTGGAATGGCATTGCATTATCGGTCTGTCATTCCTTGGTTCATTTCCACCTCGACGTCCATACCCATCCTTTGTCCTAAAACATAGCCGACAAATCTTTCCCACAATAGAAATAGATATGCATACTACTTTCCCTATGGCAAGCCTTATTCATCCTGATGCTCTAATTTGTTTTGGTTCCTTAAAGATTTTTCGCGTTCGGACCAATAAATTGTCCGCTATTACTCTGGCAATACGTGACCACGTAGGCAAAATTCTACTGACACTCTCTGGTAAGCCCACCAAAAAGGCATAACTTAACATTTTGTCGTTGACACTACAAAACGCTGCTGATATCTTCCGTAAATCAGCTAAGTAATCATAAACTGTTCATTAGAATGTGTTACATGGAGGGTTGCCCAAATCATGTAAATAAGAAGACATACTAGATAAGTGAATATGATATTAGGATAAGGTTAGAATCAAATCCTGTAGGCAAGTGTTTAAGATAATGGAAAAATGGAATCTTAAAAATTCAGTCTCTTGTTAATTTTATTAGAACTAGTCCATTCTTTTAGAAGATCAGTTGCCAGAGAGTTGAGAGCCGACACTTGATGAGAAAGAGTCAGTTACAGAGGAGAATCCCTTAGAGGCGAAGGGTTGAAGATTAGACCATGTAGATACAAGCTGAATTCCTCACTTGATCGACCGGCCGATCAGATGAATAAAGCAATCACCATTTATAATTTGTAACTGTTTGTCTCGTGTCGTCATTCATGACAACGAAAAAAGGTAAATGTGGTGTATCATCTTATAACGAACTCCGTGGAAACCCGTCGAAGAATTATGTGGGCTCCCCAACGTCATCATAAGTGAAGTATCTCCTTCTCTTTCTATGTGTTAAAAAACTGTAAAAGTTATGTCTTCCCATCAGAATCGTCATAACCATCCGTTATATGTATCCCTGAATTACATGCACCCCTTATATATGCCCCCAATATGGACCCAATATGGACCCCTATGCAACAGATATAGTTGCGGGGTAGTGAACTGTTTGCAAATACGCTTAGACTTCTCAACTTATTCGATAACAGATGGACCAGCAGTAGACCCATCCAATTCTGATATTCAACAAATGTCGAATCTGTCAATTTTTTGTTATTGTTACCGCTTATCAAAGACACTAAAAATAAAAATATAATAAAATAAAAACGCCGAGATAGCTTATAAAATATAAAGGCAACAAAAATAAAATGACTGCAGATCCGAACTGTCATCTTGTTCATACAACACACGAAAGTCCTTTTTCCTTTCGTTCCTCAACTTGCAATAACTCCTCGTATATTTGTATAATCTACAGCCGTACGTTCTCGTTTTAAGCTGTCTAGCAAAATACTCAATTCAACTCCCCTGCTCTATAATTCGTCCACATTAACAGTTACCAATTGTGTATATATGCAAATTAATGCAATACGTTCACTAATGACCTACAAAATTATGCTTGCATTTTCTTTTCTAATTTTCTGCTGGCATTTCTCAGGTTAAGCAAATGCAGGGTGTTTTGCGCGAGGGATAATTTCTACTACAAAACATACACAATTAAAGTCATCTATATTTCGTCGTTAAACTTGACATAAATAATTCTTGAAACTTGTATAAAGGAAAATCACTAAAATTGTGATTTTTAGCATTTTCTTCGGGCGCAGTTAACTACAACGTGAACGAGGAAGTGGCAATAAATAAATCCACCAGCAAGGAATGAATACAAGGAAGCATATTAAAAATTATGAGAAAAACAAAGTTGGAACAGCAGTTATTTGCATCTGATAAATTCAAAACGTTCAAGTTTCAGACAAGAATTTCTTTTATTTTTTCATTGGCAGTCGTCAATCACGGTTGATAGTTAAGCTGTCATTTATATTGCAACTTGTTATACAAAGCAAGAAATGGCATTTTTACAATCACTAGTTAAAATAAACTGACATAATGGTTCAATGCAGGAATAAAACCGTTTTGGTTGCTTGCTTCCCAACGAAGTCAAATAAAATAAGCGGGAAATCTAGTATTTAATGTAGGAACATAAACATGAAATACAAGTTGCATCATCGTAAACTAAAAGGTGGAGATTTTGTTAAGGAAAAGGTTTTTGTATTTAACTATTTTTCTTCATGTTCGTAAGCAACGGCGATAAGTTATATTACTTAGAAAACTAAACAAAGGAACATCGATTACTAATGTTGTGCATCTTTAATTTTGTTTACCCTTCGTTTGTTAGTTTTATTGTTCTAACAATACTTAAACAAATGCTAAAAAAAACATAATACACGCGTATACTATGTTACTTATAGCACACAAACGCACATATATATATAGAGAGAGAGGGAGAAGGAAAGAGAGAGTGTAAGAGAGAAGGGGGTGTAGAACCTGATTTTTCACAGATTTTTCTCGGTCATACTTGTTTATGCACTTTGGTTAAACTAATGAGAATCAGAAGAAAAAAATCGAAAATTTTCATTTTGGATCTGTAAGCGGCCGAAAACAGAATATTTCGTATATTTTGCCCCCAAAATTGGCTCTAAACAACCGGATGTCATAAAAACCCTATGACATTACACAGTGCTTTGAAAAGAAAAGTACGTGTTCATTCACAAGTTATATATTATTCAGTCTAACATCACAATCCAGGTACTTAATGGTCTGAAATGTAAATAAAAATGCCGAAAAAAATTATAATTTGCGTTCGGAGTCTCATAAAATCAGAAACAAAGAACATTTCTGCCGATTTTCTTCTTAGATTTCTCATGGACCTAAGTTATGGTTTTCACTGAACTAGTAGTAAAGTTAGAGTATTTTCGTGAGGTTTGTGAATTCTAGTAATTTCTCGAGATATAGATTTCAGATTACCTCTGTAGAGCCAATTCAGGATGACATTGTATCCGATACATCTGAATATAAACCAATTAAATGTAGTAGAACTGTCTGAATCCATCAACACTTTTGGACTATGCGAGGGCTCGAATGAAAGGAAATAAGTAAAAAATGAGACCACATTGCCTAACATGAACTGATATATCAAAACAACGATACTTAAAGATGTTAAACCTAGACGGAATTTATTGTCATTGGTATTCTATCATAACTGATTGTTAAATACAAGGGACAGTACAAGATTTCAGTATAAAGGCTAGTTTGTATAATACAAGTAGAGGAAACTAAGTAAGCACCAATTCCCCTGGAATAGACTCCAGGTTGCATAAAACTTGTTCTAACAAATCCATAATTATTAAAATGGAGGGAATACCCAATAAGTTCACTGATACATCTAAGCAATTCGGCAAATAAGGGAACAGACTTAGAATAAAAAAAAATGAATTAACCTACCTAAAGGATTACGGTTATAAATATAGTCTATAATGTAATAGAGGTCGACAGCAAATTTGTCATATATATTAAGAAAGTAATAATTTAACAACGATCCTATGCATTAGCTCCTTTAAATAAGCCCTGGTTAAATACATGATTAATTCATATCTATATTCGTATGGGCACGTAAATTTGAAAATATTCCTTAACCATTCCATCTGTAAAGAGAAAATGGTAATACTCTTTGCTCTGCTTCAATTCATGACCCCTTTCTATATTGAAACTTATCAGAGGGATAAAAAATATAGTATCACTAATCATAAGGTATTCAATGAGAACAAATTTTTAAAAAATATTTATAAGTTAGACATTGAGGAATCAAAACAGCAGCAATAGATAAAAAGAGAAAATGCAGAAAATTCTAAACTTGCATCTTCTTAAATGCATTAAGATTTGCATCGAGTTCATCAAATGATCACGCATGGTTATACGATTTCTGGAAACGTTGTCAAAATCACATTCTCCTTAACTTGCACTAAAGTTCATCATGATTTGATCATTATTTCCTGGATTTTTTTCAGTAGTTTCCGTCACTACTCTTTTCTGGTATCACGTATTCGACGATGTACTTCTCGTGTTTAATAAGGTATCTTAAGTGTTACATTGTCTTATCAATGCCAGCCAGTAACAAACAACACATATCTCATTAACTTAAACTATTGCAGAACTCGCTGCTGCAGGAAACGTTTCTTTTCTACCGTATTTGTCATAAAAGATTTTGATAGTTTGAAAATCGAACACTGGTTAGATTTTAGGGTGGTGATATGTTTGTTATCACCTAACAAAATGAGTATGTCCTCGAGTCGTTTATCATGTGGGATCATAAGTTATGGGTGTTATTGTAAAGCATAAAAAGGAGGGTGAGTTTAATAAACTACAATCTTTCTAGGGGGCTTTTATTCGATTTTAGGTGTATTGTTCGTTTTAATTCAACCCCAGTCAAGCGTAGAGGGTGAGGTATCTGTGTTAGATGCTTAATTACTTATTTACCGTGTATAACCATGGAATATATACATATAACTTGTACATTATCGATTTCCTTATTATATATATATATATATATATATATATATATATATATATATATATATATATATATATATACGAACAGAGATCCAAAAGTAATTCCTCCTATTTTTAAATTCCATCCAAATAGAAAGGGAGGATTACAAATGGCATCGTTATAGTGACTGTACTCGTACATATCTTACGTGAAAGATTCATATTTTTTTGCATATATTTACGGTGAGGCTCAATGAAAAAATGATTTGTATTGTGGTGCATTTAAAAACACTGAGCACTAATAAAGAGACCACATTATCTTAATACATATATGGTAAAAATAACAAGCATTATATTTTTATTTACTCCCACTTAAACTAATATTATTTCACATACTGCATAGTAAATAGTGTTTCAAAATAATCGGAATATATTAATACTACTTTTAAGAGATCAATTGATCATAACATACAATCTGTGAGTAAAATATTATCGATTCCTACATATTGTTTAAATAAAATTATAATCGATAACCGCACAGAATAGACGTAGATTTACAAGCAGTGGATTTGTTTTGTTTCCTTAAATTAGAAGTAAGCAGGCGAGTTAAGTTAGTCAGTGAAATGAACTCCTTTGTCTTTACCCGATTCTAACACATTATGTCCATTTCGGTTAGATCTACTTGAGGTCAATGCACCGTGAATAAAGGTGAGGTCATTCAGATTTTCAATGTATGTTCTCTGATGTTAAATTTTCTATTCGTTTTTATTCGAAAGATTTGCACTCAGTGCGTCGGTCGTTAGTATGAAGTGCACAACATAAAAGCTAACATGGCTCGAATGAAAAGACGCACTGATTAGAAATATTGATTTTTTTCTTTTCTACAAGGATTGTAGAGCATAGGATAATCTTTATTTCTGTGATATTCCCAGCAACAAATCAGCAAAATACACTTATGCACACAGTAACTCATACACATATAGGGGTTAAAGTTTAGTGCACTCATTTTCGGATCAATAAAATAGTTCATATCATTCGCAAGTGTTCAATATTAATTGGATCATTTTTTTTCCATATTAATCATCAGTTGTTCGTCAGTAACTTACTGGTGTTTATTAAGAAAGTCGTTAAATTTATCAAATAATATCCAGCTTTTTTGCAACAACCCCGGTAAAAATATTCAAACAATAGCTTAATATATTTAATTTTGACTCACACAATTCCATTATTATCTTTTGTAGCCTTGTTTACTTGAGAATTAAATACACTTTATGCTGTAAACATTAGTTGCAAAATAAAGGAATATGTTTTGTATATTTTCATAGATTCGGAAGAGTTTGCTTTGTGAGATATAAAATTCAACCAAGGGTTGAAAACCATGTATTGTAATCGTCTATCACAATTTGTGAGATATTATTTATTAATTATAGTGAAAATGCTCACTATCGTTGATGGATAATATTTACTTTAATATGATCAGAATAGGGGTTTATAGCCAATACACGGGCAAAGAGGTGCATGCATACATTCATACAGAAATAACATAATTGTGAAATTCTGACAGCGTTTTCATAAACACCCTGTATAATCCGCAATTGTTGAGTCCTGATTCAAAATTAAAATATGTTTTAAAACTGTTCTGAATGATTACATACTTTTTCGCATAAGCTGTTTGTGTATTTTTTACATTCTGTATAATTTAGTGTAATATTAAAGATGGAAAGATAAGCATAAATTAAATCTATGAAAAACATCACAGATATTTATTTGGAATTAATGTTAGCAGTTTTTCTTAATTTTACTACTAATAATATTTTATTATTAATAATATGTTACTAATAAGTAAATATTATCTTACTATTTCTTAGTAATTATCAAAAAATTGAATTATTAAAATAATAGATTGTCATGAAATACAATAATATTGTAAAATGAAAAGAACACACACTACATTTTGACACATCGTTGCTATAGTTAGTCTCAATTAGTCGACATCGGTGTGTTAAATATATGATTATATATTATATATAATAATGTATAATATGTGAAGTGCGTCAATATTATATAATATATATATATATATATATATATATTAATATATAATAGGTTAAAAATATTCATATTATAGATAATAGTTATATTAAAATATAATATGTTAAATATATTTATAGCATATATATTATATTAATATAAAATACGTACAATGTATTAATACTATGCATATTATACATCATCATTATCATCATCATGGCCACCCCTTGCCCGGGCCAATGTGACTCTTCCTCGCCAGAGTTTCCTGGCTTCCATCAGCTGCCTCAGATCTTCAGGTTCACAGTTGGTTCCGTGTGCTATTTGCTGGATGTACGTGCATCTAGGTAGCCCTTTGCTTGCGAGTCCGTGTCGTGGAGTCAATAGCAATACATCACATACCAATTCACGCTTGCTCCTTAGATAATGACCAGCAAATCGTAGCCGTCTTTCTCTGATGGTATTATATATCGCAGGTAGGTTGCCATAAAGTTGCTGCTTCGGGGGATTATTTTGCCAAGCTATATTTAATAATATCAAAATGAGAAAAGTTAAAAAAAAACATAATCAAAAATCACAATATATACTCTACTCGACAGAATACAAAATACAGGAAACAGGCGCTACAAGAGCTTAGTATAATATTCCTATCAGAACAACAGAAGATGGTAAGAAGAACAAATAGATCGAATCTAGAATGCAGCAGATAACAAACGATCATATCTAGCTTGGCAAGTAGTAAATGAGATATATGGGTGCAAACGATCTGCCAAAGCTAATTTAAGGCAAACAACCCGGAAAATGCATGATCGAAATGGAAAGCACATTTTGAAAACCTAATCTGAAACAAACCAGAAGTGACAGACCAACCAATTCAGCCGATTTTTGTACAGGAACTCGATATTGAGAAGGGTGATTTTACAATGAACGAACTTCTCACTGTACTAAAGAAGACCAATAATCATAAAGCTGATTACTACAATACTAATACTTAATTTAACGTATATGATATGTTAAATATATTAATATCATATATATTATATTAACATAAAATATCTAAAATGTATTAATACTATATGCATATTATACATATTAATATGAAATATGTTAAATATGCTAATATTATATATGTTAATATAACGTATATAATATGTTAAATATATTAATCTTGGTAAAAGCCGTACATACTCATATGATTTGAATATGAACAGAGATAATAAAAATACAGCTTGCATAAATAACAATGGATTACTAAATTAATTAAATGCAAAATGAGAACAAAACATATAGAAAATGGCCAGCTTTCTGCCTCTGTCTGCAATTCTATTAAGCCTAGATTACGCCCATGAATGACTATTGTTGCAAAATAGAAAGAGAGAAAATCTAAAACTAATCTTTTCCTTTTAGACATGATTAAAAAAGTATCCTAAGATATAAGGCCACGTACTCTATATATTAGACCTACGAAAAGCATCAGAAATATTCATTATGACAATTTTTCGTTATTTTACAACTAATAATACTTTACTAATAAGGTAATATCATATTTATATTTTTTAGTAATTATCCAACAAATTGAATTAAAATAAGGGATTACCAATATATATAATAATTTTGAAAATATATTTAGACGTAACCTTGCCATAGTTAGTCTCACTTAGTCGAAATCGGCGTGGTAAATATATTAATATATGTTAGATATATTAATATATATTAGATATATAAATATATATGTTAAATATATCAATATTGTATAATATATATCTTCAATATGTAATATGCTAAATATATTAATATTATAGATATTAGATATATTATCTATACTATTAATAAAATTCTTAATGTTTATTTATTTATGTGTATGTATATATACCAAAAAACTTTCGAACGGATGCACCGAATTGAAGAATTCTTTTTGCCCCTTAGTTTGTCCTTATCTGTACGTTGTTCGTAACGAACAACACTGAGCCACACAAAAAACGCGGAATAAGGTGGGGTTGGACATTCGTTACATTGACGAAAAGGTTACCAGTCCATGAATGACTATTGTTGCGAAATCGGAAGATAGAAAATCAACTATTCTCTTTCTGTTAGACATGATTTACTTATGGGTCCACGTACTCTCCCACTTTATGTTGCATTTATGTAGCAATGAATTTGATGATTATATTAGGGGGTTATGCTCATAGGAACTTTAAATATCCCAAGTTAAATAGGTCAAACACTGGATATTCAGTAAAATTATAGCCATTTATTGTCGACTAGCCTTGGTGCCCGGCGTTGCCTGGGTGTTTAGTGGTGTGCGTTGAGCAGGAAAGAAAAGTGGTAGTAGGCAGGCAGGTTCTGACTTGTTCGCGAAATAGGAAAAGAAAGTGAAGAAAATGATAGTAACCAGGAAGGCGTCAACCCGTGACGTGAAGGTGAAAAAGAGTACAAGAAAACCAGACGTCTAAGCCCTACTCCAAGACGCGACCGGAAGTTCGGAACGTTGAAATTATTAAAGTCATTTCAACTGATACAGTGACTTTAAAAAATGACGACTAAAAAAAAAAACAGCCCTCCTTGTAGAAAACAACATAGTAGACGGTGAACGAATTAATATTTTTAGCCAATTTCTGGATAGTTGTCGACCGTCGCGCTTTAGAATGACATCGATCTCCTGAAAATCCGTTGTCTCTGTCGATGGTTTTAGGCGGATATACATACATACATACATACATACATACATACACGCATACATACACATAGATTTACATAGACAGGTGAGATTTATATAATAGATGTACTTAGGTACGGAGCCTTTATGAAGTCTTCTTGTTTCTCCCAAACTGATGTTGGAATACTGCAACTGTTTTATGATTTTCTAATTTAATTAATTACAAAACATAAAAATATCATATCAGTAGTCATCTGTCTTTTTAACTTCCACAAGTCTCCGTAAGGCATGGTCCTACACAGAATACCCAATTATTTTTTTTTCTTTCTGATAGACTTATAAGAGTAGCCGTTGATGAGCAGAAAATAACCTATATTATCAAAGCTAGCGTTCCCCAGGGTGCAAACCTGGGCCAAACTCTTTTCTTGATTTTAAGCAACGATCTCCGAAATAACATTCTTAAATCATTAATCGACATTCATTCACACGATACCACACTTTAAAGGCCGACAATGCCCACAACTGGTTAATTTTAATGCATTTAAAAACAATATTTTTTTTAATCAGAACAGCTCTTACTTCAATATGTCCTCAATTGAAAATATTGCTACATCTAGCTAAACTTTCTAGTTGATAAAATAAGAAAACGGCTTGATCGCTTATGTGGCATATATGAAGAGAAAGAAATACAATTTAAAGAAGCTTAACAAAATTGTTTGTGAATATTTTTGTGTTGAGAATGGAGACATGTTTAGTCTAGAAGTGACCATGCAGATCACCGCGAGGTTGGCCGGTGTGTGGGAATCAAATCAGGGAACTGTTGAGTTTCTGACGGTAAATAACCTAATTAATATGCATAGGGTAGTTACCAATTTGTCAATTAATGCGAATCAGAGGATAGCGAAGAGGGATAGGTTTAATTGGAATATACGATTAGCAGATGCTAATAACCACTATATCAAAAGGAATACAGTTTAGTTTCCATGCATAAAGTAAATTTCACAGTGCATAGTAAATATTTAATACGGGAGATATCACTAATCATCGGTTTCCAAAAGAGGGGAGATATGACATGTGCGAAATATTTCGAATCAAGTCTCCCCTTACTGTTCTTTCTTATATTTTCATGGCAAGCCACCTTCAGTTTTGCGCTTTGGGATGAATTTTCCTCAGGTGTCTTTCTCGGTTCTGTTCCCTGTACTATTGCCAGTCCACTAATTTTATATTATAATTAATGCTGACCTCTTAAACAGAACTATTGTAGGTATTAAACGTAATGTGAAATTCATTTTAAAAATATAGAAGTAACGAACAAGGAGAGAAACTGATATATACGCAGAGGAGTATTATATATTTTTCTTAAGACGTCCTTCTTGTTAGTTAAAAAATCTCCAGCTGAGAGCGACACCAACACGTAAAGACATTCAGTCAAGGACGATAACATCTATGCCATTTTGCCACGAACCTTAAAAAGTTGTTTCAGACCTACTCATTCTTAGGTTAAGGAAGCTTAAATATGAAGGTTTTAGTATGCATAATCGAGATACACTTGGCAATAGATAAAAATCCAATGACTCCAAGTATTATTGTTTTAAAATATTTACCCCTCAACAGCACTTCTCCGGATGAAAACAAATTAAAAAGCATTCCACATGTCTGATTTCTCCATATGTAAAATTTCAAGACTCTAAATAAAAATTAGTTGTGTATATAGTTTGAGAATTGTCCTCACACATATTCTAACTTATATATATATATATGTGTGTGTGTGTGTGTGTGCGTGTGCTTGTGGGGGGTGTCTGTGTGTGTAAAAATCAAGTAAAGGTATCTGATTTCCTATCATTGATGCTGCCATAGCAAACTATATTAATGGGTGTGTTCTATCAACAGAGACGAACACAGCAATAATTCATCTTAAGAATCTCCGTGTTTATTCTGTTTTGACGAGACCTTGTTTTACGATTTAAGAAAATTGTCCTTTTTCCCAAATCTGGTATCTTTCAGTAAACCATTACACAGAAATAATTGAAATGTTTTGTAGCTATTCATCTGAGAAATATGTGTCCAAAAAGAAAGAATCTATATTCCGTAATGATTATGAAAACATACTTTCACGACGGATAATATCGTATTAAGAAGTGGATACATTTAATCAAGTTGCGTTTATCGCTGTACAGTGCACATGTGTTAACAGATTCGGTTTTTCTTTACTGGTATTCGAATATGAATGAGTTATTCCGTGATTACTGTTTTCTATTGGCAATACTAGCTGAACTCGTTCTATTCCAGTGTTTCTGTGAGAAGACTTCAGATACGCAACAGACATTAAACAGCCAACAGAGATAAGATAAATGGATTATTTCCAAGAATTGTAATCTTGAGTCAACCTGTGCATATATAAATATGCAAAGGCAAACGAACAGGAACGTATACGTAGAAAAACAATCATCCTCGCCCTTTGCATCTATGTAACGTGAAACATATTTAAGCAACTACGTAAAGACCAAGCATCTCGTAGATTCCTCTGCAAGCAGCATAAAAAAGAAATAAGAAGAGATTCCAGTCGCTGCTTAAGATTTTACACAATACTTTTTTTTTCTATTTTTTATGCGGCTACGCGTGGCGTCTCCTCTCAGCTATGATTTCACTACCATGTTTCCAACGTGACTGTTCTCTCTGCCCTATCGATCTTTCTCATGGGGCTATGCACACGTTTTTTTATACTCTTTTTTATATATCCTTGCCGGGACGGCATATCGTTCCTTTGCATATAGCTGGCGCTCCCTCTTGTATATATATATATATATATATATATATATATATATATATATATATATATATATATATATATATATATATAAATGAGTGGGTGCAATAACAATTGTTATGTATTTTCTAAACTTATTATTCATATTTTCATGTTATATTTGATTTAATTCTTTAGATCATTGTAATAACATTTAAAATAGTTTGTACGCGTTTCGGACGTTCCGTTTTGAATCACTCTCAGAAATTATTTAGAATATAACATATTTCGAATATTTTTAAAATGTATAAAATGTTGTTGTTGTCTATTTTGATGACATGTTTCCAAGAGGTGGAAATATCTGTAAATGATTCTAAAAATCTTCATGTAAGTGTTTAACCCATTCGAAGATGGTGCAATACTAGTTACATTCAATGTTAGCAGCTTATACATCAATATCCTCTACAACATAGGTAAAGGAACATTACACAAGATCCACCACAATTCGTGCTTGGCAGCATAGATATAATCCTCAACCACAACTTCTTCCAAATTAATAATGACAACTACATGCACATAATAAGTACAGTGATGCGTACAAAATGGAATCAAGATATGTCACCCCCAGACTAGCCTACCTTGGAGAGAGCTTTATAGACCAGAGATGCGGACACAATACCAAAATGCCTTTCATAAAACTTTGGAAAAGATACCTGGACGATTGCGTTATACTCTGGAAAACTACATAGGGAGATATCAGATAGCTCCACACTATACTCCAAAGTCTACACCCCAAAATCAAATTCACACTGGATCAAAGCACCACGGAACTACATTTTCTCGACATTCTAGTACAAACTCAAAACAAAAATAAAAATGTGTTAATGTATATCCGGAAATAATCCTGTTTATACAAGCATGCATAATATTATGAATACCCGTTCCGATTTGGGCTTAACAGAAAAATCAAAAATGGAAAAAATATAAATATAAAGATTTAAAAACAAAACTGAATAAAAGCATCTTACAAATAATAAATGCTACTCAAACTAGAAGACATAGCACATTCTACAAACCAATAAAGGAAACACACACACTCACACACTCTCCCCCGCACACGAACACTCACACATACGCACTTATTTGAATGTAAAATTATTAACATTAAGAGAGAAAGCTATAATATTCTTTTAATATAATAGTATTCATACAAATTATATACCATTTAACAGCAAAAAGAGAAATGCCAAACAAAAAAAATTCCAAACGATACAAAAGTAGCTTCGAGTATTTTATTCATAAACAGCAGTTTAAATACTCACTAACATAAATATATCGAATACGTAAAACTTGCATAACATAACAGTATTACATGAACATTTTCCTACAGAGTTAACGTACGGATTCTATCTATTTTTTTCAATCGCATGATTGTTCAAATATTGATGCCGATTTCCATCAACCTCTAGCACAAAAACCTATAGTGCAAGAGGTTCATGGAATACGGAATCGATATTTACACCATCTATCTATGTGATAATATGCGAATGAATAAAATTAGATCGAATCAGTACGTCAACACTCTAGGACATTTTTCATGTAATAACGTGCCTCATACTTCCACTTAAGTAAGAATAAAACATAATGGAAGAAAGGGATAAAAAAAGTAGAAACGTTAGGAAAAAGAGGGAAAAACAAAAGACAGTAACACCCTGTGACTATAGGCTGATCCCAATAAGCAAGGTAAGGGTGGCACACAGCGGCGAAGATGTTTAGGATCATTTACAGATATTTCCCTCAAAATGGCCAGTAAAAACGCTTTTTTATATTTTACATTTAAATTCATTCTGAGGAGGCAACTTCACAGAACGTTCGAAAACTATTTCATTTCTTCAAAAAACATATTACAATGATTTTAATAATTAATAAATGAAAAACTATGAAATAATGAAAAACGTAAAAAAAAAAGTACATAAACATTTTAGTGACCCCACTCATTTAAATATACATCTTTCTCTCGTTGGAATCTCGGAACCTATAATATATATATATATATATATATATATATATATATATATATATATATATATATATAAGTGCATGTAGGCAGCATTTTTTCTTTTATGCAGATTTCACATTTAATAGCACAGATAACTCTTGCTTGTTTTTCTTGTAATCCTCCTTTTCTCTTTGACGGACCATTTTCCGAACGTTTTTTCCGAGTGAAAAAAGAAATTCCCCATGATCGGGAACGTTTTTGACCTCAATTGGTCATCCTCGGGCGTGTAGTAAAAATTAAAAAATGAAATTGAAAAATGAAAGTAGGGAGATGAAATGAAAAGACGATTAAAAGATGATTAAAATGCGAGTAAAATCGCTTAAAATCATTAAAATACTCAAAAGCACTTGAGCGTGCCCTCCGTTTCGTTTTGAGTCTGGTTAATTGATGTTTTTTTTAATGTGCATAAACAATGTCTCAAAGATCGGGAGGCGCACCTCGCAATATGAGACAGTTAAAATGGCCGTGTTATTTATTAATATATCTCTAAACTCATTTTTCACTCGGAAAAAACGTTCGGAAAATGGTCCGACAAAGAGAAAAGGAGGATATATATATCTATATATATATATATATATATATATATATATATATATATATATATATATATATATATATATATATATATAGATATAGATATATATATATATAGATATATATATATATATAGAGAGAGAGAGAGAGAGAAAGAGAGAGAGAGAGAAAGAGAGAGAGAGAGAGAGATTGTGAGAGGAGTGGGTTAAGAAAGAGAGCATAAACATGTGACCGCAATGATTTTTGTTAAATAACCAAAGTAAAGTTACGGTAAGCCGGCCAGTGCCACATTGGCAATATTTATATTTTATGCATGCCAGTATACGGATAAGTAAAATAATCTGGCGAGCTGAAATGAATAGTTTAATATTATATTTTACGTTAGTTGCCATTGGATATTCCAGTAGGGTTTACACTCAAGAGACTGATGGAACTCGGCATCAATATTTAAACAATCACCTTTGTGAAAACATGCGATTGAAAAAAAAATAGATAGAATCAGTACATTAACACTGTAGGGTAATTTTCATGTAATACTGTTACGTTATGCAAGTTCTACGTATTCGATATATTTAACTTAGTATATCTACTGGTATTTAAAATGCATGTTTATGAATAAAATACTCGAAGCTATTTCGTTTATGGATGGGGTTTTTCTTTATTTGAATTTCTCTTTCTTCTGTTAAATGATACATACTTTTCATGAAAAATATAATATACTAGAAAGTATAGCTTTTTCTTAATGTTAATAATTTTACAGTACAATTATGCATATGTTTTTATCTGCTAATATATATATAATTTTGTAAGAAATAAAGCTTACCTGAAATCTGTGTGTGTGTGTGGGGGGGTGTTTGTAGAGTTCGCTCGTTGGACAAGAAAAAATAATGGAACTTGCAGTTGCTTTGTACTTGACAAATAAACGCGAGTAACGCAGAGTCGCTATAATAGACGCATAAATCGAATAATGTAAAGAATAAGACATTGTGTTAGAAGAATGTATGTGACTGAGATGGACACGTGCGATAGAATGTAGGCGAAGTAGTATAAAACATTGACGGAAAATATCCAAATTTAATTGAAACTGATTTTCCAACAATAATTTTTTGTATTAATGAAACAGCAACCATATAGGGATGACAATTTGATAATGGGAAATGTCTTTCTACATTAGGAAAAAAATGAATTTAAATTTCAACGTCCCGTTCATAAAATCCGGAATTGTTTTTTTTAACTCATACAACAGAGAGGTCGGAAGATCCCAGTGGAGACATAAATGAGAATAAACATAGCTTAGGGCAAGTTGTGAGGAAAAGATCAAGGAGACTTGCATACTGACGCCAGTATCGAGCACACAGTTGGGTTCGCACATAATCAGTAAGGGCGTAAGCAATGGAAAGATTGTGACAGAACCCCACTCCCCACCTTATCATGTGTCTTGTTTGAATTGGTTAACAATTGCTCATTTTGATCATTGAAGTCTCCGCAGACGTTAATATTAACCGAAGGATGAGCAGACAGGATGTGGTAAAATATCTAATTATAGTAACTCCGCTGCGATAGAGTGGACATATAAATGCAGTTCTTTGAGCAAGTCAACTTTGAAGAACATATAAGGTATTTAAGATCTTCTCTAGAGATGTCCGCATCACATGGAATGCCCTATACAGGAATTCAAATTTGGGATCTACATAGTTTACTTTTCTTCCTTTCGCTTCCAAAGGACTAACTCAAACTCACCCCAACTCAACTGCTTTCGACTCTGACTCCTAGACAGGTTCGAGTTTCGGCTTATCCTAATCTCATTTTCAACTATCTAATAATCTTCTCATTTACATGGAAACGCGGCAGCCTTTCCCCGTAAGATATAAAGACACTAAATATACAGACACACGTATAAAGACGCTCACACAAATACATATCTGTACAATACTTAGACATACTCGCAGAAACACATGAACACAGTCATATGGACACGTATAATTTGTATTTTAAGTTATTATCAATTCATATAAATGTATTTGTTTTTTTATTATTTTATATTTTTTTTAATATATTAGCTTATTATTATTTATGATAATTCATACTTTTTATTTACTTATTTCGGTTGTTTCATTTTCTTTTATTAAATTCATTTATGTATTTATTTATTTATTCAGGTTTTGATATATAAACTGTGCATTTTAAATCTAAATAAATTTCGATGGTTTTCAAAAGAGTGTATAATATTTTAAAAATCATCGAATGTCACGTTTAATCTCTACAATTTGATGGTCTTTCTAAAAGTTTATAGTTATATTTAAGGAAATGTGTATAGTTAACTCATTAAACCACTATATGAAGTTCTAACGTATGTTGGAGAGATAACAGTTAGAAGCTGGGTATTTGTTTTATTGAGAGCTTTATAGTAATCATAGTTGGCTTTATGTAAATTACGGAAAATATGTATTTATCTGTTTGTTAGTGTTTGATCAAGACAACTGGGATATTTAATTATATGGGTGTATTAGGTATAATTTAATATATATATATATATATATGTATATATATATATATACATATATATATATATATGTAATAAATTCCACAGCGAAACAACGTGGTCATCCATCTAGCTAATAACACCAAGCCGATGTCTCAAAAGTAAGAGTTTTAACTCGAAAGACCGATGCCATCCAGCAATACTAACCAAGCAGTAACGTATGATAGGATTTTCAGAATGTGAGATATTATATATAATAAATTCCACAGCCAAACAACGTCAGAGCCCATGAGCCACGATAATCAACGAACCGGAAATCCAAGATTCGAGTTTAGCCCTCATTTGGGCTCATCAGTCAGACACATCCGAACACAGGATTCGAGACCCGAGCCTCTTGCATGTGAGGCAAGTTGTCAGTTGATTGACGGTACATTCGTTTATTTATAAGTATAATATCTGCCAAACAACTTAGTTGTTCTGAAATTCACAGAAATATTATGTTAAATATATAGTATTGAAAGTTTGTGCAGAACGAACCAAACGTTTTGCTACAAGTGCTCATCACAGTCGATGCCCTGGGATCTGCCAGACGGAGCAGACAGTATATCTCAGAATTCTAATCAGTCTTCCTTCTAGATGCATAGCTTAACATTGACCGAGGGTTCATCTCTCCCAGTAAATTAAACGCGCCTCACAGACACTACCTAGAATATCTATTTCCCTGCGCAGTACATACAGCGCCGAACATTCCCAAATTGTTACCCATATCGTACTGGCCCGGCGAATCGTTATTTATCTTTGGCGATATGGCGAGAACCGGTGTATCAAGATGATTATTCGTATTAGTCGATAATTGATCAACATACTGTTAAAGATATGTCGCTTCCAGCATAATTGAAGGCATTCTAATAACACAGTTTGATCGACTTACACCACGAACACAAGACAAAGCTTACTTAATCCTAGACAAGATGACTAAAACAGAATTCCAAATGTAACGGCTTAAGATCAACGCAAGTGCAGGCGATTTCTTAATAAATAAATATATTTATTTATCAAAATTACAATTTTTACGCCTACAAACGGAGATAATACTTGAGACTTTTTTCAGATTTTGTTGACGTCTTAAATGTTCATTAGTGTGAGTCAATGTTTTTTGTCACATAATCTATTCAAATTCGTGCAATATTCGAGAAGTTATGTCATTTTATTCTTTATCATGGAATTTTTTTTAGGGCAAACATAAAATGCCTTATCTTTATTTTTTATTGTATTTTTCTGCCAAAAAATAATGAGAAAAAGCAAATCCAAAGTGCTAAACCTCAAATAAATGCATTATTTATCGACATATCCACCATATTTTCAAATAATTTAAAACAACCTTTTTTTTATCCCCCGGGGAAGTCAATTGTTTAATCTCAAAAAGGAGTTATGGCTCTAGGCATATCAACTATTGTTGCTGGACTCGCAGAAGAATTGTTCATCAATGATTTAGCTATGGAGCCGGAAATTGATCCAAGAACTTTGGCTTCATTCGTGATTAACCCCAACACTAAATCCAGAAAAGATAAGGGTACCAGGATAAACCTTTCACATCGTGATATTCGGAATGATTCGTAGGGAAGTCAACCGAAACCTAAACAGCACACGTGCTTCAATTTTTTCAAGAGCTGGATTCGCTCCAAGATCCAGATAGGCCCGATGTAATGTGTTGAATGAGGTGGCAAGGAACATCAAAACTATTCCAAGGCCTATATTGAGCAAACAACATAGGGACAAACGAAAGGCTTGTGCACAGAATTATATGAAAATAGATGTCAAACGTGTCGTATTTACAGGTGAGACACGTGTTACTATTTAAGTTCCAGAGGGATGGCCTACATTTTGAACTCGAATGGAACTCCAATCCCTTAAGGAGTTAATCGCCAACGAGGAGGTGAAGTCATCATGTTTTGGACGGGAACTCTTAGTGATAAGTTGGTTGGACCATTCCGAGTTCCAGACGTTGTAAATCTTAACAGCAATGCGTACACAACCATTTTGGTTAAACATTTGTCAACATAGCAAGATGACCACCATTCTCACGTCGCTTTCAGATTATCTTTATGCATGACAATGCAATATCCCATTCTGCTAGGGTGACTGCAGCCTTCCTTGAATTTATGGGCTTCGTTGGATAAACTCCCATGAGCTGACCACCGTGTTCTCCAAACCTTAATCCCATTAAATATCCCTGGTCAATATTAAAAAGAAGTTTCTGGGGTAGGGGCAGCAATTTACTTCAAAATATGCCTTGTGGAGAAAATAGTTTATATTGCTAGAGCCATATATATATATATATATATATATATATATATATATATATATATATATATATGTTTATTTGTATATATATATATATATATATATATATATATATATATAAAAGCGAAAATGTATGTATGTATGTGTGCTCGCTTTTCTTGTATGTATACAAAAGGCTTTTTTCAGAGAAGCGGTTGCTCGCTTTACAACTTTTTAAAACTTTTTATATCACATATAAATCATAACATCTCACAGTTAACAACGAAGCCCGCCTGTCTATTTAATTTTCTCGATTTCGGGAAGACAAATATTCAGCATTTGTCGCTCGCCGCTCGTCTTTTTCTCATAATATCTTGGGAAAATAAAAATCCCGCAGTAAAACTTGACCTCATTAACTCACATAATGCTAATCAATTTGGACAATCCCCTTTTTATGGGGGCTGCTCCCCCCAACATCTTGGGGAAAAACCAGCCTAAGTTGGGTAAACAAACCCAAAAGCTGTCCCGCAGTAAAAGTTAACTCGGCTACTTCTATTAAACCTCATTAATGAGATCAAATTGTAGGAGCGGAGTTAACTTTTATTGCGGGCACGTGTCAATTCCGTTTTTGATATTTAAATAAATTCAGTTTTATTACTTTTTCTTGCTGGCCGAGCGGGTAACGATTCAGGTTTTTTGCACATTTTATTTTCTACCTTCGCCTCAAGCCTTCGGGTTCGATCCTAAACTTACCAAAACTGTTTTTTAAGTCCTCCCAACACAAACACCCGGGCAACAATTTTTTAAGAGGTGTTTACATTGTTTTCTTTATATATATATATATATATATATATATATATATATATATATATATATATATATATATATATATATATATATATATATATATATATATAATACTTAGACAGGGTTATTATTTCGCTTATTCGTTTGTTTACGCACACCTCTAAACACGCACACCTCTAAACACACGGGCAACGCCAGGTAAACCCGCTAGTATGAGGTATAAGATAAATATTTTTTTCGATTTTTAAACTTTTAATATTGAAACATGGTTATTTATGCCGTTTTTTTTTTTTTTTTTGCTTTTCGCTGTTTTTTTGTTGTTGTTGTTTTTTTTTTTTCTTTTTCCCCCATTTCTTGACGTTTATTTTTTTGTTTGTTTTTTTTTTTTCGGGTTTTTTAAAGAAATATAAACAGGGTTATTACTTCGCACAGACACTTCGAAATATCCGGGCGAACATCAATTCCTTCACTCTCAACTGTTTCTACAGAGAGCGGTCGCTTTTTTCGCCAATACTTTCGAAAGTCATCACATCTTTTCGATTCTGTAGTCTGCCTACTAAAACCTTTTTTCTCAACGCATACATCAAAAAACCTATATATATAAGCACTCAGTATCTTTGATAGACGAGGTAGTACCTTAAACCTATTATATTAAACAATTTCCTACAGAAAATATTCTCCCCGAAATGAGGGTACAAAACAATGTTTGAAAAGAAATGTTATCTACGCTCAGTTTTTTATTAACTCTCGATGTTTGCTTTTTTACCACTGATTTTATGATGAAACCTCCTACTCATTCTCGCTTGAAAGCAAACGGATGCATGTTTTTATTCACACGTTTCAGAATACACAAATAACTGGAGTTGCATTTTCCTGAAATTGATAATGATCAAATAACTTGTGAAAATCGCAGAAAATGTTGAACACAGATATTCAACTTAAATACATTTTATCACTTGGAAATAAATTAATTTTCTCATGCTATCAGTTAGATATGGAGTGGCTGAAATGAATGCGCATAGAAAATTGAGGAACATATATATATATATATATATATATATATATATATATATATATATATATATATATGCAGAAAGTGTGATAGAATATATAATTATTTTCCACAGCCGAACTAACGTCGTAGTCCACAGGAGCAAAGAAACCCAAATCAAAAGTCCAAAACTCGAGTTTCGCCCACATTTGGGTTCATCAGTTAGACACATCCGAGCTCAGGATTTGAAGGACGATGTCACCCTGACAAGCTAAGCTAACGAGTAATCAAGAAAATGTTCAAAAGGTGTGAGAGAATATATTAGTCTGTGTCCACGCCTTTCGAGTGTATAAAATTCCTACTGGTGAGACGTCGGCTTGGATTAAAGCTGGTTTGATACCTCATCCCTTGTTCGATATGAGGTGGGTTCTTTCCACTATCGGATCTGTGCCGCGCGTTGCTTGATCTGTGTAAGTTAATAGACATTCATGTGTGAGTGGTGTGTTTGCGTAGTTGGTAGAGTGCCCGCCTAGCATGCCAGGGGCTCGGGTTTTAAATTCTGAGCTCGGGCGTGTCTAGCTGATGAGCTAAAAAATAGCCGATATTGTCCTATTGTCCCTATGTAATCGCTATTTGGAAAAACCTTTGACTCATTGATAATCGTAAGATATAGCTAATCATACTATACTATAAGCATTATGAAATACACTCTGAAATATATATGCAATTTGAAATAGAATCTCGCTACCTTCTAAGTGAGTTAGTCAATACTAATAAATAGTATTTCTAATAAAAATAGTTCGTTGCAAATCGTTTCATGAGACCATAACTACAAAAAGCCAAATAACGATTCATCATTTATAGCAAGTATGAGAAAATATATCCGTCTATCTATTTATCAATCTATCTATCTATCTACCTATCCATATGTATATATATGTGTGTGTGTGTGTGTGTTTAATTGACGCATTTGTAGCAGTTATAGGGAAATAAAAAATAATCTTTCTATATATATATATAATTATATAAATATATACATAAAGATGGATTGAGTCCCTATAACTGTTACAAATGCCTCAATTAAACACATAATTATACGTGTGCGTGTGTGTTTGTGTGCGTGTGTTTCTGTATGTGTCTGGGAGTGCGGGGGAGTATCTGTGTTTAACTGAGTCATTTGTAACAGTTATAGGGAAATAAAGGCTCGATGAACAAAATTGGTTTGTTTGTATAGCCCGTTACGTGTCTACAATATCATATCAGAAGAATAAACATTTTTTTTTTTTACGCATATACCATTTTATTGACTTAGTCTAACAAAAAGCAAGATATACTAAAACGTATACAATACTGTAATATTTGAAATTTAGCATAACAGAAACTGATTAGATTTGAGCGATAAGATGGTTCTGCATTTAAACTTGTGTATATTAGCACAGACGTAGATGCAGCAAACTGGAAATGAAAAAAAAAAACGATTCGAGTAGATGGCGTTTGACGCGAAGGGACCTTAATATTTAAGAATCGGATTTACTAATTCTCGGATTATTCAGAAATATGAACCTCGATGGGACCATGGGTTATTTGCTTACTAGTTTAGATTCCAATAAAATAATTGTAGCAAAAATCAGAGCGGTTCGATATTGCAGCGATTTGGTAGGACTGGGGTTTAGCAGTTTTCTAGATTGTGTACAGAATGAGAGACTTGTGTGGGTTTTTTTTCTTTATTCCAGATGTAGCAAAAGTATTCACTGCATCAACAAGTAAAAATATTAGTAAAATATAGGATGCACTCTGGAGCAAGGAATATTTTAGAAAACCTTATTTGAACTAGCCTGAAAAATATCCTAATTGTGTTTTTTGTAATTAATGTTTTCTGTGAATACTATGCCGGAGACGTTGACAAAGGCTTTCAAAGTAAGTTATTTGAAATTACAAAAGGTGGTTAGAATGATATATGATTTTTATAAAAAAAAGTCTAGTGTTACTAAAACAAAATAATACCACATATAGACGCCTCATTCTGAGGGTCGTTTTCTAGGAGTTTTTACATTGTATTCAATATGCGTACATTCAGGTTAACTTGCTGTTTATTATAGACTGTTATTTCAGCAGCAAATTGTCTGACAAAATTTTATCAAGAAAGTAATTAATTAATAACGGGAATAATTACAAGGTGGCCGCTAAGTTTGTCTACCCAAGAAAAAACAAAATTACAGCGTTATTTTAAAGCTTTTACAGAAAACAATCATTTAAGATAACTTGATTATATAGTAGAACTAGCATCTAATCAATGTAGCCGCTTTCAGCTTCAATAACCGCCTCGATGCGGGTCCTGAACTGTTAGCATGCCTTTTCTACAAGCACCGGCGGGAGCTGGGAAAATACTCAGTCGATGGCAGCGATTGGGATGGCTTTGGTGTTGTGGGAGGTCATGTTGGTGATGTTTTCAGCGTATGACAAAACCAGCGGGATCAGGACGGGGGAAAAGATGCGCGAGTGAGAGAAGGGTACGAAGTCCTTTACTCCTCTGGTAACAGTTGAAAGTATACAACTTCTGAAGCCGAGCCTGGGTCTCTTTATACCTGAGGCGCTAACTTGAATCCTGCAGCAACATCCACGGTTTTCCAGCACCAAGAGATCCTCACATTGTCCAGCATACATTCAGGGATCGACCTTTAATTACATATTGTTTTGACGTGCAACCATCGAAATAGTTTTCAATATAAAGTTTTCGGAAGCATTATGCAAAATGATTAGGGAAAATCGATTGCTAAATTTTCACAAATATGCTGATATATATATATATATATATGTATTATTATTATTATTATTATTATTATTATTGTCATGACTCGTTATGTTCACAAACGTTATTCTTCAATAATAAAACTGAAGATGGTTTTGTTTTATTCATAACATAATAATTCATGATTGCCTTTTTCACAAAACGATGTGTTAAATGAAACGCATCAAGGATCATTCGTGGTTTAGGCTCGTTTCTCTCGTCTAGCTTCTGTTTGTTTTAATTTCTCTTGTGTGTAATTATTTCCTAGATAACTCTTTTCAAAGAGAATGCAGTGTGCCAAAAAAGTTGAAGTAGTATAAGCAAACCGTAATTATTCCACTATCACAATAAGTTAAACTAGATCTGATCTGATATTCTCGGTAGAATTATAAATAATACTATGATATCTCTTAAAAGCACGAGACTTGAATGCGTAAATTGGATTGCTCAACAATTTTAGGCACTTCAGAAATCAGGCAAACAATTTGCTTCACTAGCACTCCAGGAGGCAAAGCTTGTTAAGGTAGTGGTTTAGTCGCAACCCAGAAAATTTTCTTAATCCGACTTCTCAAAATGGCTGAGTGACTACCAGACTAGTTGTTGAAGTTAAAACATTGACTGTTGTGTTAAATATACATACACCGCCACAAAAGTCAATAGCTCCCGGTATATTATATAATTACATGTTTTTGTATAGTGCATCTCAATTACAACATGAATGCCATATTTCCTGTAAAAGGAGAAGGAATTATTTTCATATAAATGATTAAAATAAATACGCACTAAAACACGTAAACGAAACATTCATGTTATTTAGACACGGATCTTAGAAGGCCTTAATAGACTAGGCTTCCAACGCACCTAATATATCAAAGGAACATATACGCATGTCCTTACATCCAGTGCGTTCCCCGGGTTGCGGATGGGGTACCCTCTCTACTTATGTAAGGTAGGTTAAGTGAAGCTTCGAATACCCAATGAAAAGCCGTGAACAATGAGAAACAACCATAAAACATGCTTAAAAAAGGGATACAAACTGGACCGTCGCCTTGGGTCAAAAGGGGCCCTCAACCTGTTTACGCACCAGACAGGAAGAAGGAAGCAATGGTGTGAACCTTCTTGCTTAAGAAGGTGGTGCGACACTGACCTCAGAGTTCACACAAGGACAGCCACAAGTCCATAACCAAGATGGACCAAGCGTCCTTTCTCCATCTCGCTTGACATACCTCAAAAGAAACAAAAGGGGGATTAACCCCGGTTATGGTCTGTCGAACGGAAGAAGGTTCTCCTGTACTACTACCACTACTCAAGGTTTGAGAAATGTGGACGCAGCGCAAGAGAGATCTTTACCAAGAGTGTAAGAGCCTCGAACCTCCCAGCGGAGAAAAAGAAGATACCATTACCAAACCTGCTATCCCTAACCTCACAGATGGGTAGCCATATACCACAAGAGGAAGTAGATCTCATTAGACACGTGGCTCTGAAAATCGCAGAAGAAGACTATTATATGAGGACAGGAGGTGGTATGGGAAAGAGAAGAGAGGTGGGCATTGATATGGGCAACAGAATATGCACAATTAAAGACAAAGACAAAAGGACAGAACGGCGACCTTTTTCATTTTTATCCTGGTAAAATCAACATCCCTCCAGGTAAGACAACAATGTAGCGTTATAGCAGCCTCAAAATATTAACCACAAGAAACTAGACTTCATGTCTTCAAAAATAACAGCTTTTTTATGAGCAGCAAGTGTTCCCTGGAAAACCCGATAAAACAAATAACAGCTCTCTGGTGAGCAGCAAATATCCCCTGGAAACCCCAATAAAAAATCCCACAAAAGACCTACTCCAACAAATCAAACCACAACCACCAACCTCACCATCAGAACCTATCCAGCACATGCCCAATTCCCCAGGAACTCCTGTGCCTCTGAAGTATCCGGCTGCCATTACACTTGCCCTCACAAACTCTCTGCAAGGAACCCCACAGTCATCGACCCATGAATCTACATCACCTAACTAGACACCATAATCTAAATCACCAAAACAACCACCAAGACCACCACCACTCTCAGTTCTACTCCCAGGAGAAGATGAGGAACAGTTAGCTTTGAAAGAGGAGCTCAGCAACACAATTGAAGAGCTAAGGTGTACGAGAATGAATGACAGACAACGTTTGTCCGAGATCCAAGCTGCTGAAAAAGCAAAGACTGTTATAGCCAAAATTAACATAGAACTTAAGAGGATAATACCAACAACAGTAACGCTCACATTACTTAACCATATTACATCTGCAGGGAAGAACTAAGCTAAATAAAACTGTTTCTTGCATATCCCTCGGAACAGAGTCGACTTAAGACCTCCATTAGAAAACTTAGTACAAAATACCACCATGAGACCATTGAGAGGTTGCATAATACAGCTAGAGAGTTGGGGGTAAAATGCCAGCACTTGACTAGAGAAGTAAAAACCAGGAGAACAAGATCAACTCCCAAATTCTAAAACAGGCAATTTAAAACAAACCAAAAGAGGTTTTACAGGCATCTTACAAGGGAAACCATTATTGTAGCTAGTCCACCTACATAGGAAGACCTCTAACACTACTGGAGGCCTCTATTTGAAAGAGAAGTCAAATACAATCAAGAAGCCTAGTGGATTGAATATATTATTAGGCTCAACACAACCAATACGCAGTGGCAGAACCAGTTGTAACTCCTGTCCTGTTACAGTAACAAGAAAACTGGCAAAATTATTCAATCACAAAGCACCTGGCATCGACAATGTCCAAAATTTTTGGCTGAAATAATTGACTGCACTCCAACACCACTATAGTGATAGCTTCATCAGGATGCTAAGAGGTGAAGAGGTAACACGGCCCTGGCTGACAGAAGGGAAAACCAACGCCATACCTAAGACCGAAAGACGCATCGCCCAAATAAATGCAGGCCAATATGCTATCTAACAATTACCTACAAGCTTTTCCATGTTTTTCTAGCCGACGTTATATAGAACCACGTATCTTCTGGGACCTACCTCGAAAAAAAGCAGACAGGGTGCAGAAGAAAATGATTCCATACCAAAGACCAGCTATTGATCAGCAAGACCATCTTAGAAGACTGTAGGAAGAGGCAGAGAAACCTGATCACGGCATGGATCGATTACCAGAAAGCATTTGACAACATGGCACACTCATGGTTACTTCGTGGCCTTGAGTTTTACAAGATCCGCTCAGTAATTAGGGAAAACTTCCGGCTAAGCTTAATATGTCGAATACCACAATATTCTTAAGTCACAATGGAGGAAAGACCATCGTACATGAAGTAAAAGTCAATATGGAAATATTCCAAGGTTACAGCTTATCTCATTTACAATTCTGTATGGCAAAAGGACCCACTCAGCAAGCTCCTGAATAACAATCCGAGCGCCTACAATTTGAGTCACCCAGATCCAGGCAAGAAAGTAAACCATATGCTCTTCAAACTGTATGCCAGCTCTGACACAGATCTGCACCAGCTTCTCCAATGACATTGGAACAAGGTTTGGTGTTGATAAATGTGGCAAGTGTACACCCAGAGAAAATATGCAGCTTTATAAAGACATTGACATCAGGTATCTAGAAGAGAAAGAGTCTTATATATACCTTGGCATTGATGAAAATGACAACATACAACATGCCAAGATGAGGGAAAAGTTAGGTAAAGAGGTTGTACGCTGTGTGATTAATATATGCAAACCGCACTTTGCAAATAACATTTCTGGCGCTAACCAGCTTACCATGTCAGTAATAACATATAGTTTTGTATCATTGACTGGCCACAAAAATACATCAACCGGCTAGATGTCAAAACACAGAATCTACTAACGCTTCATGAAATCATATTTACAAATCAGTCTACCAAGACTGTATTTGCCAAGGGGAGAGGATGACTAGGGCCCTCATAGATAGATCAACCATTAACATAGGACTACAATAGTAAGCATAGGCCACTATCTGAGAAGCTCCCAGAACCATACCCTCTCAATGGTATATGAACACAAAGAGACAAGAGCCAGCAGAACAACATCAGTCACCCAGCTAGCCAAGAATTTTTGTCAGGGCTGTCTCACAGATGAGGCTAAAACACTAAACAAGCCTGCCACAGAAACAACAAGAAATAGTCGGCAGAAATATACCGATACCTTCCAAAAGAGGAACCTAAAAGAGTGGGATCAACATCAGCGGCCAAAGAGAGAGAGAGAGAGAGAGAGAGAGAGAGAAAGAGAGTGAGAGAGACTTTACACACACACACAATAAATAAAATAAAATAATAATAATAATACATCTCGATCCGGTACAAAATGTTATCACAAAACAGCGGGCATTTTATTTCCGGGCGGGAAAGGAAATGTATTTAAGTTTACATCCCCTCCCTCGCCCCCTTATTTAAAAAAAAATGAAAATTAATTCTGGAAAAAGTATTTTATACTAATAGGCACGGTCCCTGACATCCTATCCTATTCAAGATGTCTGCCATTCTCACAATATTTTTCAGTACTAGGACTTATACTTAAGTATTTCGAGTGCACAAACAACCTATCGTGTCTTATTACTCGTGTTTAAACTTTTTTTGTTAAATACGTCTGGTATTATCCTAAACTATTAATAAAAAAAACTTCCACAGATTAATATGAGAGGGGAGACTATCGTCAAATTCTATTCTAAACTGGGAATGGGCAAAGGATTCATACTAAGTAGATATAAATAAGTCCCTCTTACCGTTTTTCTTTTTTCTTCTTTTTTTTAATGGAGAGTAAATAATACAGCGGATGTATTATCGGCAGCTCCAGTAACTCTCGTCTCTCCTTTTTTGTCCCTCAGTCCTCATTTCTAATACGTGATGTTTCTGGCAAAGGGTGAAGAAAAAGCTGCTTCCCAAGTTGGTAGTACTTCGTGAACAGTAGTCTGAGATGTCGGAAATTTTCTGTCTCTCTGTCTATCATTGCGGCCATGTCACTAGTAAGGGTGCTGGAGGTAAACGTTTTCACCTGGGCTGACGTTAACCGCCTTAAAGTCAGGGGCCCTTACCTTGGAATAACCACTAAGGGGGCTGTCCTATCAGCAGGTGCAATGTACTGGGGCTGCTGTATTGCAATTTGGTGAATGGATTCTTGAACATGCAGTAGTCTCTGGTGGGGCCTCTCAATGCCATACTAGTGGGTAATTGTTACGGCTTTACCTTATCATGTGCTACAAAATAAAAAAAAAACTCCTGTCTTTCCTCTCTTACTTTCCCTCTCTGTTTTGCTCTAACCAAGTATACTGACCTGTTCCACAAACAACCACATTCCTCAACATGAAATATCTCAAAAAAGAAAACACGAATAAACCTAGAACCCCATCCTCCTACGTAGACCCCTACTACCATATCTCCTTCTTCAACATCAGGGGTCTACGTTCTTACCTTCAATGGTTGAAACCCAATTACAGGAAACGAAACCTGACATATTCTTTCTAAGCGAAATTGGAATAGGGCCGACCACCTCCCTAGATGAGTTCATAATTAAAGGATACTCAAACCTAACATCTAAATCTGACCCCAATATCGTCACGGGCATGGAATATGTGCCTTCATTACCGATGGCTTCCCATGTGGAAGAGATATCTCCAGAGAATACCCTAATTTACCTTATATGTGCTTCCGGGTTGCACTTGCTTACACCATCGCATTTATATTTGCTCTCTAGGGTTACTGTCTTTAAGAGTATATCAGAAAAAATTGACCACATCCTGTCTGCTCATCCCTCAGCTAACATTCACATTTGCGGTGACTTCAGTGTCCATAATGTGGAATGGCTCGTATGACCGATAGTACCGGTCAGTTCGCAAGCCTCCTAGACCTTTTCTATCCACTTCTCCTGAGCTATGCTCATGTTCCGTTCTATCTCCTCTGGGATCCTCCGACGACTGCGTCCTATCAGTTAAGATAAAAATGAAATATAATAAATCTACAGACGTACCTCTCTACCGTACTGTATACCGATACTCTATGGCGGACTGGGATAGCTTCCGTACATTCATATCTGATCTCCCTCTCCATTCCAATTTTTAAAAAGGATGTGTCCTCTATAGTATCAGATCTGACCGAACGGTTACTTGTAGGCATAGGCCAATTCATACCATCCAAAAAATTCCAACAAAAACCTAACAGCCAGCCATGGTTCTCCCCCGAATGTGCTGCTGCCATCGCACACAGAAATCACTTTTTCCATAGCTACCAACGTAATAGATGCACCTAAACTAAAGCTGCTTTCAGAATAACCAGCAACCACTGTAAAAAAAGTAATAAAAAATGCAAGAGAACTATATGCGCAATCCGTTAAGTCCAAAGAAGCTGAGCAGCGGATTGGTTCCCACCAGTTCTGGCAAATAACAAATAGGATCTTGAACAGAAACGTGCGCTCTATCCCAACCATTATCAATGGACCAGAGGTCATCTCGACAGCATCCGACAAGACCAAACTATTTGCCAAAAACTTTGCGGCAAATTCTACACTGTGTGACGAAGGCCATCAAGTCCCCATATTCCTTCCTATAACAGTCAACACGCTATGCAACATACAAATACATGTGCGTAAGATCGCCAAGTTAATCAAGAACCTTGACTCCAGTAAAGCAACTGGTCCCGACGGTATTCCAATTATAGTGTTAAAAAAATTACAACGAGAACTTGCCCCATACTTTCCAAACTGTTTAAGCGTTGCCTTAAGGAGAAGTGCTTT
The DNA here is from genome assembly GCF_053919585.1 of Euprymna scolopes. NCBI lineage: Eukaryota > Metazoa > Mollusca > Cephalopoda > Sepiida > Sepiolidae > Euprymna > Euprymna scolopes. Next base: position 9,224,065 of record NC_136484.1, on the reverse strand, counting down.
CCAACACCCTTGAAAACCTCATCAGTATGCCTTGTATTTAAAAATTAAGAGTATAACTTATCCCTCTCTCAGTACAGACAAATAAGTATCCTGTGTGTCATGAGTAAGTTGCTGGAATCAACAATAAGTAGAGAAGTAGTATACCACCTCAGCAGAAAAAAATCTTCTTAGTGACATGCAATATGGTTTCCGTTCTGCCAGATCTACAGCAGATGTGCTAACGGTTATATCTCATAGGATTAGCGAATATCTCGACAAAGGCTTCATTTCTAGGGCAATTGCTCTCGACATATCAAAGGCCTTTTTATAAGGTTTGGCATAAAGGCCTACTACACAAGTTTTCCAGCTACGGTATAACTGGAAATGTTTTTCTCTGTCATTAAGTCATTTATCTTTGATAGGCTCATAAGATTACTTGTTGATGGGCAGAAATGAGAGGCCAACAGTATTAATGCTGGAGTCCCTCAAGGGGTCGATACTGGGTCCAACTCTCTTCCTGATCTACATCAATGATCTCCCAAAACACATACTAAAATCTTTCGTTGACATCTATGCTGATGACAGGACCATCTGCAGCAACACATCAAATGCTGTAAATGATGATGTTCTCTCTGATTCTCTCTCCTCGTATCTTGAGCGCGTGGTACAGTGGGGAAAGAGGTGGCTGGTTACCTTTAATGCATCTAAGACCAAGCTCCTATCTCTACATCATAAACGCTCTGATCCCCATCTGGCATCAATTGAAATGGATGGCTCTCGTCTAAGGGAGGCCCCAGGATTTGATAAGCTCCTGGGTTTGACCTTTACACCTGATCTTAAATGGAACACATACATCAAGTCTGTGGCCAAGGTCGCTGGGAAAATGGTGGGATCCTTTTACCGTTCCAGAAGATATCTCACTAATGATGCAATTCTCTATCTATATGAGAGCCAAATACGTCCACAGACGGAGTACTGCTGCAACATCTTGGGGGGGGGGGCAAAAACAGACTATCCTACCTTGACGATGTACAAAATAGACTCCGTGGCTTGGTGGGGGATTACCCTGCAACCTCTTTCCCACAGAGGAGACGTAGCGAGCCTGTCATTGTTCTATCGTTATTTTCATGGCAGGTGCTCGTCTGAGCTAAATTCTCTGGGCCCCCGCTCGCCAATCTTTCTCAAAAAACACCCGACTAGCTGAAATAAATTTTCCCCACTCCCTATCTGATCCTTAATCAAAACGTAGATACCATGAACAAAGCTACTTTTTTAGAACTGCACGCCTGTGGAACTCTGTTCCGACTTCAACCTGGATTTCTTCAAGTTCAACACAAACAAATTCATGATGAACGGCCCCCCTTAGTAATGACACCTTACCAATTCTCCAATACTATTGCTAACTATCCCTTTGATTACTGTACACATAATAACCCTTATCTCTGAGTGGCCATTGGGACTTGATAAGTGGTGAACTCCGTGTAAAAAAAAAAGAAAAAAAAGTATTTTCTGGGGGAACTCTCCCAGGAATGCATAGACAAAGAAGGCTCCTCGGGCTGGCTCAAAAGAGGATCCCTCCACCACGATCACGAGAGGGTTTTAATGGCTACTTGAGATTAAGAATTGATGACAACTGCATTTAAGAAGATGGCATGTCTCACGAATGATCATCCAATGTAGCAGCAAATCCTCGGAACATCACGCTGAAAGGACAGTTGAAAATGACTTATATAATATGTTTTACGACCATGTAATCTTTACATATATATATATATATATATACATATATATATATATATATATATAAATATATATATATATATATATATATATTGTTATTGTTGCTATTTTTCAAGCGATACATACGGTTAATATTGGCTCCGCCTCGGAGCTCATTTTTTTATTTACTTAGAAAGTCGCCCTTTTTAATTTTGGACGTATATAACATTTTTTATTTATTTATATTTTTAAAACAGTAATCTACGTACACGCGTGTTTCAAGGTCATTACCTCTCATCAGCGTAGTTTAACTGCCTCCAGGGAAAACTCTTACAGCTTACTGTTTTAAAAATAATAAATAAATAATATATATATATATATATATATATATATATATATATATATATATATATATATATATATATATATAACTAGCTGAGGACGCTCGACTTTTATCGGTCTTTAAATACGCTTAATTACACTTTAGTTTATCCAGATTTCGTATACATTATTTGTGGCCAGACTCCCGTGCTCAGATCAAACCACTGATCTCTGACTTCCGTCGGAAACTGTGACTCGTGATGTCTAGTCGTCCGGAAGACTTCCACATTAATTGTCAACGCCTCTGTGTAGAATTTTGCTGAAAGCAAAAAGCGAAGCTTGCATGCGCTAGAAAGAAAAACAGACAATCGAAAGAAAGACAGACAAATGTAGTGTGTGCAGTTCAGAAATAGTCTAGAGTTTTGAAATCTGAGACCAAAATTAAATCATCTTCACACTACGTGGGAGGTCAACCCTTGTCAATTTCCTTGCTTAGAACCCAGGAAACCTGGGCTGAAGTTCTCCAGGCCAAACTGATGGCATTGTCCCTTATTTTAATATTTCCTGTCATTTGTTTTAAAACAATAAAATATATATCTGCCTTGAAAATAAAACAATATATATATATTAATATGTATATATATATATATATATATATATATATATATATATATATATATATATATATATATATTAATATATATATATATATATTAATTCAAGTATGTTTGATATCTGCCGTTGTCTGGGATTCAATTAGACAATTCTAGTATATTTACCCGGTTTTCCTCAGGTCCCAAGTGGGTCTCAACCTCTCCAATGGGGAGCTAATCGCTCCCTCAAGACGATCATGTCACAATTAAAGAGTCGTGATTTCAAAAGTAAAAAAAGCATTTCAGATTTATTAGCTTGAATCGAAACCGAAAATAAAACCGAAGCATGCAAAGCTGGTGATAGTACCACTGTTCCAAAGTGGCACTCATAAAACTGATGAAAAATTAACTACGATAAATAAGCAAAATGTATCAGAACTTTTTGTTTTACTGTTCATACGTTTGATCCCTTAGTAACTAGTTTAACCGGTTGAACACAGATAAAAATGTACTGCTTAATTTTTCACTCCTTTTGAAAATAATTAATTATCATTACTTAACTAAGTTTATTTCTAAATATAAGCTCCATACTCTCCCACAAATCTTTGAATATCCTAACGTATGCAAATACTGTATTCTTGTAAGTTATATCATTTCTCCTGTTACAACTGGACAATTAATCAATTGCTTTGTTACCCTAGCTGCTATAAAATCACACTTTTGCACGTACCTTGAGGGGTTAAGCTTCCGGTTTTAACGTTAAAAGGCTGACATTGTTACAATTTAATAAAGACTAAACATCTTTAGATTTCTGTTGCTAAGGAATGCATTAGCTTAAGTCCTATTTATATTTTATTGCTAACATATGCAATAGATATTATTAACCACAATTTGTACTTATATTTTTAGTTATCTATATAAAGCAGCAACTCTATATCTGCCTGTCCATTAGATGGGTGAAAGTACAGGTGGTTGTCTTTACAGTAAAACTAACACGAATACGCATTCAAATAGTACTCTAACAACTTATAATATAATATTGCCAATGTAGTTATTAATCCACACACACTATTTAATCTTTGCTGAACTCTAGAAGATAATAATCTTAAATCAAAACCTATACTCATACATGCCTCCACTGAAAACGTGTAAAACAGTATCATCTTCTAATCTTCATCCTATTTTGAGGGTTGTAACTTCGAAGCAGATACTAGTTATCTTTGATACTACTTCTAATAAGCTTTAATACTCATGCGGGGGCGTAGAAATACCTAACATGTAAAGTAGACGAGGGTAAACACTTCTCAGTATTGATGGATCCGTAGATTTCGTCAGGTCATCCATCAAGGAGAAAGAAATATTCCGATAGGTAAACTTGTGCCACTTACTTCATACATCTTATACTAAAGGAAGGAGGGGCTCCTCCTTACTCCTGGTTGGCAAACTCCCTAGAGCTAGTGATTGATCAAATCACAAACTTGCAAACCTGTACTTCTTAAGGGGAAGATAGGCACTGACTATCGCTTGGCTTCCATTTTCCTTCGTTGACAATTATCCAGGAGCAGATGTGCAATCATAGAGATTTACTAGAGAGGTCCAGTGCTTAGCCTTGTTTCCTGACTAGGGAACTGCATGCTCCGCCCTACAATCGCTTCATTCCCTTCCCTTTCATATGGGAATGTCGTGGCTGCTTGTTTACCATGAATGCTAACATGAATAAACTTGGAGTCTATATTCGTACCACACTTTCCTTGACTAGAGAATCTAAACTAGACTCAAATGACTACACCTTTATGTGCTTTAACCTAACTTAATAAGATTGGGTTAACAACCTATATTTTCTTTTTTCGGTCTCCCACTCCTTTCTTTAAGGTTTTAATGTATCGGGTTGACAGTTTTTTGCTTATGTTTCCGATTGACAGTACATGACCCCTAACCTTTCGGCAGCGCTAGAGTCGCTGCTCTATCATCAGTTGCATTATATCGGGATGATTGTAGTGACATGTCGTGCATGGAAAAAGAACCTTGCAGTCATCTCTGGGCAGTATTCCTGAGGCCAAATTCTTGTGGATGAGGAGTCGACTGATGGTCTACTTGTATTGCATGATTATGAACATCCGCCTCGTTTAGCACCTCTCACTCTAAATCTGAAACTACGAAATGTAATGAAATGAAAGCTCACTCGAAAATAACGTTCAAGCAGGACACACACTCGAACAATTTTAACACCCTGTATTGAGGCATCCATTTTGAAACATCGGTAGACTTAAACCTAAGTTAGATGATATAGCGTCATTCTTTCTTACCAAACTCACCGGATATCTTAGAATTAAGTGAAACTAACTTGCACTCCTCCATCCCTTCTAACATTTTAAACGGTTATGGTATGTGTATGCGTCGAATAACCAGTTAAGAGCTGATACACTCAGTAGAGTAGGAATATGTAGAGGTTGTGTCGGTGTCTTGTGGAATTGGTGGTAGCACATTATAGTTAGCGATAAAAATAGGAACTACTTCCTTTAAAAATAGTGAGATTTCCATCGTGGCGCTCCTCGACACTAACGTAAGAATGTGCATCTCATGTCGATTTAATGTTACATTAAATAGTTGTTAATAGGCTAGACTTGATAAATACGCATGCGGAATGTGCTGTTGAAAACCTAGTGTAGTTTGGTCCAGCGGGGAATTTCTGCCATCAAATTATTATACATATGGATGACAGACAATCAACTTATTTTGTTTTGATATAAATGCAAGACATGTGGCATACTCTGATAATGAAAGTTGAATTTTACCTTCTTTTCCCGGGTAATGTATTTATTCAAAGTTGATAAAGTTAATTACGTTATTTAAACTTATTAGTGTTAGCTAATTTTTCTGCAATGCTCATGACATTGGTGAAAATGACAGAATGATATATGTTGTGTGTGAACGTCTTGAAAGAGGATTATTTTACCTGATTCATTTAATGAAAGTTTTCTACAATAAAAAAATTAATTAATTTAGAAATAAGAATTTTATATTTTTCTATACATTTAGGGGATAGATTATAAAGAAAATCGGATTAAAATTCAAAAGAAAGTATTATCTAAACCATTTTACGACAGAAAAAAATTAATTTGCGTTTATTCAGATATTAAGATATATTTTATGGGTTTATAAACGTGTTATGAATATGCTAAAGACATGCTAAAGGCATGGGTTGTCAGATTTAAAAAAAAAAACTACGAATAAAATTGTATTTGACGCCATTAATAAATTACGGTGTTATTACTCAAAGCGAAATTCTACGTATTAAAATGTTATTTCTTTAGTATTTTATTTTCTTTCTTGCGTCCTTGCCATGTGTGAAACACAAAATTAATTTGTTTTCATGTTCACATGAATTATAATGGCGACAAAGAATCGACGACATCTTTATCTGATGTGTATTCCTTATCAGATGATTCCATTCAACGTTAGAAAAACTGCTGTAACTCGATTGAGCTGAGAAATTGTGTTGTTTGTCGCACGACGCTTCCAAGTATAACGACATTTTATTATTAATTTCGTCATTATCTTTGGGAGTATTTTCAGATTGCTATGTTCGTGAGGTTCGACGTTCGTTACCCTTCCGAAATAGTTCGTAAATACAATATACTATTTATCTCTCATAGTGCAACAATCAAAAAGAGAAACTAAACTAATACAGAATCGGCACCTTGATTATAATAAGCAAAAAAATAGCGCGGATCACTCTCTGCATTAGCTCGGAAAGTACAGAATAGTTAGAAAACATCCTCCCTTCCCATGTTAAGAATGGTTTTCTAAATAATGTTAATGCTTCAGTACTGTTCCTTGTCTGCTTAAGTTTAATTGTTGTTTATTAAATTGTTAGGTGAAAGTCCAGTATAGTTACAAAACACCCTCTTCTCCCGCTATTTACAAAACACCCTCTTCTTCGCGCTATTTTTTAAATCGTATTTCCACGTTTCATTAAAGTTTTATGATATGTTTTTTATTCAATTGTAAGGTTAAAGTACAGATTAGGTACAAACCCCCTCCCCATGTTAAGAATGGCTTTTTAAATAATGACGTTATTATTTCAGCACGGATCACTCTGCATGAATACCGATCAACGTTTTGTTTGCTTTTTTTACCGTATTTTGGGGGGGGGGCTTTTTTTCAAGAAAAACCTTTTTAACAAAGATTGAAAGTGCACGTTTTTTCTTTTTTTGTTTTTTACAGAAGTTGTTTTTATATAAGTAAATATGAATGCTTTTTAAGAAATTGGGTACTCGTGCACTTATTGATCCATGCTGAAATAATAACGTTATTATTTAAAAAGTCATTCTTAACATTGGGAGAAGAGGGTTTTTTGGACATATTCTGTACTTTAACCTTACAATTGAATGAAACAAACGGTAAATTTTTAGATAAGGTCCACCTCCACAATTTTCTTTTAAACGACGACTTTTAAAGATTTTCGACTATGCTGAATACGGAAATCGCATTGAAATTTTGCAGAAATAAATAGTTATCGAGATATTAAAAATGTGTATAATGCATTCTAATATCTGGCAACCGTCTTTTTTAAACGTTTGCGTGCGTCATAAACAAATCTACTCGCGTAACAAAGATGACCGCCAAAGAATACAATGCATAAAACAATTATCTATATCTCGATAACTACTTATTTCTGCAAAATTCCAATACGATTTCTGTATTCAGCATAGTTGGAAACCTTAAAAGTCGTCATTTAAAAGAAAATTGTGGAGGTGGACATAATCTAAAAAAAAAATACAAAAAAAACATAAAATTTTAATTAAGCTTGGAAATACGATTTTTAAAAAAATAGCGCGGATCAGTAAGTGCATTAGCACCCATTAATCGACTCACGTGGCCGTATTGCCAAATAAGATCCAGCTACAATGTTGAACGCGCCGTTCACATTGTCGTTTTTTTTTTCAAGTTAAATTCAACTTTCACAATATCTTTTTTTATTTTTTTTATAATTTCACAATATTTTTTTTAAATAATAAATTGTTAGTTAAAAAGCACAGAATAGTTACAAAACACCATCCCCTCTCTATGGTAAGAACGGCTGAAAAAATATTAGGTATTCATGTAGAGAGTGATCCGTGCTGAAATAATAACGTTATTATTTAAAAAAAAACATTCTTAATATGGGAGGGGGGTGTTTTGTATCTATTCTGTACTTTAGCCTTACAATTGAATAAAAAACATATCATAAAACTTTAATTAAACTTGGAAATACGTTTTAAAATTTAGCGCGGATTAGTAAGTTCATTAGCACCAGAAATTTTTAGGTGAAATACAGAAAAGTTTCTAGCAAGAAATCATTATTTTTTTTTCTTGCTATTCTTACCAAGGGGAGGGGATGATGTTTTGTCACTATTCTGTGCTTTCAACTAACAATTTATTAATGAAACAGAAGGTAAATTTTCACATTAGGTCCACCTCCACAATTTTTAACATGGGTAGGTTGGGGGTGTTTATTCTGAAAGCCGTTCTTAACATGGGGAGAATGGTGGTATTTATTCCAAAAGCCGTTTTTAAAAGACGAAAGACAGGTAAAAGGTTAAAACATGTTAGGCATGGGTGTTGTTTATTCCGAAAGCCATTCCTAATATGGGGAGGATGTGGGTGTTTATTCATGGCCCTCAGTGAATTATAATGCATAGTACAGGTCTGTGTATCTCGAAAACTAATGGCCTCTGCAAATTTTAAATGAAATTTTCTTATTCAGCATAGTCGAAAATTGTGGAGGTTGACCTAATGTAAAAAAAATACCCTCCCCCTCCAAGAATATATCGTGAAATTAAATTTAAGCGCGGTAACAAAAATAAAATTAGACATAAAAATACACCTTTGGGTTTGTACTTGCACAAAGACTTGAAAAAGTTGTCAACAAAAACAAATATATAACAAGTAAATATTTTCAAAGGTAAGATAAGTTACTTTTCTACCTAATTGGATAATTTTTAGTGTTTTATTGGGTTTGTACTACTGTACATATAGATTCGAAAAAGTTGTCAAAAAATAAATGTATAACAAATAGTATCAAAGGCAACATATGTTACTTCATTACCGAAATGGATATTTTTTTTTGTTTTTTTAATGCAAAAATTTTATTCGGCTCAAAAAACACAGCGTTTACTGTTATATTTGAAAATTACAAATGGCGGCAGACAGTGTTAACACATTAGGTTTGGGAAAATGAGTTAAAACTAAGAAAAAATATGCAAAATACTTTTAAAAACCACTTAATACATGTCTGCCTATGTCACAGTAGCATATATTGAGTGAGTTCCTGACAGCGTTTTGTATAGTTTTTTTTTAGATTTAACTCATTTTCCCAATGTTAATGTGTTCAACAGTCTGCCGCCATTTGTATTTTTCAAATATACAGATAAACACTACATTTTTTCAAACCGATTAAACATTTTACACTAAATAAACACACTAAAATCTTATCCAGTTAGGTAGAAAAGTAACTTATCTTGCGTTTGATAACATTTATTTGTTATATTTTTTTCAACAACTTTTTCGTTTCTGTGTTTAGTAATACAACCCCGTTTTATTTACTATAACGTTTAGTCGGCTCGAAGAACAGCGTTTATCAGTGTATTTGAACAATACAAACAGTGATGGACACTGTTGATGATGCTAAGTTTGAGAAAATGATTTAAAACTAAAAAACTATACGAAATACTATCAGAAACTCACCGAATATGTCAGCTCATATCAAAATAACATATAATCAGTAGGTGCCTGACATTGTTTTGTATAGTTTTTAACTGATTTTCCCAAACTTAACGTATTCAACAGAGTCCGCGATCATTCGTATTTTTCAAATGCATAGATAAACACTGTGTTTTTGAGCCGATTAAACATTTTACATTGAATAAAAACACTAAAAAAATATTCAGTTAGATAGAAACGTAATTTACCTTACCTTTGCTTTCATTTATTCGTTTTTTAACAACTTTTTCGAATCTGTGTATAGTAACACCGACCTTACCCAAATATTAATTAAAAACTCACATTTGTGAATACAATAAAAAAGAAAACTATTTAACGTTTCAATGGTTTGGCAACTTTCGGCTTCATCCACTGAATGTTGGTCGAGCCCAAACCATGATTGATGGTAACGCCAAAGGATCCGGATCCAATTCTGCAAGAGTACCATATTTTTTTTCATTTTCGCCTTTTTTTTTTTTACTTTTTGGAGTGGATTGCTGTACTAAGAATATAAGAAACATGCATTTTCTCTTTTTATTAGAATTTCCCATTACACGAAATTTAGCCACAGCAACGCGTGGCAGGGTACAGATAGTATATATATATATATATATATATATATATATATATATATATATATATATATATATATATATATATATATATATCAAATTGGAAAAATCATTATACATTTTGTACATTAATCTAAATTTATTTTTATCAGTTCATACGCGTGTCAAGTAGGAACAGTGGTACCGTCATTAGCTTTGGATGTTACTTTTGAAATCACGACTCTAAAATAATAATCTAAAATATAAAAGGCTATACGGCTGCTGTCTGTCTGTTTCCATATTTTCAAACTCTATCATCTCCAGAAACTAAAAGTCCTAAAGTGGTGCAACGGGTCTCAAATATCTAGACTTCTATGCGTCGTTCTTTAAGGTTTTTTAACTGGTTAAAATAGATTCAAAGTGCTGGCTAAAATAGATTAAAAGAGGTCAAGATTGAAAACAATCATCTTTTTTTTAACTTGACAAATATAACAAAATCACCATATTTTATAAACAGATTTCGGCACAACTGTAGCCTGTCAAGACTTACATAACAATTCTGAGAGGACTTTAATACATGTGCAACAATTAGTTAAACACAACTTTCTCTTTATGGTGTATGTGTGGTCTCATGCATTTAAATTACTTTTTTGTCCATTTAAGATCATGTTTTTCTGTTTGTCGTGTTTTATTTACTTTTTCCCCTCTGATCTTACGCGTTTATATTGTCTTTGCTTGGGTTTTTCAAGTTTTATTCGACTACTACTAATTTTTCTACATACTCTGCATTGTTTTGTGTGCTTTGTGACCCTGTTTATTGTGTGTTTAGCACCCTTTTTCTCATTCGCTTTTTTATACTGTATTTCTATTACTGTCTCTCTTTTCTTCATTGTGGGATATCGCTCGTTTTATAATTATGCTTAAAAATATGCATCGCTTGTGTGTGTGTGCTTCCATTTTCATTCTCGAACTCTTTTCAGAACCCTTCTAACCGTTGTGTTTATATTTACTTTGTTTTATTTTTGTTTTGTTTTTTAATCATGATAACCCCGGTTCTTTATATATCAGTGACTAGAAGGCCCTCAAAGGTAAGGAGTACAAAAAATTGGTTACAATTCAAAATATGCGGGATGTGTGTAAACTTGTTCGAATTGTGGTGTTTGAATGTATATTCGTCTCACTAAAATGTCTGTTATTTCTACACAATTTGGACTATATGTTTTCTCATCTGTATATATATATATATATATATATATATATATATATATATATATATATACGTAACAACCTATTGCATGACTCGTGAGTTGTCTCTCTAAGTGTGTTGATGCGCGTGTATGTGTTTAACATGTAATTACATATAATATATACATATTGACGGCATTGCGTTTTTTACTGCCGGTTTCTTACATATTCTCATGTGTGTGTACTTACTATATATTAGCAATTTTTTTTTTAGAAACGTTACAACCGTTGTTTTTCTATTTTATTAGTTTGTTTGTTTGTTTGTTTTTTATCGTTCACCCAGTTCTTTCTTTCTCTGTTACCAGAAGGTCTTCAAGGCCAGGAGTGCTAAAAAAAAAGTGGGGTTACAGTTCCAGATAGGTGGGATGTTTGTATACTTGTTTGAATCATAGTGATTGAATGTATATACATTTCAGTAAAATGTTTCTTATTTCTACATTATTTGTGGCATATAATGTTTCATCTGTATGAATACGTTATAGTCTGGTGATTTGTATCACTTGATGTGTTGATGCGGGCATGTATGTCAGACATGTATTTACATATAACATATACATATTGACGACATACCTGTTTCCGGATGGCAGCCGTCTATGTCTTTTATGGCTTACCTGGGCTATTTGCCATATGTCCTTTGTGGTAAGCGATGCAAATTTGTTGTAACAATACGTTTCAACAATCCAAGATGAATAAGTGGTGTTATACATATTTTATTTCACTTCCATGCATTACGTTCAGCAGAGGAGAATTTATTATGTTAAGAATTGTTTTGATAATTTAGTTAGATAGGAATTTTAACAAGTATCAACATTCTTTCAGAAATTATTAAAAATAGAATTATGTTTACAGTTGTAAATTCTAGCTGAAGAATAGAATAATCGGATTAGACCTGACTGTTGATGAGTGTGGCACACTTGCGATTTAGTGTATGACGTAACATCTAGCTGATCAGGATTTTTCAGTTAGTTAGATGCAAGATTGAAGAGAGTAAGCATCCGACTTTGGAGACGAATGGGCGGGCGGAAAGTGTGCACAACCGAAGAGATGATTTAGGAAAAACGTGTCCGCAAGACTACATCTTGACTTGAACAAAATAATACATAATCCCTTTCACATTGATGCGCCATAGATAAATTGCAGAAAACTAACAGTAAGCAATTATTAAATTAAAAACAAAAAAATCATTCTATTTAAATCATTTTGTAACCGGTGAGGGAATGCTTCTTTTGTTGCAAGATAGGAACTACCTAATTTAAAATGGCTAGTTTCAAATTAACGTACTGTGAATTGTCTTAGCATTACAGTCTATTAACTCAATTGCATAACAGATACTCAGCGAGGCTACGCATATATGATTCAAACGAGTAAATACACATCACGATAAACACAATAAATTAGGGTCAAAATAATGAAGAACCACTATAGACATTCAGTGACACGTACACATATTCAGATGAACTTGCCCTCAAACTATATATATCGAGAACTTACCCCTCGTACGAAATGCCATTGCAGATCATCATTCAACTCCAGTTCGAGCAAACCGGAACACATGACAGACTACACCTCCTACCGGCTAGCTCTTCAGACAATTTCCGGTGCAAACTTTACGAGGTCACCGAGTTGTTACTAGTTTTGACATGTTTTATTAACCTATCAAAACATAGCTTTACCTCTCTTATTTACTTCGTCAGTAAGATAAATAGATATATAAATCGAATGATATATAGTTAAGTAGACAGATACATAGATAGATACAGCGATACTTAGATACATTGAGATAGACAGATACCAAATGATTTACACTTCATCTCCAACTCTATAATAAAAGTACAGATTAATTACAAAACATACTTTGTTTTGCATGTCGACAATGCTTTTTCTAAAGAATGATTTCAACACGGTAACGTACACACATGGATTAAAAAACCGAAGATACCCTCTTTAAAGTCATGAAAATTGGTCAAATAAAGAAAATTATATAGAATACTCCACTCAAAGTAAGGGTAATAATAATAATAATATATATATATATATATATATATATATATATATATATATATAGGTATATATATATATATATATATATATATATATATATATATATATGTATATGCGTGTATGGATGTGTGTATAACAGCGTTTATAATAAGTGTGTCTGTAGGCAATAAAATTGTCTTTGAAACATACCTGCATGAAATTTTGGTGTTTTTGCTTATTTGTAACTGTTTATTCAGTTCTAAAAGGAAACTTTCGTTATTATAATTCACAGCTTTGAAGCCGAGGAAATTGTTCTCAAATATAAAATTAAATCTCATCATCAACAGGAATATAAAATGTCATAAATAATATCATTAAACATTCAATATCAGTCAAAAATAGAAAATTAAATATTGATACCCATAGAAGAACTTTAAGCGTTGTTTTTAAACGATATTGCCGTGAAGGTATTTTGTGCATATTTACATCCACAGCCAGTTCTGTGTTTACATTATTAATGTTCTGTCCGTGCAAAGAAGAGCAATATATATTTGTTTACATTTTATTGTAGTTCCGTCTGTGCAAGGAAGCGTTAGCAATGCATAGTAAAATGCCAATAATCCTCGAATATTTTGTAAGATCTCACCGTAGTAAACTTGTAAGGGTTTCAGCAAAAGATTGGTATACTTTTTAGCAGAATTGCATCATTTTTAGTAGTTGATTTAATTTTATAAGCTTGTTCGATTATCGAGAGTAAAAAGGCGTTATGCATATTTTTTGCTCACATGCTAAATTGTTAAAAATGTTGTAAAAATGTATGAACCAATTTATAATTTTTAGGTTACCAGTATTTCATTTTCTGTGTTTAATCGATCATTATGTTTGTATTTATTTTGGGAGCACTGATGCTTCCTGTAGGGAAGTGTTTTATTGTTAGAATGTATACTAAGAATCCACCATGCAAGTGTTTTACCGGAATAATTTTAAGGAAAATATATCCCAGTTCTATTTAAGCTTTACAAAATCTGCTATTAATTTGATAGGTGTAATATGCAATACTTGCACAAAACTTTCCGCGTATGTTGTTTACATATTGATGGCGACGACCACAGAGAAAACAAGAAGCGTCTAAAAGATATGTATTTTATCTGGCATTAAACGTATGTTTTTAACACTCATTAGTTCCGTAAAAGGGTGGTGTGATAAGTTAAAATAATAAATTCTGTTTACTGAAATTGACGCCGTGCGAATCAATATTTATCGTAACGACGTCATATTGTAATGTTCTCAAGTGGTGATTTAGAATGATCTATCCGAAATAAAAGAATAAGTGGGCAACCAATCAGTGGCAGCGGACTTTCGCGATGAAGACTTTATTATTTTTTAATCTACTACGGGAAAGATAATATTATATCTGTGTATGCATGAGCCAGTACGGAGCGGTGTAAGCGAAGAAGCTGTGGAACATGTAAACTCCCTCCCGGTATTGACTAGTTGCGTTGCTAGTACTATATATTTTGAAGAAAATATAGGTACTCGTCTCTTTAATGATCTTGCTATTGCGATGGCGTTGCCCATATGATCTGATGTTGTATTTTATTGTCACAATTGAATTCGGGGATTCAATGTGTCTGCATAGCTGTTCGAAAGCTACATCAGATAGTCGATATTAGTCTAACTGTACTGAATTTGTATGTGGCATCTACTGTTGAAAACCTACGAACTTTTTTTCCAGATGAGAATACCTGCGTCTACTTAATTAATATAGAGACTTTATTAAACCATCGAAACGGTTAGATGTTTTTCGTTTAATCATATAGAAATCTTATTCTTCTCCGCTTGATTCATCTATATCCAGAGATTAATTAAACTTATAAGAATCGTTATGTATAGAAATAACCTCTTATCACAGATAGATATTAAAATCGATTATGATGATATCTATTGTCATCGGTATATTGCGTATCATGGAAATTAATTAGCAATTAATATGTAACAAAAAAATAACAGTATCTAGATTCCGCGTACTAATGTTCAGCGATAGATATCAAATTGTGAAAAAAAAACAAATAAAATAATTTTTAAATAACTGAAATTATCTACGTCACTTTATTATCCGTCAGCTTAATATACTAAACTAAATGTTATTTTTAAGTCTTAATAATTGGTTAATGTCAGAGAGTTATGTAAAGTGGTTTCTATACTATATAAAGTCTATTCATGTACCAAATGTTTTTAATTAATAGTGGTGCATTTTCTTTTATTTCAATGTTCTGTAGAATTTGAGAAATTTTAAACTGTATTTCGGTCTTTCTACATTTTTTTTATTTATATTTGTTCACACCCATATCTATAAAAAAAACGTCCCACGTATTTACTCGGTTTTATTGGCTTTCTAAATTTAGCAATGTTTTCAGATGCCAATATAAGTTTTTTCATCATAGTTTATTTCATCCAATAATTGGTCTTCTATTCTCGATGGGTATCTAGTTTTATTTTTAAACATACTATGTGATTTGACCGCTTTCTTTTGCTGCATTTTTCCGTACTAAATTGTCAATATAATTGAGTTGTCGTTTTCGTCCAATGTATTTTATAAAAAAGTGTTTTTTGATTGTCTATTTATTCTTCTATGCCAGTTTCATTTTAAGATTTTCTCAGTTGTTACGCGTATTTATCAAAAGAGTTCAAGAATTTCTTGTGCCTGAACCGAGGTATTTTGTTTAGAAGATAACATGCATAGTAATTGAAAGAAATCTTAAAAGTTTTTGAATTCTATTCTGCATGTTGTACCTTTCCTATCGTTTATTTCATACAGTTTTTTTCCGGTTATTTGATATTTATTATTTTTATAGGTTTCATTCTCTATGAATATTAGTGTTTTTATAACTGGTTGCCATTATTTTCAATGGTTTGATTTATTCAACTATTGATTTTTTTCTGCTTGTCTTATGTTACTTCCTCTCTATTCTATTCGTTCTTTTGTTTTTCTCTCATAGTTTTTCACACGTGATACTAGTATTCTTAATTTGTGGATATTAGATTTTACAGTATACAATACAATTAAATAATTTGGCGGTTTATTCGGTGTGTTTTCACATTTACTTTTGAAATTACAAAATTATACTTAGAAATGAGAAATTGTTTTGATTTTTTATATTATCGGCGTGAAGAGTTTTATGACATTTTCTTCGTGTTAGTTCATCTGTTATATTGTCTGGGAGCAGAGTGACATAATTGTCAACATTTACAATATTCGCTAGTTTTGTCCATGTTGTTTTATCATTATCGTAACAGCCGCTTACAATTGATTCTTAGCTGACAATAACAATTGGTCCTCTTTGGGATATTAGTTGCAAGTTCCCCATACCCTTCTTGGCCTTCAACTGAAGATTGTGTTAGGTTCCTATTAATTTTGACGCTTCACGAATTTCTGGGTAATATCAGCCGGTGCTAGTGGCATACTATTTTGTGATAGACATTTTGTTACTCGCAGTTAAAAATATTTCTGGTATTTTCAATGCGCCAGTTCATGTAGTGCGTGTTTGTTAAACAACATAACTCTTAGATTTTTCGAGAAGGTTCCGCGTATTTGATTTTTATTCTATGATTTTCTTCTCGTGACAGCAAAGGAAGAAAAGTATTTTATTTAGCATTTTTAAAAAAATATTTTGTTGATTTTTATTACATTTGTATTGTTAATCCTTTATGTGTTTGTATTTGTATATTCCATCTAATTATTTAATTTGGGTTTTTCAGTACAATCACATGTTTGGGTCAATAATATTAGTATATGTTTTTAAATACACTTGTTTGCATAATTTTCAATGTTCTGCTAAAGCAAAAACTAGTGCTTCTTTCTCGGTACATTTAAGATTTGTTTTCTACACACAGTTATTACATGATCATCTTTATCATAAATGTGTCAGGCAGAGGATTTATTTTGTGTTTATCTGATAGGCCATGTACTGTCATCTAAGCTTCAGCATCTGTAACATAGACAAAATATTGCTTAGCTCTGCCTGTTCTACAATATTTTAGTGGTGGAGACTCTGAGGAACTGCAACCACTTGTACCACATCGAAGTAAATACCCCGAAAAAACCCCGACAAAAAGCTAAATCCCACCCCTACACAGTAGAGATCCCTAAGTTTAAGAAAGTCTCCAATAGTTTCTTCCCAGAACTGCTGGACTTTGGATCTCCCTTTCGGTACTCTGCTTTCCGAACTGCACTGACACGCAGAAGTTCAAGGGTAATGTGAACAGACATCTTGCTGTTCATCTTCCCACATGATATCACTGCAACTTATGTTCTTGATAGTAGTTCCCTTCATCAAAGTTACATTATACCTAGTTTGGGGTAAAAATAGAATTAAAAACACGCCGTAAATGATTTCGTTTTCTGTCCAATATTTCTTCTCGAAATATTAATTTTCATTTTGCTACTTGTATTTTAAGTTTTTGTTGTGAGAACTCACTCCTGCATTTAATATGAACTCTTTCGAACTGTATAAATTAACTATTGGTTACGCCTTTCGGTGTGGTTAGTGTACTTTCGTGGTCCGCCATATAGTACTTTCTATGATGGTTGCTCTTTAAGTATGTGGTTTTTATTTTTCTAACTCATTTCTGTATCTGGGTGTGCTTCCAGAACCACAAGAAGTTGCTGGTGATACTTCGAATTTTTCAAGAAAATATCCAGCACAACCCTAGTGCACAACAATTTTACAAACAAAGGTTCGTGATCCTACGAAAAAGCTGAATTCAAAATACTCCAACGTTTAGGAAATTTTGGATGTCAAACATTCAAATTAACAAAAGGAACAAACTCACCATAACTGAAAATGGAGAAAGAATTACCAATGTAAGTTTCAATTTACGGAAATAAGATAGAAATTATACTAATAAATGCACAAAAATCTATCGGATTACACAATCTCTAAGTTCTTTTTCTTGTGGTTCTGTGAATCTAACGCGAAAAAGTTGTTTTCGTTAGGTACCGAGGTAAAATTTGCCTAACGCTATTTTCATCTAAACGTAAAGTGAATAAAATCGGGTAAACCTGTTTAGGCGTAAACTTTTGCGATGTTCAATGTTCTGATTAGTTATACTACGGTGATTTTCTGTCGAGTAAGTAGATTTCACTCTTTTAAAAATTAAAAGAAATGATACAAGAAGGACGATTAAAAGACACGAATTTCCGCTGTTACAACAACGCAACGAACACAGAAAGCAAGCGGATAGAAGACAACAAAAATTGCTAGACTGTCTAAAATTACAGCAACAAATATCTCAGAACCACACATAATATACAAGCAGAAAACTGAAGAAAGATTAATTCAGCAACAGGAATTACGACAAAACTCCTGAAATACAATAGCTCCAAATGGAAAAAATGTATACAAAAAAATCAGGCATTATTAATCAAAGCCTTACCTAATAAACCTAGCACGGACAACAATAGTGCATTTCGTAAAATACAATTTGGAACATGTTTTGCTACGTCCACGACAGAGAAAAGAATATTGACACATTCTTTAGACGATATAAAGGTATTTTTCAACGTCGAGATCGTAGAGTGGTCTAATACGAAAACGGTCCGCCTTCTTTCATGAAAGCTTGGAGCTACGTTTCACAGTTAATTTGTAGATTACATTCTACCTAAAAATACTACGGATTTGTAATTTCCCGAAACCATTAAGTTACTCTCAGAACTTTTCAGTCTAATCACATCTCTTTTTCATAAAAGATAGCGTTGCTTCAAATTGGTTAAGGTATGATTAAAGGAGCTGCGGAAATGAGTTAACATTCGTGTCGATCGTTTACAATGATTGCGACGATTTCAAGCTGGCGAAATTATCGGCTTATTTTAAATGTCGCATTTTTCGGAACTTTGTGTTTGCAAAAAATGTTGAGATCAGACAAGCATTATTAGAAAAACTGGAAAACGAACTTAATCTCACTTTGCAGAAACTTGCAGAGAATTGCCAAACAGTTTTATGCATAAGTGATACAAAAACAAAAAACTCGGACATATCTTATGTCAGGCAAATAAAGTATTATTCAAAATGGGGTCTCCTAAAAAGAAAAACGAATATGATCAGTCTTTGTATGAATCAGAAAATAACTGAAAATGGCTACCGATCAGTTTAAAAAAACGGGCTTTCAAACGCAAAAAGATAAAACCTCCAAGGCCATGAAAAAGATGCAGCGGATTGGATTAGTAAAATTCTGCCTATTAGAAAGTTAAAATTCATGGTAAATTTAATTACAACATGTTGCATTGTCGAAATATAAAAAATAAAAAATAAATAGTCAAACAGACAGACTCTAGTATAAAGACTGAATAAAATTTGCTCAAATACGTAATTATCAAGACAGTTACAAAATTGCAAAATAATAACTACACACTGGATTCAATTTGCCAAGTAAATATTTGCATAAGTAGAAAACAAGTAAAAAACGCATTTGAAAAAAAAAACACTCTAACGTCAACACACACAGTCACCTGAAATAAAAGTTGTTTTTATTGAGAAAGCTTTTTTTCGAGATGAGTCAGCTGTTTTTTGTTATTTTTCATTCAGACAGTTTTGTATATAATGATTAGTCCGCAGTCCCTACACTAATTTTCCCCTTAAATTCGACAATATCATCCTTCGATTTTACAATACGGTGACAATGATTAGTTTCATAGTTTTTTCTTAGTTTAGATAGTTCTTCTCTTATTGCAATATTGGTGCTGCTCATGTGTGAATCATTTCTACTAGATATTAATTAACTTCATGAGATTGTTCTTGTTATTTACGTGCATTTTATTCGATCTTCTTATTTAGAAAAATGCATCTCAGCCAGATGATGCTTCGTGAGTGTCACTTACAATCTACATGTTTACATTACAGTTTTACTTAGATTGGTAATATTCCTCAATAATTCTTATAGCATATATATATTTATATATATATATATATGTGTGTGTGTGTGTGTGTGTGTATGTGTGTGTCTGTATGTGTTGGTGATTACGATCGATTGACCGTTCATTTTTTACGAGTAATTTCATATTCTAGTGAAATGCCAATACTAATTCTCCTCTAAAATAATCTATATTCCCTAAACATATATTATTCAATCACAATTTTTTTATTAATATAATGAACGAAAATACACATGAATACTTCAGTTCTCATGGGTCCTAATCTGACATCAAAAGAATAATTAATTATAACCGTTTAATATTGAACTCTCTAAAAGCGCCGAAATAGAGGTAGCAGGTCTGAACACTATTATACCACATCAAACTATTTATAATTCATGAACAAAAGTACTGCAAGTGAGTAGATATTGTATTGCATGCATTATCAAGAAAACTTTTAAACAATTCGTAAAATTTTAATGACACTTACGTTAGTTGCATCCGATTATACGTGAGTGCATGTTCTATGTGCATGGAAAAATATTGTACATTTTTTTGTCGCAATTAATTATACTACTTATATAGATTTTGAATGCATTCGTTGATGCTAACGAAATGTTAATTTACTTAGTCGGTGGATTTCATTCACAAATGTTATGTACACTATGTATCAGTTCTATCATTTTCAATGAAAATGACGTGATGTAACATTAAAATGTATGTTTACATATAAGCTAGATCTTATCAATAGATTTTCTTTAAACACTCTGTATTGTATGCTAGGATATCTTTTTCTCCTGCTTATCTATCTATCTATCAATCTATCTCTATATCTCTCTATCTATCTGTCTATCTATTTATCTATCTCAATCTCTGTCTATCTGTCTGTCTGTCTCTCTCTCTATCTATCTATGTAAAAGTGAGAAATGTGCGTGGGATAACACTTATCAACCTACGAGTACATACTCTATGGATTTTTGATTTGAAGTCTTGCAATTTAGTAATTATAGTATTCACATATGTGGAAAACATTTTACTGATTTTCCCTCCCCCCCACTAAAAAAAATATCGACTAAGCGGTCAAAATGGAAATCTTGACACTTGGGTCGTTTTTAATCTATTTTAAAAAATTTAACACCTTCACATAATGTTGCCATGTTTCACGATCACGCGCGCAGTTGTGAAACATGGCAGCATCATTTTATTAAGCATAAATTAATTTGAAACAATTTCTAAAGAGCTGGTTTAATAGTTTTCGTACTTGACCCCATGTCTTTAGGCTTTGCTTTCGATATCAGCTCGAGTATTTTTATGCAATAAGCGAACTGCTTGGAAAAAGCGTAATACTCGAATGCACATGTTACAGTTTTTTTCCGATTTACTTCTTTTTTTTAAAAATAATTTAAAATTACGTGTTATTACTATAGTAGTGCTGTTTATAATAAAAAAAGAATTTTGCACGGATTAAAATTTAACATTTATGCGTATTTTACAAGCGGAAAAAAAACTGAGGGTCTGATAGTAGTTAATAGATGCAAACAGCGTAAACTTTGCTAAAAAAAAGTAAATTGATTATAACAAGATTGTAATATATTGCAGATATATATGAAAAAACATTTAAGTACTTTATTGACTCAAGTAAGCCGAGTCACAACCGTTGAAGGAATTTAAAATATAACTGCAGCCTCTTTCCTCTTTCCACTGGAATAGTTTTAATATAAGCAAAATGTAATATAGTTTTACTGTGGTTGTTTGTTATTACTAAACTGAAATATGATTTAAATAGAAAAAGAAAATAAATTCGTTATGAACTGTGTTCTATATGAAGACATGGTGTCTAATCGATAAAAATTGAAGAGCGAGAAAAGTTCAAATCGATTCTAAGCAAAAAAGCAATGGCGGAGTAATAAAATATCAAATTACAGAATAATTCAGTTATCAACTTTATGATTAATCGGATTATATTTTCACTGAGAAAAAATTCCCGAGTTGATAGTATGCATTCTGATAAAAAAGATTGAGAACCATCTAGTAATTCTATAAGATTTTATGTAAATTAATTATAGCTTAATGAGATTTTATTGTTCATGAATATAATACGAACAATTCCAGATTAAAGTTTTGAATTACTCAAATATTTTGTTGCTGTTTTGTTAGTCTGAAAAAGACACGTAAAAATATTAGGTTATCACAACGTTAAATATAATAAAATAGACAAATGCATACACACAATTTGCACATACAAATAGTATATATATATATATATATATATATATATATATATATATATATATATATATATATATATATATATATATATCAATAAAAAATTAAGACAAAAAATCTATAAATATTTATACTTTTTTTCTGTATTTATTTCTTTTGTGTTGACGTCTATGAATAAAAAAGTGCTCGAAAAAACCCGAAATTGTTTCTTTCTAAAGCACACATTTTTTACCTATACTTCGGTCTTTTCTATATATATATATATATATATATATATATATATATATATATATATATATATATATATATATATATATTGATTTTTCATAAGAATCGATCCGAACTGTAATATTTGTGTTTAAATACATATATATATACATATATATATATGTGTGTGGGGGGTAGATGTGCGGGTGTGTGTGTGTGTGTGTGTGTGTGTGTGTGTGTGTGTGTGGGTGTGGGTGTGTGTGTGTGTGAAACAAAAATATTACAGGTCGGATCGATTCTTATCATAAATCAATTTCCAATTAAAATTATTAAGAATAAGCAACACTTGATCCAATTAGATCTACTTCTAGATACAATTGTAATTAAGTCATAATCTAAAAGAATTGGTTATCAGTTGCATTAATGGGCCAGTTGGAAAGGTTTACAAAAATCCATTATGTAAACAAAATTAAACAAATGAATAACCTATTGCCTTCGAAAAATCCAAAACAGGTGGCAGCTTCCATAACGCAAATTTATTTGCATAATTCCTCGAAAAAGCTGATGCGTATTGCTAAACTGGAAGGGTTTGATCTTACCTAGACTCAGGAGGTACGACCCCGTTGTTTTAAGTGAGTAATCACTTATGATAACGTTTTAGTAAATAATAATTCTGATTTCGTTTATCAACGTCTCTCTGGAAAGGGATGATATTCATTTCCAGAGGATTTCCCTCAATCCCGGCTTCAAACAAGGAGCTTTAAGATCAAGGATTTTTCTAAGGGTGAAATATAATAATAATAATAATAATAATAATAATAATAATAATAATAATAATAATAATAATGATAATGGAACAGTGAATGAAATCAGCAAGGAAACCCTAAAGAAAACCATCGGATAAATGGCAAACTGGAGATATCCAGGGCACGACGGGATACATATATACTGGTTCAAAAAATTCACAACCTCACACAAAAGGCTACCCCAAAACCTGGGAAGATGTATACATGAACTAAGCGTGCCAGACTGAACGAAAAAAGGTAAAGGAACCGTCCCTAGCAACAAGGCCTGTTATATATATATATATATATATATATATATATATATATATTTATATATATATATATATATATCTAAAGATCCTAAAGGACGTAAAAAGGAGGAGAAAGAATTTAGCTATGGCATGGATCGACTACAAAAAAGCGTACGACAGGGTCCCGCTAGCATGAATGATAGAATGCCTTAAAATATACAAAATACCAAGCAGAATCACCAACGTAATAAAAAATGCAATGAAAACATGGCGACTGGAATTGACAGATGATGGACAACACATAACAGAAATTAACATACAAAGAGGCATCTTCCTAGGAGACTCACTATCACCACTACTGTTCATCATAACAATGTTTCTCTTGAACAGTATTCTGAGAAAGTGGCAAGCCGGGTACAAGTTTTCCAATACAGAGGAAAAATGAACCACCTGATGTACATGGACGATCTGAAACTTTTTGCAAGGACCAAACAGAGCTAGAGACACTAATTAACACTACCAGAATCTTCAGCCAAGATATCCAAATGGAATTTGGAATGGAAAAGTGCGCACAACTAGTTATAAGAAAAGGAAAACTGGAAACGACAGAAGGCATGGAATTACCCAACCAAACAGAAATGACGGCACTAGGGGAACAAGACGACTATAAATACTTGGGACTTCTGGAAGCGGACACCATAGGAGCAACAGAAATGAAAGAGAAAATTTGAAAGGAATACCTCAGGAGAACAAGAAAACTCCTGGAAACGAAATTATATAGCAGACACCATAATAAAAGGTATAAATACATGGGCAGCATCACTAGTAAGATACTCTGGACAGTTTAGAGGGTGGACAAAAGAAGAACTGAGACAACTCGACCAGAAAACCAGGAAACTCATGACAATGAATAATGCATTACACCCAAAGGACGATATTGACGGAATCTACATGAAAAGGAAAGACGGCGGGAGAGGGCTGATCTCTATAGAAGACTGTGTGAAGAACACTAAAAAATGACTAGAAAAATGCATAATGCAAAACACTGAAACACTAAAAAAAACAAAAAAAACAGAAAACAGAGAGACAAACGACAAAACGAGAAAAGAAAAATGGGAAGAGAAACAACTCCACGGAAGATTCATAAGAATGACAAAAGATGAAAATAACGAAAACACCTGGACATGGATGCGAAAAGGACATATAAACCGAGAAACCGAATCTCTAATAACTGCAGCACAATATAACTCGATAAGAACCAACCATACCAAAGCAAGGATCGATAAAACGCAATAAAAAGGCAAACGCAGACTATGTGGACAAAGAGATGAAACGATAAACCATATAGTTAGTGAATTCAGGAAACTTGCCCAAAAGGAATACAAAAACAGGCATGACCAAGTGGGGAGGGCACTACACTGGGAATTGTGCAAACGACTGCATTTTGAGCGTACAGACAAATGGTATAAGCATAAACCCGCAACAGTACTCGAAAACGAGAATAACAAAACCCTATGGGACATGGACATACAGACGGACAAACATAAGCAAGGAGATCAGATGTTGTAATAATTAACAAGAAAGAAAAGTCCTGTCAAATCGTGGACTTTGCAGTCCCAGCTGACGACAGGGTGAGTATGAAAGAAAAGGAGAAACGAAGCAAATACACAGAGCTAGCCAGAGAGTTAAAAGGGATTTGGATGGTGAAGAAAATCAAAATAGTACCGATAATAGTAGGAGCACTAGGAACAATTCTGAAAAACTTCGAAAAAAGTATGTCAGAAATTGGAATCAGAGGAATAACTGCAAAAGTACAACGACTAACGACTGAAATATTAAGGAAACCCCTTGAATGCGGAGAATAATACAAAACAATATAACGAATAAGCGTTAGGGGGAAAAAGAACACCGAAACTGCATAGCTACAAGTGCTATACCCCCATCATGCACCCCCCTATCGTTTCATCACCGTTCCCCCAATAAAAGAAAAGTGATGCCAGACCACGGCGAGACAAGCGAAAAGAGAACTGGGACCTTGAAGAGGCTAAGTGCAACTCAAATCCCAGTATAAACCAATGGCCACTACCAGCGAGAAAAATGGTAAGCTGCTGTTGCGATGATCCAAATTCATTTGCAAATGCTATCGAAGGAGGAGGAAAGAGCTGGACGTCTGGGAAGACTTGTTGTCCCTCAGCTTCCAGAGAACACAACAGGTTTCCAATCAGATCGTTTATTGACATGTGAAAATTCCGTGATAATGATAATAATAATAATAATCATAATAATAATAATAATAATAATAATAATAATAATAATAATAATAAAACAATGGTTCAATTTTGTTCGAGCTCATTTTCACACGTTGAAAATTTGCTATTCGTTTAATCTGAGTGTTACTAATTGATTGACAATTTTATATGCACCTGGTGTGGTTCACCGCAGAATGTGCCAATGTTCCTATGCGCAGACACTACTATCTATATTGCTTTCAACGAAATAGATGTTCTGAAAACATAGCCGAATTGAGGTTTGCAAAATAGTAATAAAAGCTCGAGGGATTCATATGCTCAGTCTACCAATTCTGATTTGATTCCAACGAGTTTTGGCGAGTAACAAGCAGCGTCACAAATAGGAGCATTGCCTTACATCCTTACCATAATCACTGCAGCTGAAGTACTTTCGTTAGATCTGAAAAAGCAACACTTTTTGCTAAGAATATTACAGCAGATTCTACGTTTTGAGATGATCACTGCGAACACGTTATGTACAATTGTGTGCGTGATGTTGCCCAACGTATGAAAAAATGATCACAATAAACGAACTTGCCATGACAGCATTCCAATCATAATGCAACCAGAACTGGTTTCCATACTGACAAGTCTGTTTAAATGCTGCCTGAAGTAAAATCGATTTCAAACACCTTGGAAAAATTTAGCAGTCTCTCCCCTATTTATAAATCCTGGAAATGAGTTCCTGCTTCTCACTACAAACCAATCAGTTTCCTGGGTTTTATGAGTAAGTTGTTGAAATCGGTATATATATAGACGTGGTCTCTCACCTCAACAACCATAACCTACTCAGTAACAAGCAGCATGACTTCAGTTTTGTTGGATATGTAGTTGATGCGGTTAATATAATATCGTACAAGTGTAGTTAAGTTAGTCTTCATAATTCAGTAATATGATTTAGGATATAACACAATATCCATTTTTCTTAAACTGTGCAATTTCAGTGAGTTATCAGTTAAGCATTTTTCCATATATAACAAAAATGCATAAAACTTCTTAATATACACGTATACTGATGTGCGCTTGCGGTTCGATAAGGAAAGATGAGTGGAAGCTTGTAATAGAAGATAAAGTTTACTAATTCAACTAAAAATGTGCTTAAGTTTAAAGTTAGACTTTAGTGTTTCACAAATAGAGTTTGTAATTTAATTTTGGTTACGCTTTTCTATTTCTATTATTCTAAAATAATGTTTACATTCTTCTTTTACGTTCTTGTTTTACGTTCTTGTGTAAACGTATGTTGCTTAAAACATGAACGCAAACTATTGTCAGAGGTGCCTTGTTTAATTAGATTATATTCGCTTCATAAAATCGTTATTCTTAAAGAATCCCAATCCTCAATATATATATATTTATATATATATATATATATATATATATATATATATATATATATATATATATATATCTAAAGATCCTAAAGGACGTAAAAAGGAGGAGAAAGAATTTAGCTATGGCATGGATCGACTACAAAAAAGCGTACGACAGGGTCCCGCTAGCATGGATGATAGAATGCCTTAAAATATACAAAATACCAAGCAGAATCACCAACGTAATAAAAAATGCAATGAAAACATGGCGACTGGAATTGACAGATGATGGACAACACATAACAGAAATTAACATACAAAGAGGCATCTTCCTAGGAGACTCACTATCACCACTACTGTTCATCATAACAATGTTTCTCTTGAACAGTATTCTGAGAAAGTGGCAAGCCGGGTACAAGTTTTCCAATACAGAGGAAAAATGAACCACCTGATGTACATGGACGATCTGAAACTTTTTGCAAGGACCAAACAGAGCTAGAGACACTAATTAACACTACCAGAATCTTCAGCCAAGATATCCAAATGGAATTTGGAATGGAAAAGTGCGCACAACTAGTTATAAGAAAAGGAAAACTGGAAACGACAGAAGGCATGGGATTACCCAACCAAACAGAAATGACGGCACTAGGGGAACAAGACGACTATAAATACTTGGGACTTCTGGAAGCGGACACCATAGGAGCAACAGAAATGAAAGAGAAAATTTGAAAGGAATACCTCAGGAGAACAAGAAAACTCCTGGAAACGAAATTATATAGCAGACACCATAATAAAAGGTATAAATACATGGGCAGCATCACTAGTAAGATACTCTGGACAGTTTAGAGGGTGGACAAAAGAAGAACTGAGACAACTCGACCAGAAAACCAGGAAACTCATGACCATGAATAATGCATTAAACCCAAAGGACGATATTGACGGAATCTACATGAAAAGGAAAGACGGCGGGAGAGGGCTGATCTCTATAGAAGACTGTGTGAAGAACACTAAAAAATAACTAGAAAAATGCATAATGCAAAACACTGAAAGGATAATCATGGCAGCAAGAGACACTAAAAAAAACAAAAAAACAGAAAACAGAGAGACAAACGACAAAACGAGAAAAGAAAAATGGGAAGAGAAACAACTCCACGGAAGATTCATAAGAATGACAAAAGATGAAAATAACGAAAACACCTGGACATGGATGCGAAAAGGACATATAAACCGAGAAACCGAATCTCTAATAACTGCAGCACAATATAACTCGATAAGATCCAACCATACCAAAGCAAGGATCGATAAAACGCAATAAAAAGGCAAACACAGACTATGTGGACAAAGAGATGAAACGATAAACCATATAGTTAGTGAATTCAGGAAACTTGCCCAAAAGGAATACAAAAACAGGCATGACCAAGTGGGGAGGGCACTACACTGGGAATTGTGCAAACGACTGCATTTTGAGCGTACAGACAAATGGTATAAGCATAAACCCGCAACAGTACTCGAAAACGAGAATAACAAAACCCTATGGGACATGGACATACAGACAGACAAACATAAGCAAGGAGATCAGATGTTGTAATAATTAACAAGAAAGAAAAGTCCTGTCAAATCGTGGACTTTGCAGTCCCAGCTGACGACAGGGTGAGTATGAAAGAAAAGGAGAAACGAAGCAAATACACAGAGCTAGCCAGAGAGTTAAAAGGGATTTGGATGGTGAAGAAAATCTAAACAGTACCGATAATAGTAGGAGCACTAGGAACAATTCTGAAAAACTTCGAAAAAAGTATGTCAGAAATTGGAATCAGAGGAATAACTGCAAAAGTACAACGACTAACGACTGAAATATTAAGGAAACCCCTTGAATGCGGAGAATAATACAAAACAATATAACGAATAAGCGTTAGGGGGAAAAAGAACACCGAAACTGCATAGCTACAAGTGCTATACCCCCATCATGCACCCCCCTATCGTTTCATCACCGTTCCCCCAATAAAAGAAAAGTGATGCCAGACCACGGCGAGACAAGCGAAAAGAGAACTGGGACCTTGAAGAGGCTAAGTGCAACTCAAATCCCAGTATAAACCAATGGCCACTACCAGCGAGAAAAATGGTAAGCTGCTGTTGCGATGATCCAAATTCATTTGCAAATGCTATCGAAGGAGGAGGAAAGAGCTGGACGTCTGGGAAGACTTGTTGTCCCTCAGCTTCCAGAGAACACAACAGGTTTCCGATCAGATCATTTATTGACATGTGAAAATTCCGTGATAATGATAATAATAATAATAATAATAATAATAATAATAAAACAATGGTTCAATTTTGTTCGAGCTCATTTTCACACGTTGAAAATTTGCTATTCGTTTAATCTGAGTGTTACTAATTGATTGACAATTTTATATGCACCTGGTGTGGTTCACCGCAGAATGTGCCAATGTTCCTATGCGCAGACACTACTATCTATATTGCTTTCAACGAAATAGATGTTCTGAAAACATAGCCGGATTGAGGTTTGCAAAATAGTAATAAAAGCTCGAGGGATTCATATGCTCAGTCCACCAATTCTGATTTGATTCCAACGAGTTTTGGCGAGTAACAAGCAGCGTCACAAATAGAAGCATTGCCTTACATCCTTACCATAATCACTGCAGCTGAAGTACTTTCGTTAGATCTGAAAAAGCAACACTTTTTGCTAAGAATATTACAGCAGATTCTACGTTTTGAGATGATCACTGCGAACACGTTATGTACAATTGTGTGCGTGATATTGCCCAACGTATGAAAAAAATGATCACAATAAACGAACTTGCCATGACAGCATTCCAATCATAGTGCAACCAGAACTGGTTTCCATACTGACAAGTCTGTTTAAATGCTGCCTGAAGTAAAATCGATTTCAAACACCTTGGAAAAATTTAGCAGTCTCTCCCCTATTTATAAATCCTGGAAATGAGTTCCTGCTTCTCACTACAAACCAATCAGTTTCCTGGGTTTTATGAGTAAGTTGTTGAAATCGGTATATATATATAGACGTGGTCTCTCACCTCAACAACCATAACCTACTCAGTAACAAGCAGCATGACTTCAGTTTTGTTGGATATGTAGTTGATGCGGTTAATATAATATCGTACAAGTGTAGTTAAGTTAGTCTTCATAATTCAGTAATATGATTTAGGATATAACACAATATCCATTTTTCTTAAACTGTGCAATTTCAGTGAGTTATCAGTTAAGCATTTTTCCATATTTAACAAAAATGCATAAAACTTCTTAATATACACGTATACTGATGTGCTCTTGCGGTTCGATAAGGAAAGATGAGTGGAAGCTTGTAATAGAAGATAAAGTTTACTAATTCAACTAAAAATGTGCTTAAGTTTAAAGTTAGACTTTAGTGTTTCACAAATAGAGTTTGTAATTTAATTTTGGTTACGCTTTTCTATTTTTATTATTCTAAAATAATGTTTACATTCTTCTTTTACGTTCTTGTTTTACGTTCTTGTGTAAACGTATGTTGCTTAAAACATGAACGCAAACTATTGTCAGAGGTGTCTTGTTTAATTAGATTATATTCGCTTCATAAAATCGTTATTCTTACAGAATCCCAATCCTCAATATATATATTATATTCTTTATTTTGGATGATAACTCTCTGTAATTTTACTACACTTTGATTAAGACATTGCCAAATTCAAACAAAAAGCACAATTCAAAAGTCTTTATCTTTTAAAAATAAGTCCTTTAAATGGTGCTTATATTCAGGTTCGTTTATTTATACTTTATTCCAAAACATTATTCATAAAAGATGGCAAAATCTCAAAATTGCGATTTAACTCCCTTATTTTGTTCTCGATATTTTCCTTTAATTCTTGCACGGTGTATGGTTTGTTAACATAAACTCTTTCTTTAAAATATCCCCACAGAGAACTTTTCGGGGCTAGTAAAGTCTTGACGATGTATCTTTTACATGAAATTACAGTCGATAAGCTATTTGAGACAAAACAATTGACCTCTGATTTTAGTAAAACAATTTTTTTACTTGCGTAAGTTGTTCACTGCTATACTTACCATAATTAATTTCCAAAATATTATCTGTGAAATATCTAACATAGAGAAAAATAATCATTAATCGTAAATTGCCAACGAGTGACTTGTTGAACAGCGTACACATATATGTTGATTCTTGGCTTAAAGATGTAGATGAATCGACCTCTTTATATGATATTTGTTCTAGGCTATAAATTAGTAACAAATTGATAATTTCAAATCGTAAAAATCATATACAAATGAAATGGTTGGGTTATACTATGGGAGTAGAAATACAGAGACTATTTTTATAGGAGTACTATTAAAAAGCTGATATCGTCCAAAATTGCAAAAATATTATCATATTAATTATTGTAATCATAAGAAATTTTGTTTGTTGTTCTTCTGTTTTTCATTTACTTCGCCTGTTTTAATTTTTTTCTTTGTCTATTTTCTTTTTTTATATTTTTCGGGTTATTTTGTTTCTTTTCGCTTTATTCCTCTTGTTATTTTTCGCGGCTGGCCGGTCATCATCTGTGTTTTTAGTCTATTCGATTTCTAAAAAGAACAATTTTTGGCATTTCTCGATTTATACATTCGTTGGTGATAATAAAAAAAAGCACACGCAGCTGGTTATGAAATATGTGCTTTATTTGTAAATATAATCTTCCTGTTTCTAAATGACAGCTTTAAAATCTAATGGCGTGCGTTACGGGGATCGTGGTTGTGGTGGAGAAGACTGTTTTACTTAGCACGCCTCTCGTGTGTCTCGCTCGGCTAATTTGTTAATGTCTCCCACTTTATCTTTTTATTTCGTCCAGATAACGTAAACATTGTTTCCAAAAATATTGGCACTCGCGGACCATAGATTTTGTGTCTTAGAATGTTACGGTATTTTTTCCATAATCTCTCGGATTTTGCAGACAGAGGTGTGATTGAATTTTGTTTGCCATCTTTCCGGATTTGCATACAGATTTCTGACATATTTTTTGTTTGACGTAACTCACTTGGGACCTGGATTATTCGACATTTTATTATTATTATTATTGTTATTATTATTATTATTATTATTATTATTATTATTATTATTATTATTATTATTATTATTATTATTATTGTTGTTGTTGTTGTTGTTGTTATTGTTATTATTATTATCATTATCATTATCATTATCATTATCATTATTATTATTATTATTATTATTGTTGTTGTTGTTGTTGTTGTTATTGTTATTATCATTATTATTATTATTATTATTATTATTATTGTTGTTGTTGTTGTTATTATTATTATTATTATTATTATTATTAATATTATTAATATTATTATTATTATTATTAATATTATTATTATTATTATTATTATTATTATTATTATTATTATTATTATTGGGACCTATGGAAATTCCATAGCGGAGTCATTCATATATGTAATCTATTGATGTTGGCATTCTGTAGATGTCCAGTGTAAATTGATACGCTCTGGCATTATTGTAGCTTTCTTGTTAAAACTGAAAAATATTTATTTAAGTTAGCAGGAACTCTGGGTAAATCTTGGCCGTAGAGTACGCTTAAATATGACATATTAATTCTTGCATATTTCGTAAAAAAAGGTTATATATATATATATATATATATATATATATATATATAATACACACATATATGAAATTGTAAAGTCCAATTTAAAAGAAACGTTTAACATATATTACATATATTCCTGCTTTGTGTGCTGCATTGTAAATACCTTAATGCATACAATGGAAATACTGATATTAACATGCCTGGTCATCTCCCACTCTGCCGTAAGGACTCGGACAGACATATGCATGGGGTTGGAGTTTATATTCGTAACACCCTATCCTTTACTATAAAAACAAAACCAGAATAAGAGAACCAGGCCTTTATGTGTTTCAGGCTTAATATGCAACATGATATTAGCTACTTGTATTTTCTTTACCGCCCTCCCTAAACTCAGGACTGTGTCTTAATAAACAAAGTCTCTGACAGCATAGATATAGTACTCCCCTTTCCCTCGATGCTAGCGCACAAGTACAGCTATTTTGTGACTTCAATGTCCAAGGCTGTGCTATTAAAAAATGTTCTACTGAGGTTGCTTCAGTTCTCTCCAAACTTTACAATAAATATCTTAACGAATCTTGCTTTCCCGACTGCTGGAAACCCGCTTCTGTGATACCAGTCTTCAAGAATTCTAGTGAAAGAACTGATTAACTAAATTATCGCCCCATTAGCCTCACATGCTTTTGCCAAAATATTTGAGTCCTTAGTTAATCAAGCCCTAGTCAAACACCTAACAGCTGCTAAACTCCTAACCGACAACCAATATGGATTTAGCAAAGCCCATTCAACAGCAGATATCTTCACTGTAGTCTCTGAACGTATATACCATTCACTGGACAAAACAGGGGAGGGTAGCGCGGCAGCCTTTGATATATCTAAGGATTTTGACAGGAAAATTAGATCATATGGTATCACTGGAAGAATACACAATGTAATTAAACCCTTCTTAAGAAAGAAAAAGTTGTCCTCGACGGTCGTACATCTAAACAATATGATATAAATGCGGGAGTACCTCAGGAGTTTATCCTTGGGCCTTTATAACTCCTTATATTCATTTCGGAGATGGGTATATTTGCCGATGACACAACTCTCTATAACAGGTATGAGGGGAAAACAAATGAACACATATATAAGGGAATTGCAGAAACACCAGAGGGTGACCTCCAATTTGTAGTGGAATGGGGGGAAAATGGATGGTCACATTGAATGCTACCAAGCCTAAGCTTGTTTCCTTCAATAACTACAAGAACCCTTCTCTACTACCAATAGCAATAGCCAAGAACACACTACCTGAAAGTACTTCTTTTAAACTCCTCTGTCTAACGTTTACAAGAAACATGAACTGGAATAGATACATTGAGAGCATTGCCAAGACTGCTGCAAAAAGGGGGGCTTTCTTTACCTGCTAGAAAATTACTTACGCCTGAAAGTATCATGTACCTCTATAAGGCCACCATTCGCCCATGTATGGAGTACTGTTGTCACAGTTGGGCTGGTGCATCTGTTGCTTATCTCTCACTCCTGGACAGGGTTCAAAAGAACCTGATAGGTCTTGAACTGTCATCTAGGTTTCAGCCTCTATCCAATCGATCAAATGGTGCATCCTTCTACAAATACTTTAATGATGAATGCTCTGACGAACTACAAGTACTTGTACCTCCTCGATGTGACTACCCCCGACAAACTCGATAAGCAACTAAGTCCAATCTCTTTACATTAGAGATCCCTAGGTGTAAGAAAGCCTTTCACTCCAATAGTTTTTCCCCAGAGTTGCAGGTCTTTTGAACCCCCTTCCGGAATTCTGCTTTCCCAACTGTACTGATATGCAGAAGTGCAAGTGTAATGTGAAAAAAATTCTTGCTACTCAGCTCCCTTCATAATGCAAATCATGTCCCCAGTAGTAGCCCCCTACTTTAAAGTGGCAATATGCCTTTTTTGTGGTGAAAATTTATTAACAAAAATTAAGCATAGCAACGTTGATCCAGATGAAATAGCGTAAATACTTGAATAAACATTTATGTTCTACAAAGAGAAATACATCAGCTCCCTAATCACATTCCATTTGATAAACTCTAAGTCGTAATCAAGTTTGATACGAAAGATATCAACGCAATTTACTTATCTTCAAATTCCAAGGCGTGTTGTTTCTATGGATAAGTGAAATGTAGTATCTTCTTGATGGTATTGTTTTGTTGATTTAATCATATTCAATGTCACATTAACTTCAAATATCTTAAATAACGACGTCCACTCTAGACAATAGCTTAGAATTCACTCCCGAGAAGTCATAATAATAACTTGGTCTCATTCAAACCTGATCTATACACATCTGATT
Source organism: Euprymna scolopes (assembly GCF_053919585.1). NCBI lineage: Eukaryota > Metazoa > Mollusca > Cephalopoda > Sepiida > Sepiolidae > Euprymna > Euprymna scolopes. The sequence goes on along the minus strand of NC_136484.1, from coordinate 9,189,009 downwards.
GATTAGAAATAATAATCTAGCGGAATACCATAACCATGTACTGCTATGAAATTTAAAAAATCAATAAATGTGCCCTAAAAGCTAGCATTTACTTCTCCGTCTTTGTCAGGTAATACCCCTGAGAATCGTAGGCATAGCTTCTCTGTTTCCATCCTCCTCATCATATCATGGTTCTGTAGGCAATGTTCTTATGCTCATCCGTAGGAGCAGTAGGGAATCAGGATCATCTTAAAATGTTATGTAATCTTCTTCATCGTCTTCAGAGTTAGAAGAGGCATAACAGGGGCAGATATCTTTCAAATAACATGAGACACCATCAATGAACATAGTCTGAAGACTTATTTTTTTTCTATTTTTTAATTGTCAAATCTCGTAGTGCCAGGGATTTGTTTTTTTTTGCCCAAACATAGTCTCCCACTTTATACGGGGTATAGAAAACTCTAACCATGGATAGTGTGACTATTGAATACACTATGTGGAGAATATCTAGGTTTCTCTTACTTCAGGTTGTCCGTGAGGAGATAAGTAAATTTAATCTCTAAACATGTACCATATTGGAACCCTGCTGTAGGCTAAGTAAGTTAGCTAGTTTATCTATGATGTGTGCATATCTGGACCAGATTATATGCAGATAAACTATTAAACAGATGAGAAAATGGCTGAACAAAACTATGAAAATTAATTATTGTAAACATTGGGAAAGCGTACATTAAATGATATTTTTACGATAACAAATTAGTGAAAAACAGTCAATAAAAGTTACCTTATTTAATAAAATAAATGACGTAATCAATTTATGAAAATATGGCCGTTTTTATAGATATTTAGTGAATAACTGGATCAGAACAGTTGTGCTCTAGTTATTAAGTGGTACGCTTGGCAATACATTGTGGATGTATATATATATATATGTATATATATATATATATATATATATATATATATATATATATATGTATATATATATATATATATATATATATATATATATATATATATATATATATATATATATATATATATATGGAGAGAGAGAAAGAGATAACATCTTGCAAAAGTAGAAAATATATTAAAAAAATAACATTTTTTAAAATGAAAAAATGAGGTAATTAAGTTCAAAATAAGTTTGATAGATAGCATGTTAGGCAACGAAGGAGTTATTTTAATTTACCGCGAGGTTTGTTTTCGATACATTGTCGACTTTATGTTCTAAACAGCCTAAACAGCCTTAATAGGTAAAAATATTAGCAAAATAATATTGCAGTTTAACTCCATTAGATTCGACTGCACCTGGAAAAAGCTTATACTAAATGTTCGTTTATAGTATAACAAGAACTAGTTGTGGTGTTGCATCATAAGTAACTAGTTCTTGTAATTAGTAGAACGTCAACCGTGAATGGAAGAAAACAGAAACAACAAAGAAGTATGTCCTTTTGTCCGGGAATTATTCCTCGGTTTGTTTGTTTTCAGTTGTGTATAACATGGACACAATTACGAGCATTGATATTATATAGACATGAAAATACATTTATATACACGCATTACGGTCGCGCGTATGTTTACATTTTAAGGCTTATATACATTCGTGCATAACAAGTGTTGATACATGTATGTGATACGAATATCTGGGATTTTTCATCATCGTTTAGACCTGATTGCTATTTTAACGGCGTCATTAGATATATCTTAATTGATTAGTTTGGCAAATGGAAACTTACTCCTTAAGGCTAAGGATTCCATTCTATACAATCTACTATATCCCCCCCAAAAAAAAAATACACATATTATGTTTAAATGAATAGTTATCCTTTTGAAAATATGAAATTTTTAGCAAAGGATGTTTCTATATGATTTAACAAAAAGCGCCCCCGTCCCCTAATCGTTATACATTTTCCGCATCCATCCTTTCCTTTTCCTTTTTTCTCTAAATAGCTTTCCATATAGCGAGATCTATCTCCCTCTTTTTTCTCTATATCTCTATATATACATTTTTAAAATATTCAGAGGTTTATTCTGTATGTCTAGATTTTACCCATGTCATCTGCTTGTCTACCAACCGTAAATAATTTATAATCATCTTTATTATTATATAATTGTATATAATAACTAACATATTACGTATAATTTTGTAAGACTAATGTTTTTATAATAATCTTGGATTTATTAATGTTATTATTATTTGTTTATTTATTAGCTGTTATATTATTATTGCTTCAAAACAGATATTCGTGAAATATTAACTAAATTATGTCTAGATTTTGTTTATCGGCAAAAAATATCCCAATTAGAGAAGCACACATTTTATAGCTGTTCTGTTTTTAAATATCTGATAAATATATGTTGTGAATGCATGATAGTCAGTGTTTTCTATTTAATGATTAAAGCAAGTTAAGTTTATTTGTTTTATATTTAGCGTCATATTTGTAAATCTCCGTTGTAATCCTTTAATATCTATATGCTCCAAAAGGGCTAAATCTATGATATGTATAATTTATTTATAATGCCTAATTTTATTTTAACATTATATAACATTAATCCAAGATACACACAGACGAATATATATATATATATATATATATATATATATATATAAATATATCTATAAATATATATATATAATTTATTATGTAAATTATTATTTTTAATTTTTAGTTCATTAAATTAAAATATCTGTCGGCATACATGTTTCGAAGTATCACAACTCGTCAGTATAGCTAAACTTGTTGAGATTCGAATTCGCCATCGCTCTATGCGTAACCTGATGTTTTACAACAGGATCACGGGATCTGAAGTATTCTATGCACGATATTTTTCGGATTTTAAATGGAGGATAGGGTATCTTATACACACACGCACATGTATATATATATATATATATATATATATATATATATATATATATATATATATTCATGATGGCAGCAACTCGTTCCCGAGTATTTACATTACTTAATATATCTCTTGCTCAAATAACACAAACATGAGCGCAACTAACAGCACCTGTCAGACGGTCACCTCTATGAACCTCATATAGTGCAGCACATCCACTGATGACCGTGTCCAAGCTGTGGTGCCCTGAACACCTACAACGTCAGACTCTGAAAGTTCCAGAGCCTTTATTGCTATTCACGCCCATATCTGCATCAGTCCTACTTTCCTCATTGAATGTCCATTTGCCGTTTCAGGCTACACCCAGCCTTTTTATTCTTGAGATACACACTGATTGTAAAGTGTGTATTCCATTGCATATCAAATAATGCCTGTGTCTGAAGCATTTTATTACGAGAAAAAACTTTCCATTGAGACAATCCCACTCTCTAAACAACTGCCACATTAAACCAAAAAGAAGAGCAAGTAAACATCATTAGAAGCAGCAGTCGCCGCAGGTTTTATATCAGGGTTTTTTTTTCTCCCAGAGAGGTACCCTTCATCACTGCTTACGGGAGCTCTCTCCACCCACCATGCCATTTGACTATTAACTTAGGGTACTAGGCACCAAAGCATACTCCACACGCCCCTGGGTTATGTATGCCACGTCTGACAGGACCTAAGCTCCTCTGAAAGTTTCTGCGAGGGTTACCTTATCCTTAGCCTATGATGGCAGCAAATTTGCTTTCGAACATTGCCATCACTCGATATAGCACAAAATGGTATATAGAAACACGAAAATATTCAGTGATGGGCTGCACGAATTTGGCTTCTAAGACCTGCTAAACTCTGGTATTCCTTAGCATACATTGTACAGACATGTGCACCACTAGCAGCACGTTATTGTTGTTCTTTTCTATGCAGGTTCAAATGCCGTTTCAAACCGCCTGTCGTTTTGTACATTCGCCCGCAGTGTACACAGGTTAACTCTGGCAACTAAAGACTGCTTTGTGGCCCGCTGCGCCGATGAGTAGACTGGTGACTCATCAGCCCAGCTCTGCTAAGACATATTCTTCCGCACACGTTACACTCCAGACCAATTTGGCTCCCCCTCCCATCCACCGCTCCTTTCACTCTTCCTTTCCGGATATCGCGCTTCAACCGCTCATACTGGGTTCCATCAATCTCAAACTTGCCCACACCTCCCCGCAATGTCCGTCTCCACCCTCCGCGATCCAAAGCAAAACTCCCAGGTTCTTTCATCAATCCCACATTTTTTAAGGTGGATCTTAAACAATCCTTAAATCTCAATTTAGGCTTTTGAGCCAGACGTCTTCCCTCACTGAGCTCACCATAAAAGAGTTGTTTGGGAAGTCGATTGTCTAACATCCTCACCACGTGTCCAGTCCATCTCAGTCTATGCTTAATAACGTGAGCCTCAAGGCTAAGGCATTGGGTTCGATAAAGCGCCTCCACATCACTGACATACATCTGCTAACCCACACCTAAGATTCGCCGTAGGCACATCTGGTGCAACCGCTCGAGATGTCTGAAATGTTCCCTGTATGTTGTCCAAGTTTCACAACCATAGAGCAGAGTAGATAGAACGCATGCGGCAGAAACCTTAATCTTGGTTGGCAGCAAGATCCCATGACGTCTCCACAAACGGCCGTCCAACTTTCCGAAGGCAAAAAAAAAAAAAAAAAATGCCGGAAATTATTCTCTAGAGTAGATAAACTTAGGACTTTATAAAAAAAAAAAAAGAAAGCTAGATTTTTTTTTTTTTTTTTTTTAACAAAAAAAAATGTAAATTAGATATTGTTTACACATAGAAACGTTACGACTTTTATTCTATAGATAGGCACTCGATCAAGTCATCCGGAAATAGAAATCTCCTGTCACTCTAGTAAGCAATATGCTAGCTAACAGTTGGTAAAAAAACCGCTGGCGGAATCTCTAGTGCAAAAACGTTAAGTATTTTTATTTATTTATTTATTTATTTTCTAAACTAATCCTAAATGTTTTGTTACATTGTTTTAAATTTGCTTTTCGTGTTTTATGTATTTTGTCTGTATTTCTCCTGTCTTTTTGTCTGTATTCCGTATTATCCGTCCAGCCCTCCTGCTACAAAGCTGAACTTTTTAAAACAAACAAAATGCCGGCAACTAACGATAAAAAAAAAAATGCCGGAAATTATTCTCTAGAGTAGATAAACTTAGGACTTTATAAAAAAAAAAAGAAAGCTAGAATTTTTTTTTTTTTTTTTTTTTAACAAAAAAAAATGTAAATTAGATATTGTTTACACATAGAAACGTTACGACTTTTATTCTATGGATAGGCACTCGATCAAGTCATCCGGAAATAGAAATCTCCTGTCACTCTAGTAAGCAATATGCTAGCTAACAGTTGATAAAAAAACCGCTGGCGGAATCTCTAGTGCAAAAACGTTAAGTATTTTTATTTATTTATTTTTTTTCTAAACTAATCCTAAATGTTTTGTTACATTGTTTTAAATTTGCTTTTCGTGTTTTATGTATTTTGTCTGGATTTCTCCTGTCTTTTTGTCTGTATTCCGTATTATACGTCCAGCCCTTCTGCTACAAAGCTGAACGTTTTAAAACAAACAAAATGCTGGCAACTAACGATAAAAAAAATGCCGGAAATTATTCTCTAGAGTAGATAAACTTAGGACTTTATAAACAAAAAAAATAAAGCTAGAATTTTTTTTTTTTTTTTTTTTTTTAACAAAAAAAAATGTAAATTAGATATTGTTTACACATAGAAACGTTACGACTCTTATTCTATAGATAGGCACTCGATCAAGTCATCCGGAAATAGAAATCTCCTGTCACTCTAGTAAGCAATATGCTAGCTAACAGTTGATAAAAAAACCGCTGGCGGAATCTCTAGTGCAAAAACGTTAAGTATTTTTATTTATTTATTTATTTTCTAAAGTAATCCTAAATGTTTTGTTACATTGTTTTAAATTTGTTTTTCGTGTTTTATGTATTTTGTCTGTATTTCTCCTGTCTTTTTGTCTGTATTCCGTATTATCCGTCCAGCCCTTCTGCTACAAAGCTAAACGTTTTAAAACAAACAAAATGCCGGCAACTAACGATAAAAAAAAAATGCCGGAAATTATTCTCTAGAGTAGATAAACTTAGGACTTTATAAAAAAAAAAGAAAGCTAGAATTTTTTTTTTTTTTTTAAATGTAAATTAGATATTGTTTACACATAGAAACGTTACGATTTTTATTCTATAGATAGGCACTCGATCAAGTCATCCGGAAATAGAAATCTCCTGTCACTCTAGTAAGCAATATGCTAGCTAACAGTTGATAAAAAAACCGCTGGCGGAATCTCTAGTGCAAAAACGTTAAGTATTTTTATTTATTTATTTATTTTTCTAAACTAATCCTAAATGTGTTGTTACATTGTTTTAAATTTGCTTTTCGTGTTTCATGTATTTTGTCTGTATTTCTCCTGTCTTTTTGTCTGTATTCCGTATTATCCGTCCAGCCCTTCTGCTACAAAGCTGAACGTTTTAAACCAAACAAAATGCCGGCAACTAACGATAAAAAAAAAAAAATGCCGGAAATTATTCTCTAGAGTAGATAAACTTATGACATTATTTAAGTAGTATACTTAATATATACTATTACTGCAAGCTTGCCTGTATTGAAAATATTTTCTTTTAGTTTTCGAATCCTACCTTATATAGTTAGCCTTATGTTCAAGTACATTCGAAATATAATACAGCGCAAAGAAAGTCACTCATGAAAACGGACCTCCTAAATTAAAACCTTGAAAAATTATTTAAACTCTAATGTAAATTAATATTAAGCAGTCTTTACAAATTGATAATAGTTAATTATTGGATTTTAATTAATTATAAGATGAAACTTTTATGATTCCAACTTGATAGATAACGACAAACTTCCACCCATTAATATGGGAGGGGAGATTATCACCAAAATGCCATGAATTATTAAGTTGTCACCGGACTTACTACTTAGATATAAGTCACTTGTACCCATTCCCCTTTCTCTCCCGCCCCTTTTTTTTTTCAAATGGAGAGTAGATAATACAGTGGATGTGTTATCGGCAGCTACAGTAACTCTCGCTTCTCCTATTTTATCATTCAGTCCTCATTCAATGAGTGATGTTTCTGACAAAGGGTGAAGAAAAAGCTGCTTAAAGGTCGGTACTACTTGGTGACCAGTAGTCTGAGATGTCGGATATTTTTCTGTCTTTGTCTGTCCTTGTTGCCATGTCACTAGTAAGGGTGCTGGAGGTAAACGTTTTGTCTGGGCTGACGTTATCCGCCTGATAGTCACGGACCCGAACCTTGGATTAACCACTAAGGAGGCTGTCCTATCGCAAAGTACTGGGACTGCTGTATTGCCATTTGGTGAGTGGATCTGGACCATGCAGTAGTCTCTGGTGGGGCCTCTCGATGCCATACTAGTGGGTAATTGTTACGGCTTTACCTTTTCGTGTGCTACAAATAAAAAAAAAAATCCTGTCCTTTTCTCTCTTACTTTCCCTCTCTGTACTGCTCTAACCAAGTATGCCGACCTATTCCACAAATCCCCAAACCTCAACATGAAATATCTCCAGAATAAAAACTCGATTAAACCTAGAACCCCATCTTCCAGCGTAGACCCCTACTACCAGGTCTCCTTCTCCAATATCAGGGGTCTACGTTCCAACCTTCCAGAGGTTGAAACCCAATTACAGGAGACGAAACCGGACATATTATTTCTATGTGAAACTGGAATAGGGCCGACCACTTCCCTAGATGAGTTCATAATTAATGGATACTCTAATTTAACAGCTAAATCTGACTCCCAAGATCGCCATGGGCATGGAATATGTGCCTACATTAAGGATGGCTTCCCATGTGGCAGGGATATCTCTAGAGAAGATCCTAATTTACCCTATATGTGCTTCAGGGTTGCACTTGCTAACACCACTGCATTTATATTTGCCCTCTATAGGCCCCACAACAGCGGAGTTACTATCTTTAAGAGCATATCTGAGAAAATAGACCACATACTGTCTTCACATCCCTCGGCTAACATCCACATCTGTGGTGACTTCAACGTCCATAACGTGGAATGGCTGACCCATTCAAATAAGACAGATGATGAGGGGAGGTTTTGTCATGATTTTGCCATTGCTTATGACCTCACTCAGATTGTTCGCGAACCCACCCGTGTGCCCGATACACCCAATCAATATGCAAGCCTCTTATACCTTTTTCTTTCAACTTCCCCTGAGCTATGTTCATGCACCGTTCATTCTCCTTTAGGATCCTCCGACCACTCCGTCGTATCAGTTAAGATAAAAACAAAATGTAAGAAGCCATCAGACGTACCCCTCCACCGTACTGTATACCGATACTCTATGGCTGACTGGGATAGCTTCCGTACATTCATATCTGATTTACCTCTGCACTCCATGTTTAAAAAGGAAGTGTCCTCTATAGTCTCAGATCTGACCGAATGGTTAATTGTAGGCATAGACCAATTCATACCATCAAAAAAATTCCAACAAAAACCTAACAGCCAGCCATGGTTCTCCCCAGAATGTGCTGCTGCTATCGCGCACAGAAATCACTTTTTCCATAGCTATCAACGTAATAGATGCACTGAGACTAAAGCTGCTTTCAGGACTGCCAGCAACCACTGTAAAAGAGTAATAAAAAATGCAAGAGAGCTATATGCCCAGTCTGTTAAATCCAAGGTAGCTGATCAGCGGCTTGGTTCCCACCAGTGTTGGCAAATAACAAATAGGATCCTGAACAGAAGTGTGCGTTCTATCCCAACCATTATCAATGGACCAGAGGTTATCTCGTCAGCGTCAGACAAGGCCAAACTATTTGCAAAGAACTTTGCAGCTAATTCTACCCTATGCGACGAAGGCCATCAACTCCCCATATTTCCTCCTATAACACAGAACAAGCTAGGTAATATACAAATATCCGTGCATGAGGTCGCCAAGCTAATAAAAAACCTAGATTCCAGTAAAGCAACTGGCCCTGATGGCATCCCAATTATAGTTTTAAAAAAGCTTCAACCAGAACTTGCTCCCATACTTACGAAACTATTTAAGCGCTGCCTTAAGGAGAAGTGCTTTCCGACCCCCTGGAAGACCTCATCAGTTTGCCCTGTATTTAAGAATTCAGGTGATAAGTCATCTCCCTCTCAATACAGACCAATAAGTCTTCTCTGTGTTATGAGTAAGTTACTGGAATCAATACTAAATAGAGAAATAGTCAACCACCTCAGCAGAAACAACCTTCTTAGTGACACACAATATGGTTTCCGCTCTGCAAGATCTACTGCAGATGTGCTGACGGTTATATCCCACAGGATTAGTGAATCTCTTGACAAAGGCTTCCTTTCTAGGGCAATTGCTCTTGACATATCAAAGGCCTTTGACAAAGTATGGCATAAGGGTCTACTTCACAAGATTTCCAGCTACGGTATAACTGGAAATGTTTTCTCAATCATTAAATCATTTCTCTCCGATAGGCTCATAAGAGTAGTGGTAGATGGACAAAAATCGGAGGCCTGCAATATAAACGCTGGAGTCCCTCAGGGGTCAATCCTTGGCCCAACTCTCTTCCTGATCTACATCAATGACCTCCCTAAACACATACTTAAATCATTCGTTGACATCTATGCTGATGACACGACCATCTACGGCAACACATCAAAGGCTGTAAATGACGAAGTTCTCTCGGATTCTCTCTCCTCTGATCTCGAGCGCGTGGTTCAGTGGGGGAAGATGTGGCTAGTTACCTTTAATGCATCTAAAACCAAACTCCTATCCTTACATCATCAACGCTCTGATCCCCAGCTGGCATCAATTGTGATGGATGGCTCTCGTCTGGGTGACGCCCCGTGTTTTGACAAGCTTCTGGGTTTGACCTTTACTCCTGATCTGAAATGGAACACGTACATCAAGTCTGTTGCCAAGGTCGCTGGAAAGATGGTGGGATCCTTCTACCGCTCCAGAAGATATCTCACTACTGATGCAATTCTCTATCTATATAAAAGCCAAGTACGGCCAAGGATGGAATACTGTTGCCATATCTGGGCAGGAGCTGCCAAAAACAGCCTATCATGCCTTGACAGAGTACAAAATAGACTTCGTGGTTTAGTGGGGGATGCCCTTTTCTCTACCCTGCAACCCCTCTCCCACAGAAGAGACGTTGCGAGCCTATCCTTGTTTTATCGTTATTTCCATGGCAGGTGCTCGTCTGAACTCCAATCCCTGGTCCCCCCTCGCCAAACTTTCACGAAAATCACCCGTCTAGCTGAATCCACTGTGAAAAATTTCCCCCACTCTATATCTGTGCCTAAATCAAAACGCGGATTTCATGAGCAAAGCTTCTTTCTTAGAACTGCACGCCTGTGGAACTCTGTTCCGTCTGCCTGCTTCCCTCCGGACTACAACTTGGATGTCTTCAAGTCTAATGTTAACAAATTCCTAATGAACCGCCCCCTTAATTAAACACTTCATAAAATCTCCTCACTAACGTGATGTACTTGCAATAACCCTTATCCCTGAGTGGCTTCCTGGCCTTGATAAGTGGTGATCACTGTGTAAAAAAAAAAAAAAAAAAAAAAGCCATCACTTGCCCTGCTGATCAGTAACGATACCTCATCATCCAGGGTAACAAACATACTACTTGCTACCCAAGTATACAAACTTAGAGAAACCCGCAATCCTTGATCCATAGATATAAACTGATGGCTCATATTATGGCATGCCCGGAGCAGACTGACACATTAAGACAGTTTTGTTTTCAGATTGATGGTCAGGCCCAATACGCTGCAGGCAACCGACAAAAGCGTCCACAGGATGCTGCATATCAGTCAGCGTATGAGCCACCAGATCACAATCATCCGCATAGAGCAAGTCACGAATCGTTGGTGAGTACCTTTGTATTTGCATTGAAGCGCCTAATGTTGAACAACCCCCCAGTAGTTCGGTAACTAATACAGAGCACCTCCCCCCAAATGTCAACCGAAAGACTATGGTGAAATACAAAGACTGTGGGTGCTGGAATGTCTTCCGGCTTAACACCATTTTCTACTGAGATAGGATCAGCCAGCTTTCCCCCAACATTGATCACTGCCTTCATATCATCGTGGAAGAGCTTTAAGATGGTTATAAACTTGTCAGGACAGCCAAGCCTTTTCAAAATCTCCCACAAAGCATCCCTATTGACTCTAGTAAAATCGATGAACACCTGATACAGTCCCTTTTGCTGTACTATACATTCCTCCTGCAGTTTCCTGGCTGTAAAATTCATATCCACTGTCCCTCGACATCTTCTGAAACCACACTGCGACACAGGCAAAACATCATCAGCAATATCCTCCAGCATTCTGACTAGCATGACCCTACAGAGCACCTTACCGACTACTGATAGCAAAGAAATGACTCGATAGTTTCCATATTCATCTCTGCTACCCTTCCCCTTATATAGCACTACGATCAATGCATCGCGCCTATACTGCGGAATACACTCATCGGGCCAAGCAGTCTGCAACAATTTCGCTAAGCGTTGCATCATCTTGTGTCCAGAACATTTAAAGATCTCCGCATGCAAAAGATTCGGGTCAGGAGAATTTCCATTGTTCAGCTTATGGACAGCTGTTTCAACCTCCTGGAGAGAACGAACCTCTGCCAAGATATCCTTGACCGAATTGCTAGGAATCGACCTAGCAAAATCCTGATCAACGAGAGAAGGTATGTTCAAGAGGTCATCGAAATGCTCCCTCCGTCTATGAAGAATGTCGGTAGGGTCTCGAAGAAGATCCCCACTATCACTCGAGCACAGAGGAGTGATAGGTGATCTGGATGGTCCTTAAATCGCGCGCAGTAGGCTATATAAAACCTTGGTGTTGTTCAAATCCGAGGCGAGCTGTATTTCCTCAGCGTTCTGCCTCCACCATTCCCTCTGCATGTTCCGCAACCTCCTCTGCACCTCGTGCTTGATTGCCTTAAACTTGCCCCTCAATAGATCTTACTCACCATCCGGCAAACCACCCCCGAGATAAGCGTGCAATGCCCTGGCTTTTTAATGAGGCAGAGCCTGAATTTCATTATCATTCTCATTGAACCAATCCTGATGTTTACGCTCACAGTAACCTTATACTCTCTCACACCTCATAGACAGATTCCTTAAAAGCAGGCCAAGTATGTTCACAATCAATCTCTTCCATCTCCTTAACTAGTTTCTCCCTCACAATATTGTCCTTTAGACGGGAAATATTATAGTCGCTTTGGTATAGCAACACTAGCTCCCTTCATCTTGGGCTTCACACCATACTAAACCTTGCACGATGGTTGGTCGAGCACTCTGCACCCCGCATGACACGAACACTGCAGATATCCCTCATCTCACATTTTCTGACTAACACAGTCTATCAAGTGGCATTTTTTGGAACCAGGATGCATCCAGTTCGTCTTGTATTTGTCCTCCTGCTGGAACACGGTGTTACCAATTTTAAAACCCATCTCTGAACAAAACTGCAACAACATCAGACCATTGTTATTACACTTGCCCACTCCATGTTTACCCAGCATGTCCCAGGTTTCAAAATCTCTCCCCACCCTTGCATTACAATCTCCAAGAATAAAGATCCTATCTGCAGAAGGACTGCGTCTAACTACACTGCACAAAGCAAGGTAGAAAGCCCCCTTTTCATTTTCTGTTGCATCCATAGTGGGTGCATAGCCACTCAAAAGAGTTGTATAACGACCATTTTCCAGCGGTAACCTCATAGTCATGATCCGGTCACTCACACTACAGGGAAGTTCTTCCAGGCTAGAAAGAATTCATGCCTTTATAGCAAAAGCAACGCCTGATGCCCTGTTACATCCATCCGCTCTAGCACTCCAGAAAATGGAGTAGGCCCCAGCCAACTGAGAAAACTGTCCCTCATCAGCCAGCCTGGTCTCAGACAGAGCAACTATGTCCATGTCATAACGTTGAAGTTCCTTAGATACAAGAGCAGATCTACTCTCTGGGCGCGTTATTGCTGACGGCAAGTCAAGCAGCGTCCGCACATTCCAACAGCCGATGGTCATTGTCATATATTTCATCGCAGTAGCATGATGACGACCGGGTCCATGCTGTGGAGCCCTAAAATACCTACCGGGCCAGGCCGTGGAAATTCCAGTTCCCTTATTGCCATTTACGTTTATAATCATATTTTCCAACTTCATTGAATGTTTTGCCGTTTTAGGCTACAGCCAGCCTTTTTTTCTATAAGGATACACGAGAAGGTAAAAAGTGTATCTAATTTATATCGAGCAATGCGTGTGCGTGAGGATTGTTATAGTGAGGAAAGACTTTGCACCAATACAATTCCACTCTCTAAACAACTGCCACATTGATTCAAAAAGAAGAGCAACTCAACGTCATTGGATGTAGCAGTCATCGCAGGTGTTATATCAGAGTGTTCCTTCTCCTAGGGAGCTTTCCTTCACTACGGCTTACAGAGCCCTCTCCACCCACCATGCCATTTGATCCATGACTGGAACTTATGTTGCTGGGCACCAGAGCATATTCCACACGCCGGTGGGTCATATATGCAGCAGCGTACAGGGCCTAAGCTCCTCTGGAGGTTTCTGTCAGGGTTACCTCACCCTTAGCCTTTGGTTAAATAACCTTGGCCTACAAGGCAGTGGAGGTCCAGTTATATGGCGCAGGACACTCGCCGTTCATCAGAGCCCCGTCTGCGTGGCAGTGATCACGATGTGCACGTGGGGTTGATTTGTCTGGGAGAAGCACAGTATGACGTTAAGACATCTGTGTGCTTTTAACTTACAGATGATAGCTCTAGGTTCAGGTATGGTTTCAGGGCCGGAGAACGTACACATGCACACCCACACACCCACACCCACACACCCCACCCCCCACACACAAGCGCATACACTCGCGCACTCCCATATATATACATGTATATAAAACACATATATACATATACATGAACATATGTATATTAGCATTTAATCCAGGCGTTGCCCGGGTGTTTGTATGTGTGTGTTGAGCAAAAAAAAAAGTGGTAGTAGGAAGGCAGGCGCGAATCCGCACCCCGAAGGACGATAAGAACGGGAAAGACATGACGTTTGTGCTGTTACGACTATCGCCAAACCGGAAGTGACGTAGGTTTTAATTAAGGCTAGACAATCGAAAGGAGAGGATGACTTTCAAAAATATGGGGAAAAAAGCGGTCCTCCTGTAGAAAAGTACCCAGTTGAAGGTTAAGATATTAATGTTTTTAGCCAATTGTTCGGTATTTGTCGTCTGAAAGGCCGAAGTTCAAAACGATACTAATCTTGGAAACATCCGTCGCCTCTGTCGAAAGTTTTAGGCAGACATGCAAATATACATACATACACTTATACATTGGTAACTAAAAATTTTCGACATAAACGTATTACAAAGCTTGCTCTATCTCTGAATACCCTTTATGTCAGATTTAAAATGTTTAGACCAGAAATTGTCTGATTAATAATACTCTATTATGATCCCTTAAAAGCATTGTTTTGCGCTCAAATTAAGTTATTAAGTTTGATCCATGTCCAAGGAATCTATATCTAAAATTTCAAGTGTTTAGCCCTAAAATTGGCGGAGGAGTTTGGTAGAGTTCTCTTTGCACTGTGACCCCTTAACAGCCAAAATGTCTGTCCGAAAACGGCTTACAATTTTTTTTTTAATCTCAGTACCCTGTATAGCAAATGTCGAGTCTGTAGACTTTAAATTAGAGTTATTGTTAGGTAAATGTACACAGACACACAGACAGCAACACAGACACGTTCGGATTTATAGATATGTAGATTGATATATCTGTGTGTACCTCCATTCATATGCATAATCAATTAAAAAATGAGCATTTATTGAACAATCAAGCTGTCTAGATATTAAGTAATTCTTTCGTATTTTGTACACATCTAATCTAAACTCTTTTCTTAAATGCATGGATAAAATATAAGGATTATTTTATAAGGATTGTAGTAAACTTTAGATGCTTACATTTATTTTGTCGCAAACATGCAGCAATAGGATTTTTATATGCACATTATTGGTTCAGTTGATGATGACAAGGTCGAAGAAAATGTGATAAATTCACATTTACCGCTGAAATGATGTGTTATATTTTTGTGATTACGGAAAGTCATGTGTGTTCCCTCAATGTGTTTTTTAAAGAAATCGATTTAAAGAAATTGTCAGCAAAGTACAGAAAGGAGGCAATGTTCAATCTATTCCAGCATTAGTAGCAAAGTCATCTGCAGAAG
This sequence comes from Euprymna scolopes, assembly GCF_053919585.1. Lineage (NCBI taxonomy): Eukaryota > Metazoa > Mollusca > Cephalopoda > Sepiida > Sepiolidae > Euprymna > Euprymna scolopes. The sequence goes on along the minus strand of NC_136484.1, from coordinate 9,173,813 downwards.
TTTATAAAATAAATCAATATATTTATAAGGTAAACTTCGCATGTATAGGCATAATAAATGACGAGAAGATTTATGAATCAAACAATAAAACTGGTGTGATTTATAAATTTATGTTTTATTTATATTGAAAGTCATATTTCGGATTGCAGAAGTTTTTGAATGATGTTTTAATCAACGTAATATTCAATATATTTATTTTACCGCGACCACCAAGCGATATACTTTATCATTATATCAAGCATGTTTATTGATTTTCACAAGATAACTAAAATGCAGCCGAATTTTTATTTTCCATGAACTTATATGATGTTTTATTGCCATTTATATATCTTTTACACCTAATCAAATATACATTTATTGGTGTAATTCGATTCATTTTTAGAGCTTTTATATCAAGGCGCCTTAGCGTGAGTGGTAGCAAAGACCTCGGAAAAGCTTAACATTTTAGTTTTGATCTATACGGAACCCGTAATGTATTTTACTTGTTAATTTACTACTATATTTTTGGATAATATATAATAATTAATACAGAAAAGACTATAACTTTTCAGTAGATATAACTACTCACTCGGGGTCGCAGAAATACCTGCATTAGGACTTAGGCGCGGTGCAAACCCTCTTGGTGGTGATGGAACCGTAGATTTCACCAGGTCATCAGTCACGGAGAAGGAAAATTCTGAAGCTAAACCTAAGGGGGTGAGGTGTCTCCAGTCTTGGATGACAACCTTCCTAGAGCCGGTGACTCAAACAAATTACCTGTTAGCAAGCCTAAACTACTTAAGGAGTAGATAGACTCTGTCTATCGCTCGGCTTCTATACCACTTCTTTGCCTATTAGTCAGGCGCAGACGTTCTATCACAGGCACTCGGGGGAAACACTCGGTAGGAGATTCTGTTTCCTGACTAGGGCAATGGACGCCGTTTTCCCCACTCCCTACACATTCCAACCCTATAAACTGGGCACTTGTGAGTGCTTGAGTGCCATATATGCCAGTGTAATTAGATTACATTGACCTTCGTCTGATTGGTGTAGAGTAGCGGATTAACAGTTCGTGGCTGCTGTTTTCGACTGGTAGTACAGTCTCCCTAACTGTTTGATAGCGCTTAGAGCAGCTGCACCATCAACAGTTGTATAATATCGGGATGCTTGTAGTGCCATGTCCTACATGGAAAGGAACCCTGCACTCATCCCCGGTGGTCTTTCCTGAGGTCACAATCCTAGTAGATGAAAGGTCAGCTGGCGGTCTACTTGTGTTGCATGCCTAGTATTCTGCATAACCACTTGTTCACCACCCCCTTACCTAAGCTTAAACTCTTTAAAAAATAAGAGCACAATAAAAAAATTACGCATACACCAGGTTTAGATGCAAACAAAATCAACTTGCCTACTCCCTTGAGGCTTGCATTTACGAACATCCGTGGGCTTAGAACTAATTTAGATGATTTTGAAGCATTTCTCCTAACAAACACCTCGGATATCTTAGAACTAATGAGACTAACCTACACTCCTCGATCCGTTTCGCTACTTTAATATGGCTGGGTATCTCCCACTCTGTCGTAAGGACTCTGACAGACATATGCACGGACGTGGAATCCATATTCGAAACACCCTCCTCTTCACTAGAGCAACAAACCTAGAATCGGACGATCAAGCCGTTATGTGCTTTAGACTTTATATGCAACATAGCATTAGCTACTTTTATATTCTCTACCGCTCTCCCTCGACCCAGGAGTCCACCCTAATGAACAAAGCCTCTGACAGCATAGAAAAAGGACTCCCCCTCGACACCAGTTCATAAGGACATGTTCTTGGTGACTTCAATGTCTACAACACTGTTGTAAATAATGGGAAATCAACAATTCCCCCACTATCAAACAATCATGAGGTTGTTTGCTCAGCAACCGATAAGGCTAACATGCTTGGCAGTCAGTTTGCCTCTAGCTCCACACTGGATCCTGCAAAACCACCCCGTCCCTGACTTCCCTTTGCATACAGACGCCACGCTAGACGATCTCGCTTTCCGGACTGCTATAAAACTGCTTCTGTGGTACTAGTTTTCAAGAATTCTGGCGAAAAATACTGACCCTGTACATTAACGCCCAATTGGCCGTCTCCCATTTTCGTCAAAATGTTTGAGTTCATAATAAACCACGCTCTGGTGGTTCACCTACTAGCTGCTTAGCTTCTGACCAACCAACAACATGGATCTAGGCCAGCCCGTTCCACAGCAGACTCTGAACGTATATACCATTCACTGGAAAAAAACAAAGGAAGATAGAGCATTAGCTCTTGATATATCTAATGTTTTGACAGGGTATGGCGTGAAGGTCTTCTCAAGAAAATCAGATCATACGGTATCACTGGAAGAATACTTAACATAATTAAATCCTTCTTAGAAAAGATAAAAATACAGATTGTACTCGACGGTCGTACATCTAAACAATATGATATAAATGCGGGAGTACCTCAGGGGTTTATCATTGGATCTTTATTATTCCTAATATTAATAAATGACCTCTCTGACAACAATGCCTCTGAGATGGGTATATATGCTGATGACACCACGCTGTATAACAGGCACGACAGGAACACAAATGAACGCATATCTAAGGAAATGGCAGAAACACTAGAGAATGGCCTCGAATCTGTAGTGGAATGAGGAAAAGAATGCATGCTCACACACAATGCTGCAAGACTAAACGTGTTTCCTTCAATAATTACCAGCAAGAGCAATGGCCAAAGATTTGGTATCGGAAATTACTTCTTTTACTCCTCGGCCTAACATTCACAGGATGTTTGAACAATTACATTGAGAGCACTGACAAAACCGCTGCGAAGAAGGTAGGCGGTCTCTACCGTGCTAGAAAGCTACTAACGCCTGAAAGTATCCTGTACCTCTATAAAGCCACCATTCGCAACTGTATGGAGTGATATTATATTTGAGCTGGTGCATCTGCTACTAGTCTCTCGCTTCTAGACAGGCTCCAAAAGACAGTAATCAACCTGATAGATCCTGAACTGTCTTCTAAGCTTCAGCCTCTTTCCACCCAACGCAATGTTGCATCCCTCTGTTCTACAAGTATTTTAATGGGGAACGCTCCTACGAACTGCAAGCACTTTTCCCCCTACGACGTAAATACTCCCGACAAACCCAACAAGCAGCATAATTCCACCCCTTTACAGTAGAGATTCCTAGATGTAAGAAAGCTTTCTATTCCAGTAGTTTCTTCGCCAGAACAGCTAGATTTTAGAATTCCCTCCGGTTCCCTGCTTCCCCAAATGTACTGATATGCAGGAGTTCAAGTGTAACATTAACTGACATATTGCTGCCCAACTTCGTACATAGTACTCCAGTAGCCTATGTCCCTGATAGTAGCCCTGTACACCAAAGTGGCAATGTGCCTTGTTTGGGGGGTAAATGTAATGAAAAAAAACATGCACAATTTCGATTAAATAAAAACAATCATATGTATCGGGCAGCGCCGGGCGGCTTGCTTCTTCATAGTAGAGTGCTGCTGTATAAGAAATATTTCTTTGTTTTCCCCTGTTTTATATTTCTTGAATATGTCTTAAATTGGAAATGAGATTTCCAATATAAATTATGATACATGAATTTCAAAAAGAAATAGAAGATCGTTAAACTGACGTTACAAATTGAATACTTTTTGGTGGTAGAGAATTGGCTTCTCGTAGTTCGGTTAAATAATAATAATAATAATAATAATAATAATAATAATAATAATAATAATAGTAATACTGCAATTGTCGCTGCTAGCGAGAAAACGACGGTAAGCGACTGTTGCTCTAATGCAAATTTATTTTCAAATATTATAAGAAGAGAGGGGAGCACTTGAAAACTGGGGAGATTTGTTGTTACTCAGCTTCCAGAGAAGAACATACACCCTTTCTGAATGAGAGAACCTTTACGACCTGTTCGAAAGCGCCTTGTGAGCCAAAAGTAATAATAATAACTCCAATTTCCTTTATAAGCGTCTCTCTGGAAAGGGATCGGATTCATTTCCAGAGTATTCCCTCAATCTCATCTCCAAAACCAGGAGATCCAAAGATCAAGGGTTTTTTTAAGGATGTTGGGGGTACCTACAATTGTAGAGGTCGAGGATTTTTAGTTTTGTAAAGTGTCCTTCCAGACGACTTGATACGACTCCTAGTGTACCAACTACGGCCGGGATTATTTGTGTTTTAACCCCGTATATACGCCTTATCTCCAAGGCCAATGGCGCATAATTGCTCCACTTCTCTGTCTCTCTCACATTCCTGTCCCAGTCTACAATCTGCCAGTTTTTTTAAGACTTTGTGAATGACGACCAAATTCGGACGATTAAGTTCCAATTGCTTCGTCGTTATGACAATTTTGTTCCACCATACATCTACCTTGCCATCATCACTTGTTCTCACTCCACCAGGCACCTCCTTAATCAATTCCCAGCACACTTTAGCCCAACCTTTTTACACACCTCCCAATATATCCGGAGTGCCATGTCTTCTGGGGAAATCTCTCTGGGCCAGTCAACTACACCCTGCTGCAAGGTGCGCAATTGACTCTGGGGTCTTACCACAAATCCCGCATTCTGCAGCAACTGCCTCTCCTGGAACAACTTTTTTTGAACAGTCGTGTTCTTAATGCCTCATCTTATAACAGCTACAATAATAATTACAATAACAAGAATAGTAATAACCAATAAAGGATTGAAATGTGTTTCCCTTTCCTCTTCATCCCCTCTTCTTTACGTATTAATTCAAGCAGTGAACACCCAACAAAAGCCATGCATTGTTCTGCGGCGATAACGATTTTGACAGCGCACAAATTTACATATATTACAAGTAAATAAAATAAACAACTCCTCAGAAAGACGCGCTTCTTGTCTTTCGTATTAATTCAAACAGTCGCAGCAAATGTCATGCATTTTTCCACGGCGATCACAATAATAATAATAATAATAATAATAATAATAATAATAATAGTAATAATAATAATAATAATAATAATAATAATAATTATAATTAGAAAAAGAAGAAGAAGACGAAGAAGAAGAAGAAGAAAAAGAAGAAGGATAGACCACCCAAACAAATGCTGCAAAAATAAACAGGTTGCAGTACTTCAAAACAGAAATAATTAAACAGTATGGGGTATCAAATTAAAAGCGAATCTCCTTTTCCAAACAAAGAGTCGGTGTTAATATAATTAACATGAGGCAAACACGTGTCAGTGCGTAGATTTCGACGTCCCAGCAGAGAGTTGCTGACAAGGCTGAAAAGGATATCGATTATGAAAATTGTCAATATATCACCAATAATCGTAGAATCTCCAAACTCATTGACAAAAGAATGGAACAAATTAGAATCAATGATATGGTTGGGGTAATACAAAGCATAGCGATAATTAAAACGTCAAAAATATTAAGGAACCCCTTGATTGTGGAGACGAACGCTTATGAGCAATCAAGGAACTGTAACCGAATAAAACAAAAAAGATACAGAGTCACCAGATGGAAACAAGAAAACTGAAACCACTAAATTTTAAGTTAACCCCTCCCAAATAAAGACAATTGAGGTATCAGCATCGAACGGTATGAAACTACATATTGAAAAAGGTCGAAAAGGATTGGAAGACTGATGACATAAAGCACTAAAAAGACACCCTCTAGATGTGGGCAAAGAGGATTTTGATCTTGATGAGACATATAATATCCTTAATTCTATTGAAGAATAATAATCATTTCCCAGCAGGAAATCAGTGATAAGCGGCTATTGATGTAATTTAATCTAATCTAATCACTGATAAAAAATCGAAAATCATAGAGAATGCTGAAAATCTCAAAAGACATTTTCCAGGCAACAGGGAACACTAATGGCAGTAATGTCTCATGATAGCTGTGTGATATTATTTTATTAGTAAAATCTATACTAATATTAATATTTATAAGAATCACAATAATGCCCAAAACGCAATATTATATGAAACCTAAGTCCTGTTTTTCTTACACAAGAATCATCACTTATCAAGACCCGAAGGCCACTCGAGGATAAGGATTCATGAATATGCATTAGTCAATGTGATTATAGCGTTTTTAACATAGGTAGTGGAATTTTGTAAGTTGGATTATATAGGGGGGCGGTTCATCAAGAACTTGTTTACATTGGACTAAAAGACAATCAGCTTTTAGTCAGCTGGGAAGCTGGCCAACGGAAGAGAGTTCAGCAGGCGAGCAGTTCTAAGAAAGAAGGTCTGCTCATGAAATACACATTTAGATTTAGGCACAGATAAAGAGTGTAGGAAACTATTGGTAATCGTTCTGGCTAGACGAGTGGCAATCTGTAATGTTCGAAATTGATGGCCTATCGACCAACATATTACAATGACGCACGCGAGATAATATAACTGTATTTAAAATGAAAGCTATTTAGAATGATTTTAAGATATATTGCTACAATTATAAATAAATACATCAAACACTGAGATATGTATTTGAATTATTCATTTAGATGTGGACTGAAATGTTTTTTTTTTTCACAAACAAAAGTTCAAAAACATAGATGCTTCATTTGTAGAGTTATGTTATGCATGGAATTATACTTATTTTTCGAATATTTTTTAAATAATTTTTACCCCAAACAACGCAGAGTTCCATTTGGAGTAGGATGCTACTATCAGGGACACAGGTTGCAGGAGCATTATGAAGGGAAGTGAGTAGCAAGATGTTTTTTCACATTACACATGAATTTCTGCATGTCAGCATAGTTTGGAAAGCAGAATCCCGAAAGGGAGTTCCAAAGTATTGGAAAAAATTATTGGAGTAGAAGGCTTTCTTACACCTGGGGATGACTACTGTGAAGGGGGGATTTAGCGACTTGTCTGGTTTGTCCGGGGGTGTTCCCGTCGAGGGTGTACAAATGCTTATAGTTCGTCAGGGCATTAACCATTAAAGTAGTTGTAAAATAGGTAGAGCGGTGCAACATTTCGTTGGTGGGACAGAGGCTGAAGCCGAAATGACAGTTCAGGACCTATCAGGTTGGTTACTCTCTTTTGAACTATTCTAAGAGTGAGAGACAAGCAGCAGACGCACCAGCCCAAATGTGACAAAATCACTCCATGATGGGGGAATAGTGGCCTTATAGATACTTTCAGGTGTAAGTAGTTTTCTAGCACGGAAGAGATAGTCCACCACGTTTGCAGCAGTCTTGCTTAATGTATCAATTCTAGTTCATGTTCCTTGTAAATGTTAGGCCGAGGAGTTTAAGGGAAGTACTTTCAGATAATGTGTTCTTGTCCATTGCTATTGGTGGTAAAGAAAGTTTATTGAGGAAAGCAAGCTTAGTCTTGGCAGCATTGAATGTGACGATCCATTTTTGTCTCCATTCTACTACAGACTGGCGGTCATCCTCTAGTGTTTCTGCCATTTCCTTAGATATGTGATCATTTGTTTTCCCCTCGTACCTGTTATAGAGTGGTGTCTTCAGCAAATATACCCATCTCAGAAACAATTCCATCAGGGAGGTCATTTATGAATATCAGGAATAAAGAGGACCAAAGATAAACCCCTGATGTCTTGCCGCATTTATATTATATTTATATTATTAAGAGGTACGACCGTCGAGAGCAACTTGGATTTTTTCTTCTTTGAGAAGTAATTAATACAGTTTTCTAACGATGTGGCCATGTTAACTGAAAAATTAATGGATTTCGTACGATAAAAACATTAAACCCGTTCGGTCCAAAACTAATACACTATTTATCCGTAAAATTCAATTTATTTGTATTTGCTAGGTGATATGGGGAGAATAGCGGAAACTCACTATGAAGCGAAATCATATGGGAATATATTGTTTTTCTTAAAATAAATAGCTTATATTCTAAATAGTTATGATTCATCAGCTATTTGCACAACTGGATTATTTCATTGCCGCCTCTGGATAAATGCATCTCATATGGAGATGATATAACAGTTTGAGAGCGTTCATCTTGACAACTTTATTAGCTTATGTCAATCAACATTTCCATAATTGAATTTCAAGCATCCACCCAATAAAATGTTCAATTAAACTGAAACACTGGTGATATTTGATATTCTCCAATGGCTAAAACTAACATATTGATGACATAGTAGTTGCAGTTTCTTGTATATTCATTTGTTTTAAACTTTTTGAGAAACTCATTTAAATATCTCATGATCACCTAACATTTCATTTATGTTTACATTTAAACAAAACAAAATATTAAAACCTGGTATAGTCAAACAAACTCTCTATTACTACTGGCTTTTATTTCCGGCATTTTTAGTTGACTCCCTCATCCAATTCCTTCATCGTATTCGGTGATGTGCCTTCCATTCTAGCTTTCGTATCTCGACATCTGTTTTGGGGGTTCACATCGTTTCAAATGAGTCATTGAATGAGTAGCTCAACTTTGATTTCTTCGGTTAATATTCAGATAATTTGAAAATTAAAATTTTCGTAAAAGAAGCATGGTTATATAGTAACGTCTTCCTTCATACATTATATGTTACTCAGTGTGTGTTGTTGCTAGATGCTTCTTTTTCGTACTGGAATGTTCCCGCCTGTAAAGTAGATATTGAAGATAATGTCAGAAATTTTAGTCTTTACATTTTAATAGATGAAATCTGAATTGCTAACCCGGTCAGTGTAGATTTTTCGGCGCCTCTGTGTATCGAGGCGACCCCGGATTATTTTTATCGCTTTTCAGCCAATTCTTGACAATCGACCGAGAAGCCATACGACTTAAATAGAGATTAAACAGCGTCATTAAAAAAGCAAGCGGAACACGATCGAATAGTTTTCTAGAATAAGCAGCTTACTTAACCAGCTTGTATAATGTTTCGCTGGTTGATAAACCTATTTGAATATCTCAATTTTCTCTCTACAATATCTAGCGTACCAAAGTGATAAATCTCACTGTTTCTTTGGCTAATTTTCTTATTGCTACTTACGAATTTGCGAAGATATTAACTGACAAACGCTGACTATGAAGTGTTGAATAATTTTAAAATAAAACGTTTATGTATTGTTTAACAACTAAACGTGGCAGGTCTCCACTACGGAATGTATCTTCCTTTCAATGTGTTGCTTTTTTACAGAGATTGATATATAATTTATTATAGTGCATAGTTGACGCATTCTATTGCACTATGATGTTTGACTACGTCATTCATGTATTTGAATGAGGCTGATCCACGTTGCATTGTTCGTTGAATTCCATGATCAGTTAGCTTTCCTTGACTTAGTTTGGAATGAAATGTAATGTTAACCGAAGAGCTGATGAAGAACACCCCACAAGAAAAATGTTGCCTTAATTTAAACAGAAGGAAGCATTACGTAAAATTATCACAAATTATTTTATATTTTTAAGTAGCAGTTTTTGCTGTAGATATTTAGACATTTTTAGTACAGCGTTACTGTGGCACAATGGTCTAGCTCCTTTTGAGGGAGATAGGGTATTCTATATTAATGCACCTTCTGTCTAACATTCTCTCTCGCTCTTTCTTTCTCTCTTTCTTTCATTGACTCGTTTTCTTTAATGTTTCCAGTGTCTATCGTTTAGATATCGTTGGATATCGTTTATTCCCCGGGGAGCTGGTTGCGTTCTTAAGACACCCCTAAACCACGTAACTCTCCCAGGGAAGCAATAGTGTGACGTTGTTGTCGTAAATCCAGGATTGTTTCTTGCATATGAACAAGCACGACCCTACGAAATAATCCACGGACACAAGATCAAAATAAAAATCAACCCAGGGTATCCACTGAAAATATACCAGTGGACAACCACTTGATGAAAACAATAACAACAACAAAATAAATAAATTAAAAAATAACCATTAGCAAACCAACATCCACGGAAACACAACGAAGAACTAAAGTCAAAAACAGCCACTTCAAACCAGCATCTACAGAGAGAGAAAAAGGACACGAGAACACTCAAGAAAAAGCTAAGGTAGATGATTATTTTCTCTGCTCGTTTTGTTACTCTGCAAATTTTTTTTGGTTTTAATAATTTGTAAAAATTACTTTGTAGATAGAGATTTTTGTTTAAACGTCGGCTATTTTAAAAGATACAGTTAGACAAAATGGCTAACACTAACCAAATCCAATTTCACAGAGTCCTCACAGGTGGATCGAAGATCCTAACCTTTACTGGAAAACCATCCGACTTTGGTCCATGGCTAACAGCTCTGAAAAAGAAAGAGCGGATCTAGCAGCTTATAGACCCAGAGCTATTAAACATAGCGTATGATTTTACGGACGGACTAGTATCTGAAATGATCGGAGAATTGCTCGATGATCATCCAAACTGCGCCAGTAAGGATCTGCTCGATCAAATAGCAGCCCAGTACGGCGAGTTTACAAATGCTGCCGACGCTGCCCGGGCCTTAATAAGAATAAAGTAAGATCGAGGTGAGGTATTCGCCGATTTAGCAAGTAGGATGAATATACTTGCATAGTTCCCTTTATCAAGGAGGATGTGCTCAGATCGAATCCGACAACATTATCGGAGCCCTTGTCGACTACTAGACAAAGCGAAATTCTTTATGAGCGACTCAAAAGTTGCCCCAAGAAGGAGCAGGCTTTCTTAAATAATAGTTTTAACAGGTATCAGGGACCAAGGGGGGCAAACTAGATTAAGGGTACTCAAAACTGAACCTTATAGCAGTTGTAACGCTGTAAGATATAAGTTTTGTGGGTATGCTTCGGCAAGATGGCAGCGAAGGCGTTCCAGCTATAAAAGACTAGAACGAGGCTATGCTCACCTGAAGAAAGATTAAATAACTTCACTTCAGGAAAATGCAAGGCCAAGTTACACTCGAAACTCACTCACCACCAACCGCCACAGAAGTCAAACACACGCAACCATGACAAACCTTCAAAGAAAGAAGTAACCCTGGTAATAATAAACATCAGAGGTCATGGATGTCTAGAACGTTGTGGGAGCAGACCTAAACGGCCCCACCAAAGAAATAAATCGGGAAAATAGAGAGACCGGACGAAATAAAAAAAAACAACCAGAGCCCCGGAATGGAGTGTATAGTTAAAATTAGAGGTAGATCGATAGAGGCACTGATACACTGGATCGGAAGTCTCGCTCCCAAAACATACGTTTTTGAGGAGTTAAAAACTCATAGTTAACGGATTCTAACTTAACACTTACTCTCGCTAACGGGCAAAGAATGGCACTAAAAAGTATGGCCCATTTGCCTATTTAAATTTAGAAGGCGCAAACTTTGTCTAGGTTTTATATCACTCCAGACTTAGATCGGGAATTGATATTAGGTGCAGACTGGTTGAAAAGGAACCACGCCCAAATAACCTTTCACCCTAACAAACTAACGGTTAAAGGGGTGAACATCCCACTTGGTAATAATACCAGCGGTAGGGTCAAGTTACCGCCATGCACTGCATCGATGAGCACTGTTAGAGTAGTTTCCAATAAACAAAAAAAAAAAGAATCCACTCCGTCAACATCGATTTCCAGTCCGCGAAAGGAAACCTGTAACAGAGTCAATTAAAGTATGCCCCCACCTATCCACACCACGGGTTCTTGTGAACACTAAAAGCCTCAGAAAAACTGCCGGCTTTTACATGACTTTTCCTTTCAGAAAAAGACGGGTATTTCAGTGATAAATCCCACATCTTACAGGATTCTCTAATTTACCCCTGCGCAACATAAGTAGGAGCCGACTACCAAACAAAAAACCTTTGAAAACGGCCAAGAAATTTGAAAAAAAAAGAAAATATATATACAGAGGAGCAAAGAGAAAGTGTCTCACACACACACACACACACACACACACACAAATGTTGAAAAATTCCAAACAAATAAAGCTTCGCAGAAGTCAATGAAAAAATCAGATGACGATAAAACGAAATAGAGGACGACTAACGTTTTAAAAAAAAAACAAATTGATCAAATATTATATTAAAAAAATGATTAAAAAAATTGAATGTTTCGAAAAAAAAAGTCCATAAAATTGAATGAGAAAAAAATTAACAGAGGAAGATTATGTTTTTTTTTTCAAAAATAAAAATAAATAAATAAATAAAATAAAATAATAATAGTATTTTATTATAAATAGATCAAAAGAATTTATGCTAAAAGATGGGTGATTAATACTTGAGAATATTTTAGAGAAGAGAAAAAGAATTTTTAAAATAATCATTGTGCCAACGACCCGATGATATAATGGCATTTGCTAGTCAGAACAAAGCTCACAAAAAGGGGTGGGGCGATATATTTCACAATGACGTAGCCCCTTTTGAGGGAGATAAGGTCTTCTATATTAATAAAAAGATTTCTAACGTGAACTGCACTTATGTGGAGGAAGACACACATACGCACACGCATTTCAGTGCGAATATATATTTTTTAAGGTTAAAACTGTCGGGACTCGAAGATTGACAGTTGTTTATGTTCCAGTGCATAATAAAAGTTCAAATTATGTTGACATTATGATTTTGAAAAGCAAATCATTGCGTGAAACGCATCGTTCTCTCTTTCTCTCTCTCTCTCTCTCTCTCTCTCTCTCTCTCTCCTCTATTTCTCTCATTGACTCCCTTTCTCTCTCTTTCAATGAAGAAAGAGAGAATTTAAATATAATTGTGTTGTTTTAAGACAGTTGAGTTTTTTTTTTTATTACATTTTCACCCCAAACAAGGCACATTGCCAATTTGGTGTAGGGGGCTACTATCAGGGGAAACAACTACTGGGGTACTATGTAGGGATTTGGACAGCAAGATGTTGGTTCACGTTGCACTTGAACTTCTGCATGTCAGTACAGTTGGGGAAGCAGTGACCTGGAATGGAATTCCAAAGTCTAGCGGTTCTGGGGAAGAAACTACCGGACTAGAAAGATCTTTTACATCTAGAGAGTTCTACAGTGTGGGTGTGGGATTTTGCAGCTTGTCGGGTCTGTCGAGGGTTTTCACGTCGTGGGGGCACAAGTGCTTGCAGTTCATCAGAGCATTCACCATTAAAATACTTGTAGAACAGGCAGAGGGATGCAACGTTCCGTCGCTATACGCGATGAGTCGACAAAATATGCTTCCAACTTGTTAACTGTTAAATAAATTATATACATATTTATAAAAATGCATTTGTCGCTATTTTTATAGAGTAGTTGATTTCAGCATACCATTAATACATACGACAGAAAGCTGCCTGTAATGACACAATTAACACGCAAGAAGTGACGAGGAGAAGATACCAGCAACGATCACACATAATGCGACTCACGCCAGACAGATATAGCCGACGATGTATCGACCCGTTTTCGTTAATGTTTCCAGCATGTGTCTATCGTTTAGATATCGTTTGATACGTTGCGTTCCTAAGTCACCCCTCATTGATACGTTGCGTTCCTAAGTCACTAAGTCCTAAGTTGCGTTCCTAAGTCACCAACACATGTAATATGGTACTTTCGGGGATGCGAAAGTACCATATTACATGTGTTGTTCTATTTAGAAATGGTGTTATTTGTTTAGAATAATGTACACGATCGACAAATAAAATTATAAAAGGAATAATGTTTATGTCCGCCAATAAATACGCTGCTAGTTGGTTTTGTAATTGTTTATTTTGTGGTTTCGTAGCTGCATATGATATTTCTAACGTTATCACAAGATGAACGCTTCTAGCGATGAGAAGTTTATAAGTGTGATATACGTTATCAAAATGGCGCATTAATTCATCGCCGTGATAGTTTCTTGAGTTTTGAAAGCAGTTATTATTTGAACGCCAGACAGAAACCGGACAACTAATCTAAGACATTTTACACGTTGTTGTATGTTTATAACGTGAACGTTTTGTCCGTGAAGATAAGAATAAAAATTAAACAAAAAAACAAATCATTCCCAGGTTTGGATGAAAGCTTATTGTAATCTCTTAAACTAATTATTGTCAGACAGAACTGATTAGTAGAACTTTTACCAAAGAAACTATCAAAATAATCATCATCTTGTTTTTTATATATAACATATTAAGTTATAAATATTCATGATAGAACACAAGTCTATTTTGACGTATGAGCGCTGCCACTACAACTAAGATATACGGAAATAAACAACAATGATTAGTTTATAGTGGTGACGACTTTCTGCAGAACCAACTACACGAAGCATGCAGCAGAGTTTTCTTTTTCAATCTCTTAGATGATTCCCTGGTGAGGACTGATGGTACACGTCTCTCAGTGAATTAAAAGCCCCCCCCACAACTTGGAAATTGCTTCGTCTCATCGCGATACATAAAGAGTATAAACTTCCCAAATGGTCATCCATCTGGTACTGACCAGATTTATCATTACTTAACTTCGGTGATCTGGATAGAACCGGTGAATATGCTGTATAGTCACATGTAGAGCTGCGTGTGTTTGTTTGTGTGCGTGTGTATAACACAAGTTCTATCTTCACAAGACTAAATACAACATTTCTGAATACGAAAAAACATGAGTAATTGGCCTATTAATAAAACTAAAATATATACACAGTAAATACAAAAGTAAAATCCGATTGAATGCGCATAGCTTATGTATAAACTTGATGTTTTTCATAATGATATGCGCCTCATTTATTACAGTTTTATGTGCATGTATCTATATTATTTCATGAAATATTATATTTCGCTTAAAACCCATATACTAAAGGAGGTTTTGATCTACAGACTTTAAATTTATTATATAAGGTATTTAGACATGTGTATATAATTTATATACGCTTTTATCTATATAAAGTTTGTTAAGGGGAGAATTTTTTTAATTTGATACGTGGGTGTACGCGGATTTAAATCTGATTTCAACTGTTTCACTTATGCACGTGCGTGACTCGTTCTCATGATAGATTCCTAATGTTAAAAAAGTCCGTTTGCAAACGCTTTCCCAAGATCGATTAAAGTTGGCCTAATGTGTATCGTTCTTTACACACTGTCTTTACGTTTTAGTTTCGATTTCAGCTCGAGTAAATTGTTTTACTTACAAAAAGCGAACTATTTCGAAAAAAAAACACAATTTCCGCATGCAGAATTAAAATATAATATGTATGCTTACTTTTGTCGGGATAACACCGAGCGGTTGCCAACATATATCTTGTCACTAGTTGGCTACCTCAACATTACAAATGTTTCTTTATTTGTAAGCAATATTATCAATATTAATATTTGTTTAAAATAAGAAAGGCTTCACCAAGCAATTCTTTTTTAAATCCTATTACTAAAATCGGTCTGTAGAGACAGGAGCGTGCGACCATATCTATTTCCTCTGTACTTGATTCCCCACTAGGGCAGAGTTGGACACAAGCCCGTTTTGATGCGTAAAACATCAGCCCCTCAGAGAAGGGCACTCTGGATGTGGACGAAAGTAGAAATTGCCTCAGCAAAAATGAAAATTGTCATGAAGATGTTCTCTTCCAATGACCGAGGCTAGAAATAATAAAGTGTAGCGTTAAAACAGCAACTACAGTGTAATCCTGTCCTGAAAGACAAGGATCTAACTATCGGACTCCACGAAAAATGGGGAAAAGGATTCATTAAATCTATATTTTTTATTGAAATGTTAATTAGTAAAAAAAAATGCAGGAAGCGAAACCCCTTCCACTTTCTCTGTCTGGTAGGAACAAGGGTTATTTCTGTGCGGCCTTCAAGCAGTTATGACGTGAATACAGTCGTGGTAACGGATACGGAGAAAAGTATTTTGGAAGTTGAAGACGAATAACGGCAAATAACCACGAATAACGACATCATTAAAAAGAAACAAAAATGAGATTATGTTTGAAGTTTTTGTCTTTCTACAAAAAACCCTCCTCCCAGCCGAAATACGTTATAAAGAAAATATAAGAAAAGGAAAAACTTAAAGTTGATTTTCGAGCTATTCCACTTTCTCAATCTCAGACTGAAAATCAATTCTTTTGTGTCATCGCATAATTTCCATTTACTCTATCATGTTCTACTTTAATTTAAGATTTTTTCTCAGTTCCTAATAGCTAGGAATAGACCAAAGCCTGTAATTTTTCTTTTTTCTTTTTTTTTCGATTTGTTAATAAAATTATTCTATAATGTTTAAATAGTGTGATCGTTGTTGTTGTTGTTGTTGTTGTTATTTTTGTATTCCGTTTGTCTCATAAAAATTAATCCACGTTCCTTGTTTCGACCTTTCTGGATAGGAAAGAATATCTGAACACTAATGATACTATAGAAAAATCATATCGCTGGGCAGAAAACTTGGCTGCAGAAAAACATTTTATAAATGGAAACCCTTTTATAATGATGCCTCTTTCTCTATTTTTCTTTGTTTCTATATCATCTTTCTTCTTTTTATCCTTGTCACCTGTGCACCCTACGTATCCCCAAACAAGATAGGCATACGTGACTATATATATATATATTATATATAATATATATATATATATATATATATATATATACATATATATATATATATATATATATATATATATATATGGAGAGAGAAAGCGAGACAGACAGACAGAGAGAGACAGAGAAAGAGAAATAGTCACATAATCGTAGCGATTGATAATGTGTGTGTTTTTTTCTCTCATGCCGTTTTTGGGAAAGCGGAAGATATTTCTTGCTTTTTTTGTTTTAATTATCACCAAGCTGGGAGAACTTGCAAAGAAAGACCAGGCCGAATCTGTATCAAAAACAGAGGGCGTAGGGAGAAAAAAGAGGATTAGAGAGAGAGCGAAAAGGCTCAAATTGTCAACACTCATCCACCGTATCGTAAGGATGAGTAAGCCAGTTGTAAGGTCACGGGGTAGTGGCGTACTGCTTGGCCCTTTTTAGGTTCCGGGGATGCTTACCGAAAAAACGGAAAAGAAACAAAAGAGAAGAAACCAAAATACGGATAAAAACGAAGAAAAGAGAGATAGGATGAAGAAAGACAACAGCATGCAGTCATAATATCAACCCATGGAAATCTGCTCCGATAGTTACCAAAAGTATAAGCTTTGGTGGAACACCCACTGATGAAAAACTAAACGAGCAGAGAAGAAAATATATACACGCGATAACCAAAATAACAAGTCATTTTTCAAAACTGATGAGTCAACATTCAAATTCATCTCGAAACAGATTTTGTTGTTAGAAAGGTTGCTTTTGTCGAAAATTATTTTACTAGTGAATTCGAGAAATGAAATTTGCCAATGCGTATTAAAAGTTGAGTGGAAGATATTATTTATCGATGAAAATAGCTGTGGATTGATCAGCGAAGGTGAAAGGGTTACAATGCGCCCCAAAGATATGGACGTGTATTTTTGAGCACGATAAAGTCGGACTAACCATTATGCCTAGGACGAAAAATTAAAATGACAAAATTTGCCCAAGAAATATCACATAATAAAAAACCAACGGAATGTCTGTTCTCTCTCTCTCTCTCTCTCTCTCTATTTCTCTCTCTGCCTTCATATACTTATTTCAATATTTATTTATTTTTTAATATCATTATATTTTAAACTTGTGTGTATTACTACTGTGACTGTCTAAGAAAATAGCTACGAAAGTAGTAAGTCTGTTTGTGTCTATTAGAAATATGCTAAGTTTTTTCTATTTATTATTAATTTTGGTTTTTATTTTTCGTTCAGTTCTGATTCTTTTAAGCCGACGTTTTATGGTTCTCATCGTTTGCTAGTATTTTAACAGTTAGCGGAAATGTGCAGCTTTTGTAGCTTTGGTTACAAATTGGGAGATATTCAATATTTATAACATTATTGTTAACGGATGAGGTTGCACTTGTGCCTGCTTCGAGAAAATCCTACGTCATATGAACAAATTCGCTGCGGCTTGCAAGTCATTCGCATTAACAATAACAGAACAAAAACTAAAGTTGTTCATAAGCTAACCCTTACATCGAAACAAAGTAATGGCGTTATGCATGCGTTACTCGAGTACTTATTCAAATTAACAGTAATAGTTTGTAATATGTCAAGAACTTTAACTACTTCGGAAATATAGTAAACATAGTAAAATGGTATAGAATGATAGAGTAAATAGAATTGCAAAAGTCTTCAGTGCCGTCGGGTAATTTTTCCATTGACATTTTAAGTTCGACGTATATGACATCAAACCAAGATACAAGTCCACAAGACTCTAGTTTACACTACACACCTATATGTCCCAGAGTATTTGACATTGTACAGAAGACAAATTCAACAGTCGGATATTTTTCATAAAAGTTGTTCTCGGAGAATTTGAGTAAGTTTAAGCGAGAGAATTGCGAATGCTGGACTTTTCACCATGTGCGATAGTGATAGTATTGAGTCCTTTCTCACGACATCACAGTCATGCTTGACTAGCTATCTATTGCGCATGCGAGGGGAAAAGTTTTTTTTTATTTATTTAAATCTGATGTACAGCTTACTGGACAGTGGCCACTTAGGAACAAAGATAAATTATAAAGCAATAGCTCAGCCACTGAGATAACCCCCGCTGCCCTCGAACACCCTGTCAGCAATCGTAATGAATGGAGGTCAACATGCTTCAATAGCATTATGTAAAATACAACAAAACAAACATTATGTAAGTGCGTCAAACAAGGAAAAGTATTGTTACCCGTCCCAACCAATCCACACACTTGCACGATTTGTTGACGTTTTTTATAGATTATTGTGTATTTGTCTAACACAAAGCAACAAAACTTTTTGGTTAAAACGTCAAGCAGGGGTTCGCTAGTCAAAAGTTGAGTCGAGTAGATGTCTTTGTTCTGTTGGAAATACAAGAACAGGACTTACCGGCTGTTGGCTAGGGAGAGATGGAAAGTTTACCCCAGAAATTCGTTGTTGTACGATTGTTCTGATTGGATGTGCAAGCATATAAGAGGGTCTTCTGCTAACGATCATCGGGGCTTTTTGGCGCCAATTTCAGTTGATGAACAGATTGTTGTAATTGAGTTGACTTATTTTTCCAGTGGAATTGATCTTTGATAATCTTTTACAAGACCAAGGTAATACATTACCTAAAGCGAAAGGTCGTAAGATACCTTTGCTGCAATTTATTTCCTGATTTACTTTGAGAAGTTCGAGTGGCTTTTTCCCATAGTTCACAATATGCGCGAATATGTAGTGTTAGTTGTAATACACTCTTTAGAGCACCGGAGAAAATGAAATTCAAAACATAAGGTTTTAAATAATAGCGTATTGATTTATTTAAATTTAAAATGTTCGGCTTCTATCAACGTTCTTCTAACCTCATGATTTGAATGTCATTTTATCCGTGCCCCTTGAAAGTATGTTACTACCAATACTAGACATTTGCACGAAAACCGGCGTATCAACTGGACCGGACAATACACAACCACCATCTTCGACAAATAGACTGTGTCAAACGGTATCATATTAAGTAAGAAAGAAAAGCAAAATGCATATAATTATATTTTTTAATTTATATTTAGAATTACACATACATATACTCACTATAAAATATAAGTATACATATGTTAGTATTGTTCTAACTGGAGTATTATTATGCAATTCATCTGAGTGTAATTTTAGTTTAATATTATAACTGATATTTATTTGAAAATCAATATATTTCCAAGATCTTCGTTGTCGTATGTAGACTCATGACCAGGATATGAGAATGAAAAAAAATGTAAAGTTTAAATTTAAAGAAAATTTAACTCAGTAAACGCAAACACTGTATCGCTGCTGGTACCCAGAAAATAAACTATTTTGTGAATAATGAAAAATCGAATGCGGTTATTATATTATTATGGTGTTATGTGACATTAATCAAATCTCATCCGCATTGTACTTTACGACGGCTGCACTGTTTTTACGATAATAATTAGTTTTACTCAAAATATAATTTCGTCCGATGATAATAAGAAACAGTTTTCCATTTCATAATTATGCACTTTTACATTATTGCTTTGAATCAATAACGCTGCCTATTGATCTGTATGTTTATTTTAAGTTCATTTATTTTTCTAATATAAGATAATTTTATGTAAATCTTTATTTCTGTTGTTGAGTTTACACTTGAGTATCAAAAAGCACTGGTATTTGCCATGCTTTATTTATAGATAAAACGTTTTTTGATAAACACACAAAATACATCGACGCATCCTTGGACTTAGCGATCATTATTTAGAGCTATTGATTGCAAAAACCGGACCCACAAGGTATATCGGCCCCATGATAATAATTCTCACTGACCCATTTCAGAATTATCATATTTTTGCCGATACTTTTACAAAAAGTCACTTTGTATACGTTCCGGAATAACGAGTTTGGTGTCATAAAATATCTGATCATCCTAAGTTCGGCTGGTATATAAAATCCTATAAATTTGCGGAATTGATTCGAAAAGGCGTCCGCAACGAACCAGGCGGCACACCTTCACAAACGTAGTTTATGTATCAAAGATAAATGCTTACTGAACATTGCTTGTCGATCAATCTATGGGGTATATAATAAAAATTAAAACTCACGTGTGTACATAAGAAAAATTCCGCTATGCTTCGTAGGCGTTCATAGCTGCAGGACATTATGACGTGGGAAAGTCAATCGTTATATAGGATAAAAGGTATAAAACATGCCTGGTAATCGAAGAAAAGAAATATAGAAGTAGAAGGACAAGGAAAAGAACGAGAACAACAGAATTAAAAGCAGGAAAGCGCTGAAAGTGATAGAAAGGGGAATGATGAGATGAAGCCCAGACAAAAATTGCTCTTAATTTTTTAATATATTTGTTCATGTCACGTCAACCATCATTGTGTCAGTTTATACGCCGGATAATATCGTATCAGAGTTTTTTGTAAACAATTATTTAGTTAAATAACTATACGTGTATTTAAGTATGATGAGAAAAGTAGAACATACTCAGTAACTAAGACTAAGATTGAAGAGAAAAAGACAACGTGATGGAAGCAAAATAGACTTTCATTATAAAATTCAAAAGCAATACAATAAATGTAAATACCAATAGAAGAGGGAGAAACACCTACATGTAAATATGCAATGGTAAATTATTAAACTATTAGTGTTTGCCCCATGACATTTTTTTTATTTTTTGACAATGTATTTTTAACTTAAGTTTATTTTCGAAAACGGTCAGCATTAATGCATTATATATAAATAAAGCAGGGAAAGGTAGGGCAGAAATCCACTATATATCTAAGGCTTTTGAAAGGGTGTGGCACGATTTTCTTTTTAGGAAAATCAGAGCATATGGAATTAATGGAAAATAACATAATTGTATACTTATTAAATAAGAGAAGAATCCAGGTTGCGTCCGATAGTCGTATGCCAAAACTATATGCGATAAATGCGGATGTACCTCAGATGTCAAACCTTCGCCCTTTAATAATCCTGCTATCCGTAATTGCTCTCACTGATAAAATTGATACTTAGATTACTATATTTGCTGACATAACCACGCTCTATAACGGGTACGAATGGAAAACAAATGAGTACATATCCAAGATAACGACGGGTACTCTAAATAAAGACTGCCAGTCTGTAGTAAGATGGAGACAAAAATAGATGGTAACATTCAATTCTTCCAAGACTATGTTCGTTTCCTTAAATAATTGCAAGAAACCTTCTCAAGCACAAAAAGCCATGGCTTATGATACATCACCTGAAAGTACTTCGTTTAACATCCCTGGCTTAACATTCACAGGAAACATGATTTTGAATAGATATGTTAAGGGCATAACCGCGGTTTCTGCGAGAGAAGGTTGGTTCCCTCCACTGTGTGAGAGAGATACTTGCGCCTGAAGTATATTGAACTTCTGCAAGACCACCATTCACACATGTATGGAGAATTGTTTTTACATATGGGTTAATGCATCTGCTACCAGACTCTCACTCCTGGATAGGGTCCCAAAATGTAAGCTAGGCTAAAACCCCTGCCCCATCGACTAAGTGTTTCCTCCCTCTGCCTCTTTTACAAGAATTCTAATGGCAGACGATTCGACGAACTACAAGCTCTTGTACCCCCCCCCGATTTTAATTCCGCAAACAAACCTAACAAATAGCAAAATCTCACTCCTGCACCATAGATATTCTCCAGATGTAAAAAAAGCTTTCTATTTTAATAGTTTCTGCCCCAGAATTCTTGGGCTTTACGAGGGGCGTGCAATAAGTAATGCCCCTGACCCACTTCCAGTTGTCTGATCTAACTGCAAGTTTGCATGTGAAACGATTTTTATCTCTACAGGTTATGTGGCAAACTACAGCTCTGAACTAATTGTGATTTCTGTTTTACAGGTGTTTGAACAGGTGTGAAATGGAGCCTGTTTAATGCCGAGCAGTGATCAGGTGTGTTGTATTTGAAAGGACCACACCACAGTAGACTTTTGATGAAATGAAAGAAACTTATGGTAATAATGCCCCATCATATGACCTTGTAAAATGCTGCCATCGTGGATTCTAACATGGCTGGGCGTCTGTGAAAACAGCCCCCAGCCCTGGTCGCCCCTCTTTTACCATTGATGAAGCATCTGTCCATCAAGTTGAGGTTGTCATATTGGAAGATCGGCGCATTACTATTCGCCAAATAGCACAAAATGTCAAATTTAGTACAGGGTCTGTTGAAACTATCATGCATGACTATTTGCATATGCATAAGGTGTCTGCCACATGGATTCCCAGGTTGCGCACACCATTCCAGAAGCGAGAACGCCTCGAGTGCTCGAGGATTTATTTGGAGATGTGCCAAGAAGATGATCAAAGTTTTTTTTAAAAAGACTGATTACACAGGATGAAGCCTGGGTCCATCACTATGATCCAGAGACCAAAGCCCAGTAAATGCAGTTGAAGCACTTGGACTCACCACCTCCAAATAAGGCAACGGTGCAGCCCTCCGCTGGCAAAGTCTTATCACAGTCTTCTGGGACCAGGACAGTGTAGTGATGACAGATTGCCTGGCAAAGGGTACCATAATTACAGGAGCGTATTATGCTTCACTTTTGAGGAAATTAAGGGAAGCTATCAAAATCAAAAGGAGGGGCAAGATGAGCAAAGTTACCCTCTTCCTGCAGGACAACGCTCTGGTCCACAACTCGCATGTCGCCGGATCAGAAACCCGGGCGTGTGGTTATGAAATCCTCCCCCAACCTCCCCACTCTCCTGACTTTGCAGCCTCTGACTTGCACCTCTTCCCAGCCATGAAGTTTTTTTTGTTTTGTTTTTTTAACAGAAAGCGCTTCTCAGATGATGCAGCTTTGATTTCTAAAGTCACGTCGTGGTTGGAGGACCAACCTGGGGTGTTCTACAAAAACGGTCTCCAGAGCTGCATCAAACGATGGGAGAAATGCACAACTCTACGTGGTTCCTATTTAGAGAACGACTAATAATTGTGCCAAGTTTCGTTGCTCTACTACTATGGGAAGTGGGTCAGAGGTATTACTTATTGCCCGCCCCTCGTTACATTGCTTCCACGAATGTAATGAATGGACTGTAATTCGGTGTAATGTGAACAGACAGTTCGCTACTTTAAATCCTCTAATGTTGTCCCAGATGGAATCCCCTACATTAATGTGGTGCTGTGCTTTGTTTGGGGAAAAATTCACTATAAATATAGTTTTCTATCTATTATCGACTTATTAAAATTGCCTACTGGTTTGCCGATGAAACAAAATGCATTGCGAGTTATTTTATTTTATAATTATATGATTTTAAAATCTGATTTTAAAATAAGTTTTCTTTAGCAATTAACCCTCTTTATTTAGAACCGGCATAAATCGCTAAATCATAAAACAATTAAAAGTAGATAGTTTTAAAGTCCCCCAAAAAACAAGTGATTACATATAAACAGGTATGCGAGATGACGTTTAATATGGTTATAGAAATAAAAATGATGAGAATGAAACTAAGATAATACAACAGACTAAAACCGGTAGATAATAATAAGAACAACAAATAAAAATTGATAAAAAATAATGTAAGATAACGAAAGGCCTAAAACTAAAACGAATAATATGTAGATGAAAAATAGGACTTAGTACAGGAATAATACAAAGACAACTTTCTAGTGATATAAACTGGGCCACGCACCAGATCTGTTATGGTTTATATTCGGACAAGACTCTGATAAATAACACAGATTTATATATACAATTCGATTATTAGGATTATTAAATTTGCAAAGACTTAAAAAAACCCTTCCTTGTCATTATGTACAGCTTTTTAAAAGATGCGGAAAATGCCGCCTAAATAAAATGGTATTCTGTGCGTTGCAAGACATAAAATATAAGAAAAATAGTTTGGATAAAAATGATTCTGCCTGGAAAAATCATGATAATTATTTGATATAAAAGTATAACTGATATAACTGACTCCGAAATGAGGTGCCCTTCATTTTGTATCACTTACCATATGTTAAATATACCATGTTCCATTATGCGAATTCAAGAGAAATTTCGAGCAAGAGAGATAACCGCTCGATCGAAATATACTTCCCAAACCATATATTTCATTAAATCTTTAAACCCATCAGATTTAAAAATAGGAGCATTTTCCCGAAAGACATTTATTCATTTCGCAACTTCCCAATGAGTTGTGTGGTATTTAAGTTTTCATGTAATATGAGCTGCATTGTTACAAAATTGATCTCATTAGTACAATTATTATTTGATGATGTTTTATGTGTTTTATCTAGATTACTCTTATTAATCCGCTTAATAAAATCATGCAATAACTCATGTGTTTTCTAGTATTCTCGAAGAAAACTCACCATTTCGCATTTTTGTAGGGGTTTGTCTATGAAATATGTGCTCCAGACAATGCCATTCACTAGTTTCTATACTTTATATTTTAAAAGGATGTCATCCGACAAATTACGCTAAATAAGAGGGTGATCCCGCTTTATTCCGACGAATGCATATCTCTACAATGCTTGTGGTTGTTATTTAATCCTATGGATAGAAACAGATTGGCAGCATGCTCACGACATGTTATACTCGTCTTCTCTTATTAGTTGCCAACCACGACCATATTCTCTCTCCTACTGTCTTTTTTTTATGAAGCCTTCCAAGGGCAGCTAATTCATTAAAATGAAAATTAATGAATATCAAACTGCACGCCCTCACTGTCCTTAAAGATCATCTCATATAAACTCGGTCATCTAGCTTTTTGGGCACAGCTATACAAAGCTAGCACTCATTACACGATCTGACACGGCTAGCTCACATTAGAAACTAGACACAGTTAGCCAACACTACACGGCTAGACAAACACGGCGAGACATGCGATCACTTACTATAGGGTCAGACACAGCAAGCACCCACTTCACAATTGCCCAGATTTTGAAAAAAAACGACTGCTTCGAACCCTAAGCTTAAATGTATAATGTTCGATTATGAAAAATTTAAAACTAAATCACTATTCTTAAAAAAAAAGAATCAATTGTGTAGATATGAAGTTTTCTTCGTTTTTTTGTTTGTCTTTTTTTTGTTTCTTCTTAATAACTTAAGGACGCAGGTATCAGATGTCTAACAGTAATCGTATTTTAACTTTTTCACATCATGCAAACGATGCTTTTCATATAGTCCAACCGGGATAATTTAATCTCCATATTTAACGGCAACCCCTGTTTCCGTAAAGTCCAATCCCAAGCGTATTTCATCTGTTCATTTCACAACGACACTGTTTACGTGTCCAACGTAAATCGCATTCTAATCGCTCCATTTTACAAGAACGAAGCTTGTCGTGAAATCCAACTTGACTCATATTTTAATCTCTTAATATCACGACGCCGTTTACGTAAAGTTCCACGCAAATCGTATTTTAATCTCTCGATTACACGACGAAGACGCTTTTCGTACAGTCTTAACCAAAGCCTACTACCATCTTCATTTCACCACGACCATTCGAATTGTATTCAGTCTCTCCAACGACGAGGCTAATCGTAATGTCATATCCGAATCGTATATCAATCTATTCATTTCACG
Organism: Euprymna scolopes; assembly: GCF_053919585.1. Taxonomy (NCBI): domain Eukaryota; kingdom Metazoa; phylum Mollusca; class Cephalopoda; order Sepiida; family Sepiolidae; genus Euprymna; species Euprymna scolopes. The sequence continues at coordinate 9,147,888 of NC_136484.1, read as the reverse complement.
ACAAAGATGCTCATTGTAAATTAGTATCTGACTCGTATTTTAATCTTATTATTTCATGACGACAACCCTTTTCCTAAAGTTGTGCACAAATCGTATTTCAATCATTCTATTTAATAATGCAACTATTGTTGTTCAGATAGACCCGAATTGTATTTAAATATCTCCATTTCACAATAAATTTTCCAAAAATCTTACGCTGGCATTCAGTCGTCACCCATTTATATTTTCACCGAAATAGCTTGTAATATTCAAAGAAAAAATAATTTACAGCATGCTTACGACATTTTACATTGAGCCTGTCATATTTGCTGCTAACTAATATGCGTCCTTTCGCATAACGTATTTTATAACGTCATTGTAGCGCAGCTAATTCGTTGACATGCTAATCATTTAATATCGAACAATATTAAACAACATTTTCTTTTATATATGTTTTAATACAAATCATTTCAGTGCATTATAGTTTATTATATTTTACTCTTTATACCTAAATTTTAAGAAGTTTTATTTTTCATGTACATCTCGAATTATTGTTTGTACCAAGTTACGCATGCGGATTTGTATGATATAGGTAAATATGTAAAGGAAAATTCAGAAAAATAAAAAAAAATTGTAATGTGTTCCCGTAATATAATTTTTTCTGGCAATTATAAAACGAAAACATAGTGTGGATAA